>NW_011888872.1:8317786-8381172 GCF_000151845.1 Pteropus vampyrus | reverse complement strand
GTGGTATGTGCCCAGTGGTCACAGAAATCAATTAAAAGAAAAGAGTTGGACAAAAAAAATTCATTCAAGTGCAAAGGACAAGACTGACATTAAAATGCTAGCAGCAGGAAGCTTATCATGAAGATGGGGAAACAGAGCAGTTTCCTAGAGTACTTTATTTAGGAAGCCATTCTAGCCAAATGGATCAAAATTAATGTACTGATTAATAGTTTCCAGTCCTAAAGAGCCCTGGCCGCCGCCAAATGGGCACACTTTTTTCTCCTCCTCAACCTCGATGCCCTGCCCTCATCATTTCAAATGAAATTCTCTAAGGTCACATTGCTGCATTGTTTACCTGAATGGAGCCATAGGTTTTTGATTAAGTGTTATTTCTTGTGAATCTTGTAAATTTAAGTATGGTTAGGTAAATAATCACTGTGGAAGGATTCCTTTTATGTAAATACATAAAACATGTTTAGAGTACATTTTCATCATTCCAGTCAGCACAGCTCTATCTCAGTGCTTCTGCACTGACAAGTGGATTGAACATGAACCCATGGAGCCTATGCCATCTAGAACCAGTAGAAACTAGTATGATATGCTTAAAGGGCACTGAATTTACAAGTACATACCTTTCTCACATATTTTCTCTATTTTTAAAATATAAGCTGTACGGTATTAAAAAATGTGGCAGGTAAGGCATTCAAGTGTGGGAGAGTCATAGAGGAAGCCATTTGCTCAAATTATTAAACATGGGGAAATGCAGTAATGTGTGCTGTGCTAAAAAAAGATTCATTAAGTCCAAAATGAAAGCCTTCTAATACAGTGCTGAGGCTGGATAAAAGGGGCTTAGTAATGTCTCCTCCTAAAGATCCAAAGAAATAGTATAAATGAATGGGCTGTGTGCTACTTCCTCATTGAAGAAATGATTTATGTTTATGTTTTCTTCTTTGATTCCACTCAGTCTAGCATCTACTGAATCCTAAAAAAGAAGGTGCGAAACCTAAGGCTTTCGAATTTTCCCTTATCTCCATCTTTCGCCATAGGGTCAATTCCCTTCTTCCTCCTATGCTGTCTCAACACTAGGGAAGACACTCATACTGCTTAGGGCTAAACCCTCTGTAATGCTTTACATCCATTTATTCAGCAGACCTGTATTTTGTGCCTAGTCCAAGCCACTTTCTAAGTACTAAGAACAATACTACCATGAATAAAAGAAGACCTCTGCTTTGAAGGAACCAGCAAACACACTAATGAAACACCAGAATGGGAATCAAATTTGCACACTGGGCTGGAAATTCTGGTATGCTGAGGAAGGAGACTGGGCATTGGGTGTGTTTTTTTATGAGGTCCTACTGGCCATCTGGAATAATATATAAAGGGAATTTTGGAAATGATGGTGAGACCCAAATATGCTGAGTATAAGATACTTAACCCAGAAAGTACTCCTTCTTAGGCTGTGATCTGATCTGATAGGCAACATGTTATAAGTATTGAAGGAAGTAAGGAATTTGGTTTCCGATTAGTTTTTTTGACATTCAAGATACTTTGAGGGTTATGCATTTGTGCTCTGGACTGCTTTTGAGGGGCGGGGAGCAGGGTGTGGGGCATGTTACAAATCCCTTGATGATGATTTTTGAGCCAAAGTAAGAAAAAAAGACCCACCCTACCTTACTCCACCCCAAACCCTCACCCCATGCCTGCTCTAAGTAAGGGAAGCATTGAATCATAGGTAAGAACTAGAATAACATTAATTGCTTACCATGGGTGTGAGGGTCAGCATTTGAGGCTACAAGTGTGAATAGTTCTCCTTGGCAGGTAGATGTAAGATTAATGCAAACATATTAAAGAACAGCACCCACAGTGGTCCCGGGAAGATTGGAAAGGCTGCCTCAGAGAATGCACACCACTTGAAATTCTGCTATAGGAGGAGGGAGGACTTGAGGAGCTAGGCAGCCTAGCTAAGTTTTCAAGTAAGGGCTTAAAGTCAAACATGATTTTAATTTCCATTGCTATTATTATTTGTGCTCCTTAATAGTTCTCCTCCAGCCTTCCGCGGCATGGAGAAATGAGAGCCAAAATGCCAAAACAATGCAAAAATAAATAAAGGCTATAAAATAAGTATAAACATGCTATAGACGCATTTTCAATTTCTCTCTTTTAATGGTACCCTAAAATTCTTGTAGTGATATCCTATAAGAAAACGAACTTTTCAAAGCATATTTCTTTCCAACTTGATTAAAACTGATTTTCACATTTGTTTTGATTTCACAGTTATGATCAGAAGTTAGAAACTTCCCTTGAGCATTAGATTTCTTCTAGCAATAGTCTCTCGCTTTCTGCTCATTGTCAATTTTCTTACAAAAATAAAATAAAATTACTGCCTTTATCTCTTCGCCATCTACTTTTAACTTAATCTCTTACAATCTGAGCTCTTAGGACAATTGCTCTTTCAAAGCTGCCTCCATCACCTTTTCTTAGAGCCTTGTTCTTTCTCAGATCTTCCTTGTCTTTTATAATAGTTGTTACTGTCCTTCATAATATATGCCATGCTATCAAAAAACGCTGTTCCTTGCAGCAACCTTTATGTGCTTCTACATTGATGTACATCACTTCCAATTGTCAAAATAATCTTTTGTTATCCTCTGCCATTACACAGTACACTCACATTCGAAGAGGTTGTGGAATGTACCAGCGATGCTGGACTCAGGCAGGATTGGAATACAAACTCATCTAACTCCAGGTGCTTTAACTCCCTTCCCTCTTCCATTGTGCCTGGACCGAGATGCAGTGGAGTTTGAAACAATTTCATCAAAACTACTGGAAGAAAGGGCTCAGCCTGGTCAAAACTGTGAATAAAAAAGCTTTGTGTCCAGTAGAGCAGATGGTGAGCTTTGCCCTTCTCCCTGGGAGGAGGGACTCATCTGCCCAGATGGCTTGGCAGCCTTCACAGGGCATTGCAGTAGGGACTTCCATTGTCCGTATGGAAGAAAACTGCCATTGGATTGCTGCTTGGGTCTTTGTAAGGCCTATGGGAAATTTTCTAGGACTTGGTTAATGCGCAAAGTCATGGAGGGGCCTGTCTGGGGAGGGCTTTGGTGCTGTCCCAGGCTTGATTTGAGTCACTGTCCTGGCAACCTCAGAGGAGAATAACCCTCTAGCCATATTACGATCCCAAACCTTTGACTGATATGTCAGCAGGCACAAGTTCTGATTTGTTGTAGCAGCCTGAAAATCTACTTTCAAGGATATCTGCCTCTTCCTCCCCAGCCATAATGTCCCCTCTCAAGGTGTCCCCTTCTGTGGTTGTAAGTATTATTAGGTTATTGCTGCAGATACTCGGATATATCCCCTCTCTCTTACTTCTTCTGTTCCCTTTTTTTTCTGACCTTATTTCCCAACGTTGGTCCTTCTCAAGGTTCTGGTGGTTCCATTCTCCTCCTTTCTTCCCAGATAGGCATGTCCATTCCCAAATCTTCAATAGCTCCTCTGTGTGAATGGCTCCTAATCTTTCTTTTGGGCACCTGTTTTACATTCTATAGCAGCAGACAAACTGCTCTGCCAGATTTTTAGGCACTACAAATGTAGGTTTTCCTGTTTGTTGCTCAGCAGCCAGCTGAAATGCACGTGAAATGCAGCTCAGTATTCGATAAATGTTCACTGAACAAATAAGCGAACTAGTCTCCTCCTATAACTCATCATCTTTCTCATGAGCATGACCATTCTCAAAGCTTCAATACCTCCCTCATGTGAATATGTTGAATGAATGAACCTAAAACAAATTTCATTTTTTCTCGCCTTTCTCTAATATTCTCCCTGCTACTACCCTGAAACAGCTTTTAGAATCAGACTGAATTAGTTTGAATCTTTGTTCAAGCTATTAATAGGATGAAACTTCAATCAAGTTACTTAGCTTCCCTAGCCATCTCCTTAAAAAAAAAAAAAAAAAAGTCACAGAATAATAACTCCTATTCTGCTTATGTCAGCCATATACATGCTTGTCAGCTCTAACCACGAACTCTTCTATTTCCTTTAAAGGTACATTAACCATCTCATTTAATCCTCACAAATACCTCATGGGGTAGGTACAGGTTTATCTCTTCTCTTTAAGTGAGGTGATAAAGAAACAGGGGAACTGAGAATGTGACTTACTTGCTCAAAATCACACCAAAATCAAGTCCTAAGTGCTATTACTCCAAAGCCCATATGGTAAACCATCTCATTCTTAGACTGCAAGCTCACTAAGTAGTTGGATTCAGACCTGACGAAAACTATAAATCACATGGCTTTAAATAAAATTAGCCTTTAGAAAGTGGTCACTAAATACTGAAGAATAAACAAATATGTTCACCTTTTGAAATCTGATCTCCCAGTTTGATGGAAAGCTATTTCTGGAGAAAGATTGTAAGTATCTCCCACAATGCTAGGTGCAATATACTAGATAAATTTTCTTGACTTAAAGATTATGCTGTAGTGAAAAAAAAAAACAAAAAACAAAAAAACAAAACACACATATTTGGTAATGCTTTTCCAAAGACTTGGGGTGGGGTGGGGGTAGTGGCAGCAGGTGCATGAAAAAGACATTTTAAGATAAGGCGATATAAGAAAGAGCGGTGATTCAGAGCAAACATGCTTCATTGAAAGTTAGATGAGTCAGTACCCCAGAAGCTAAGTAATAATTTCTTCATCAGAACAGGAAATACATGATTGAGAAATTTGTCCTGCTAATTGGGGTTGAAGCAGTTTCGACTCATAAAAAGAAAATCATCAGAAATGTTTTGAAGTTTTTGAAAAGAAGCTAGGCAATGCATTATAATTCCAGTTGTGGATAGAAATTTAATGCATTTTAAACAGGGTGAAAAGGGTGGATAATTGTTTTGTCAGTTGGTGGGATAGATTTAGTCATCTCAATAACTATAAACCTAACTGAAGGAAAGCAGAAAGGCATATTAGAAAATGGGATATATACAACCAAATGGAGGAAAGCAGAATGATTGCTTATGTGAGAAATTAATACTGCAAATTACTTAGACAGTTTAAGATCAAATGAGGAACAAAAATAATTTAAAAGATATGTACTTGACTTCAAAAACAAGAACTGCTCACATAGAGAATGTTGTTGAAAAACTAAAAAAAAAAACCAAAAACCTGAAGTGAACTATTATTTTCTGAAAGTGATAAGACCACACATGATATAATTGCTTAATTAGAGTTCAATTAATTATAGGCACACCCTTCCAGTGATAGATACAGTATAATGTACAGAGTTTGGCTGTGATTGGAGACTGAAAATTGGAGGAGAGATTTCTAACTGAAAATACTGATTTGCTTTCTGTGCCAAAGATAGTAATAAATGTGAAAGACATGTTTTATGGGCCCTGAGAAAGCTCACAACTTTACTTAGAAGTTTCTAGAGAAATAACTGAAGTGTGATCTTTCTCCGACACAATTTGACAAACTTGTTTTGTTAGTTGATGACACAAGAAAATTTGAGAAATGCTTATAGAATCATGTGATCATTAAAGTTCTGCTAAGAATAAGAAAAATTGACACAAAAGATTCTGACATTGAAAAAAAACAGAAATGGAAAAATGCCTTTTCACATTCTAAGTTTATCTGTGAATAAAAAACTAGGGGAAATATTGGGTAATGCTATAGATGCTTCTATGAACATGGTTATTATTTTGTTAAAATTGAAGATTTCTTTGGCTGCATCAGGGATCCCTGGCTAATTAGAGACATCTTCGCAAAAAAAAAAATAAAATAAAATAAATAAAATAAAATAAAATCACTTAGAGAAAGTCACTTCATCTTGGTGTGCCTTAGTTTCCTCATTTGTGTACGTGGAGATTTTTCTTTCTTAACCACAATTATATACACTACTATGTTTTCTTCTAATATTAACATTTTATGGTTATGGAATAACATGAATGCCTAAGAAAGAAGTTATACATAAATTAAAACAGAGTGCTGCAAAGATCCAATATGCTTAGGCATTTGAAAATTTAACTCTTAGGTCCGTCCTTCGAATACTATATTAGATTTGGCATGCATGCTAGACACACGGTTTTTAGGATGCTATTAAAACAACAATCTGATGAATGGTGTCAGATATAGCATGTCGAAGGCTTCAATAAACTCCAATGATTATGAAATTAACTCTCGGAAATCGTTACTTTGAATTCTGCAATATAATTCTAAGAAAATCAGATCTTCAAGAAGGTATAAAATGTTCATCTTGGAAAGTGCCTAAATAATGGGAAAAGTGATGAGAAGAGTCTAAAATTTGAAATTAACCCCATATATATATTTTTAAATTTCATGGTAATTTTACCATGCATTAACTCCTGTTTTCAGTGGACTTTTGCAAGTCTGTATTGTGTTGACCTGGAAGATTTAAAAACCACTTGAATTTAGTCAATGTTTGCTGTGTCTGCCATGCACATTATAGAATGTATTAAATACCATGAAAATGTACTATTGTATAAGATAAGTTTAGCTCCTTCTTTGTTCCGAGGTAATTTGATCTTTTACTAGTCAAACAAACCAGGTGTTACCAAACAGAACTATGACGTGACATTGACATCTGCATTGTTCACTGGCTACATGGAGCTAGAGAAGGGATCTATAACAATATGGAAGCTGATGGAGGGAGTTACATTGTAAAAAGTCTGGAGCAAGAATTATAGGACCTATTTTTCTACCCAGCTTGACTAATAGTTACCCATGAGGCCAAAACATGTCTCTTCATTTTGAATAGAATTACATGTTCCTATCTTTTCTTTCTCTTTAAAATCTTATGGCCTCATGAAAAAGGCTGGGGATCTGAATGACTAAGATTTAATGTATTCCATATTTCATCCAGATTTGAGAAATTCATCAACCAAGTGGCACTGAAAACAGAGACAACCATACATGCACTATACTGAGTGTGAGATCCCAAGACCGAAACAAACAAACAAAAATAACATATCAGGTTTATAAACGGAAAAGAGAGGGTGCACATCTTCCCTCTACCTCTTCTTCAGAGGTTTTGACATGCTAGAAAATTCCACTGAGAGCTAGATTAAATCATGTCTCCTATTTTTTTTTTCTTTCAAGCCCCATAGAGATCCCCTGTATTCAAGTTTTAATTGTTTATTTTTAAAGATCTTTTCACAATTCAGAATTTTTTTCTTTGAATTTTCATGCACCTTCTTATAGTTGCTCTTACTTTTAAGTTGTGTATGCATTATTTTTCCTACTAAGAAAGATTATTAAAAAGAAGTTCTCTTTCTCACTTTCTTCCTCTTTTGTTCTTTCTCCCTCGCTCAATTTCTCTCCTCCCTTCTCTCTCTCTTTTCTTCCTTCCTTCCTAATAAAACTATTGAGGTTAAGATATACTTTCCATTTTTAATGCAATAAAAAAGGATATGAATTCTGGCAATGGAGGAAAGAGACTAAAGACCCAGAGCAAGAGGAAGCACTTTTTGAATCTCATCCACTTCTTCTGCTGGTGCTTTCACCTCCCCACAAACTGCATTACACACTGCTTAGCATGTGTGATCACAGAACCAAGAGCAGAGATAGCTTCTCTTTGTTTTCTGTTCTTGAATGAAGTCTAGCCCCAGAGTCAGGCAGGAAAGATTGGTAGGAGAATCTTTCCTTCAAATAGAAGACATACTTGGTCTCTGATATCTCCCTGGCCCATGCTAAGAATCCAGTCAAAAACTTTCCCAGAAGCCAATTTTCTAGAAGCTAATAATATCATTCTTAAAATCTACTCTCTGGCAGAGATCTTTCACCTCTTCACAAGCACCAGACTCTCCTGTGACCAAATTATTTAAAAATAGACTGCAAAGAAACTATATGCAGAAGTCATCTACCTACCTTGCTGGAAGGCAAGGATGTATGTATGTGACAGTGGAAGCATACGCAGTATTTTGAATCTTTAAAAACACCAGTGTTTTGATCATATGCCCTATGACTAGACTGTGGGATCAGCTACAGGTTTAAAGCAATGGAGCTTGTTTGATGAAAACGTAAAACTTGATGAGAATGCTGGACTCCTACTATCAAAGCAATGGTTGCCTCAGAAAGGCTTCAAGGGCCTGGGCAGAGAAAGACTCTAACAGCTATGCTGCTTCTTGATAATTCGATTCAGGATGCTTTGCCCAACTTTTCTTAAGGGGTGAGAGGAGAGAAGAAAAAAAAAACAAACTAAGCAGGCAGATAGAAATCTCTTTTGACCCAAATTTTTTCTTAGATTTTAGGAGTATTTTGTCTGTTGTTTTGTTTTTGATCAGGGAAGTGGTGGTGGGAAATTCTTATCTTTCTTATCTTTTGAGAATAATTAAGGTCAGAGTGATATGTTAGAATCTCTCTGGATGGATGACTTGAGAAAGGTCTTTAAAATAGCTTTATATAAAAACTATTTATCGGTGTTTGCAGCCACTACCACAGTAAGGGTTTTAAATCAGAACTTAAATCTTATTATAGGAATGGACCTTAAAGTATACAAAACTTAATCTCTTCACTTGACAGATGAAAAACCTGGTGCTCACAGAGGTTAAGTAAAATGTATTGAGTTACACCTCACATGTGTACTGGTCAGCTTTTAGAGTCTCGTGGTCCAAAGAGCCAAAACTGCATATCAGGAAGCCATTTTCTTACTTCCTTTGTGCTTCCCACCACTTTGTTCTCTATTCCTTTTAACTCTAATATGAACAACAATAACTGGTTTGAATGCTTTGTTTTGGTAGAAATATGTAGATTTTCCTTGTGTTAATATTTTCGATTTTTTTTTCTACAGAACTCACCAAGTCATCTTGATACCATCTTTGAAGGATCTCTGGACTGTTCAGCATTTTCCATTCTTCCCTCGCCCTAGATCAACCCTGAATATCTCCCTCTGTTTTGTTTTGTTTTGTTTTGTTTTTTCTCCCACATGGAGGCTGAGGCTTTTTGATCCTTTATTCCTATTAAATTCTGGCCCCAGTCACAAACCTTTCTAGAAGGCTCTCTATGACAAAGTCTTTGCATTGTTTATGTCTGTATTATCTTAAAGGTCTGTTAAAAATGCGGGGCCACTGCTAAATCAGATACTGGGGGGCAGGAATCTGCAGTTTAATAAACTCTTGGGTAATTAATTCTTATACACAAAATTTACAACCATTGCAGCACTCATATGCTGTCATCATTTTAGTCATATTCAACATCATTGCACCCATTTTTTTAATCCAGAATCATTGCTCACTTCTCCTCCAAGCATCCTTTCCCTAGGTACACTGACTAACCCCAGACAACTCTCAAACAATTGTACATTCTTTTACAATCAAGCCTTTCCTCCAACTTTTCCTCTCTCAATTTGATATCCCACATCTTTATTCTCTTGGAGATGTATTACTTTCCTTTCAATGCCAAGCTCAAATATACCTCCTTAGGAAAGACTTTCTGGACATTTTTTGACTACCTTCCATAAGCTGTGTTGCCTTAGAATATAGCATGAATCTCTGTTATAGAACTTCTTCACTTAAGTATAATTACAATCAATCTACTCAAGAATTATAGAGCACCAACTAAGCCTCGGGTTCTAGCACTGAAGAAATAAAAATCACAATCCCTGACATGAAGAAAATCATTACTCAGTTTCTCTTAACCAGGGTCTCCATCTGAATCTCAGAACACAGAAAATTAAGTAGTTATTTTCTCAATTGTCTCAAAGATGATACATACTAGCACTATCATATACAATGGATATCTTGGGGTATTAGGGATTAATCTTCTTGAGAAACACCCATTTATCAAATACTGGTATAATTAAATTATAGTACCAATAAGTGCTATGATAGAGAGAAGTTCAAAGCAATGTGAAGAAGCAAAATAAAGGTAATAATTGCTTATGTGTTTGTTTTCCCTGTGCCGTGTCTTATTCTTTTTCAATTCTCACTTAGCATCTAGTACAGGCCCAACTCATGGTGGCCATGTAAGATATTTTCTTGTTGTTGAAATACAGGCATTGAATTCATTTTTATGGGTTTGTTTTTTATTTGTTTGTTTGTTTGTTTTTGTCTTCGGAATCTGCCCAAGGCAATAAAAATCATCCCTATTTGTAAATCCAGCATCTACTCACTGCTTGAGACATAGTCATCATTCAGTGAGGGCTTTGTGAAAAAATGAACAAATTTAGAAGTGTAGTTACTCATGGATCATAAGTGCTATTTAAATAAAAACTAATATGAATGTAAAAATCTTTCCTATTACTTAAACACTTCTGGGTATCTCACAACAAATGTAATTGCTTCCTAGGTTATATGTACTTAAAGATGAAAAAAAAAGAGCTTATTAAAAGTGCAAGTAAAGTAGTAATGAAGTGAAAAATGTTGGGTGGGGCACAGGGTAAGTGATGGCATTTTCAGTGTTATTCTAATCTAATAAAGACAAATAACTTTAGTTTAAATATATCTTCGAGAACAAATAGCCTCTGATTACAGATTCAGTTTAGAGGAAGATAGTGGGAATATATAAAATGCCATAAAATTCTGATGTCCTAAAGAAATTTGAGGGGTCTGTGATACTGTCGTCTTCTAATGCAAAGTCTGCAGCTGCTTTGCTTCAGTTGTCTTTTTATAAACATCATATAAGTGCACACTCCACACTTTTCCTAGGATTAATGGTTTTCCCATTTATGTCAATTAAAGACATCTCTTTGTTCATTTAATCACTAAGAAAATTTCAATCTGAGTGTGCTTCAGTTTAGAGGTGCCATACTTCGTAGCTACCTCCAGGGGGCTCTTTATTAAAATTCATGGTACAGAAGCAGCATTCCCCTAAATGGTTCCCTAATGCCTCAAATCCCCGACTGCCTGAATTATACCCAAGGAAGAGTTTGCGTCCTTTGCATATCCTATTATATTATAAAATTGTTAAAATGTAAATGAATACATAGAAATCTGTTTAAGTTAGCAAATAGTGGTAAGGTAAAATAATCCTATATAAACCATGGCCTAAAAAAATAAAAGAGTACATATGAAATTCAGTGCAAGAATATTACCATGCGGAAATGATAATTAACCCAAGTAAACCTGCACACAGTGATTTTCAGCATTTTGGCAAGGGAAAGAATTTTGCTATGAAAGCAGTACTCTAAAAATCAAATAAAGATTAGGAGACCTAGTTTAAGATTGTTTTTTAAACACACAGGCATTTTACTTTAATGTTCATGGGCTCAGTTCCAAATACTTCAGAAGCAAAAGCTTAATGCTTGGATAGTGAGTACACCTCATCCCAAGACTGTAGCTGCCCCTAAATATGGGTTGTTAGGGGACTGGCCCTGTATGTGTCCTGGTGGTTTATCTGTCCTCGGTGCAATCAGATGAGAAGATTCTGATATTCATCTCTGGAAAAAAGGCCAAACTCATCCAAGGGCTTGGAGGGAACAGAGTCGGGGAGACTTTCCGTGGGGCCTTGGCATTTTAAGATGCTGAGGCTCTGACTGTAAGCTTCAGAGTCAATACTGAGCCACTAAGTTGCACATTGTTTTATATTTTAATATTTCTGAGTTGCAACCAAGGTGCATTCTAGCCTAGGTTAACCGGCAGTGTTCAGTGATTCATAAAATAATTGTGAATCTTATAGTCGATAATGTCAATAAAATATTGAGGTACTTTAGCTCAGTGATTTTCAAACTTTAATTTGCATATGAAATTGCCAGGGGATCTTATTAAAATGTAGACTGTGATTTAGTAGATCTAGGGAGGGGCTTGAGTTTTTTCATCTAAGTACCTGGGTAATGTTGAAGCTGCTGGTTCACAGGTCACACCTCGAGTAGTAAATCCGTAAATGGCTAAGTCTTTGATGGGCTTTCTTTCCCTTGAAACTACCTAAAAACCTAAGCTTTTAGTTGCATGTCATTTTAGAAATTGTTCTGATATAAATTCTATGTAACTTTTAATAATTGTGTTAACACATAATAATCAAATAATTATCAAATAATAACTAAAGGTAATATTAATGAAGGACTGATTTCAATCATTGGTGACCATATCTTTTGACGAATAAACTGAATTTATTCTTTCAAACAAACATTTAAGTCTCACATATGAGACTTTGCTTGTCTATAGGTGGTGAATATGAGAAGGGAAAGCAGCAGCTATTTTTGAAAAGTAATGTTAATTGAAATCTTATGATGATAAAATCCCTAAAAAGCAAAAAAAAATTATATATCTATAAAATTTAAGTGATTATTTGTAATTTGGTTTCTTAAAAAGATATCTATGTTTTTCTAAATGTTCTAAGTTTCTCAATCATCTTTACAAATTTTTGATAGTGGCTATTATAATTTAGGAGAACAAACCAGAAAAGCATACTGGGCTTAGAGTCAATAAACAGAGGTTTTCTTCTGACTTTTACATATTAGTGATTTGGTTTTGATAATGTGACAAATAATTTGTGAACTCCAATTTAACTCAATTTCATCACAAAGCTCTTAGGAAAGTCGAATAAAATAACATTTTAAATAAGATAATGTGTGTATAATATATCATAAACACATCTACAATCAAGACAATTTTCATGCTTTTTAAGGTACAGTACAAAATGAAAATGAAAAGCTCCTTATTCAAAAGTTATTAAGAATTTCAAGATGACAACAGGAATATATTAACTCAACACCAGGGCCCTTCTATGGGTGGGACCCTGTGCGATTATACAGATCACAGGTCCATTAAGTAGGCCCTGTCTGTAATATAATCGTTAACTAATAGTTACCATATTGGAATATTATCGTATATCGGTCACTATGCTGATTAGATAGTTTCACTTAATTCTTTAGAGGGAAGAAAATTAAAGCACAGAAACATTAAATAACTTCTCAGATCACACAACTACCAAGTCTAGGGGGCCAGGATTTGAACTCAGCTCTGTCTGCTTCCAGAGGCATTTATCTTATTGAAATTAATGTAATACCCATCTATAAGTAGTTACTGTCACTCCCATTTGATTCATATACAAATTTAAGCTCAGAAAAAATATATAATATATATATTTAAAGGAAAATTCACTTATCGTGACCTTGATTAGATGACCTATGTCAACCTAATTTTTTATATTCTGGTACTTTATACAGAGCCTGGTACATAGTACATAGTCATATAATACACATGAACTCAGAGTCACCAATTTCTCTGTGCACATAATATTTACTCAACAATAATAAAAATTTTATTTTTCTATTGTTTAAAATCACCTGCTTCTGAATAATAGTATTATTTTCATTTTAAAGTAATTAAATTGTTTTCAATGTATTTCAATAGTGATAATTCTCCTGAAAAAAAAAGCAATCACCATGCACAAGGATAATTTTTTCCAAACATAGCACTCTATCCAAAGAATTATAGACAAGAGTATTTCCTCTCTTAATAAAAATTAAGACAAACTTCAAAATAGTTACTTGTTTTGGATGAATTTCAGATTTTTAAAATAGGGCTCAAACTTGGTGAAGTACAAATTTGTATTTACATAGAGCTTTTCATTTTCTTTTTCTTTGTAATGTGTTCTAATCCTTCATGCCATTTAATCTTTCCTATTCTTTTCCAATTCTGAAAGTGGAACTAATTCATTGTGCTTCATTCTCATACAATACCGTGACCATTACAGAGCTGAACAAAGAGAGACGGAGAGGGTAACTCAGATTACTTTGTCACCTTCTTTTTGAATGTATTACTTATTTCCTCTGGTAGAATTATTCAATATCTGCTATATTTCTAGAGCAAATTTTTATACCTCACTTTAGGAACTTGTATTGCGATTTTGTTTGTTGTTGTTGGGTTCTCCTGTTTGATTACTATGTGTATTCCCTTACTTAACTATGTGTCCCTAGTACAGAGCCCAGCACGTCATAGGTCTAGATTAATGTTGACTCATTGAATACACACATGCAAGTGTTAATGTACAGGCAGATGGAGAAATTTAAACAAGATAACTCGAGTGGGTGCTGAAATTAAGAGGAAATGTTCAGTCTTAGACATTATTCATTACTGCTTTCTGCTGGGCTAGAAAATGTCATATACTATAAAATGTATCAAATCCTCAAAATTAAAATGCCATTGAACTCCCTACCAAACCATGTTATCCTAGCTTGATATTTGAAAGCACGACAACACATTATGCCAACTGCTGATACAGTTCCAGGCTATGGGGCATCTGCTGAAAATGATGGGAAATAAAAATCTGTGGGTCCCCTGGAAGGGAGGCTGCTATGTTCAAAAAGCTGAATTCCAGACAAGGACTCACCAGATGCTTTGCAGACTGAAGAGCTGAGTTTCACTTCCTTGGGGACCTGAGCAGATGGGACTCCCTGAACCCAATCTCGAAGAGCAGTGTATATGGCAAAATGCCTAGTTTCTGCCCCAATTGCTTATTTCCCTTGCCCTTAAGGCTGTGATGCACAAAAGTGAACTTACTCCTAGCAATGCATGGAACCAACACTTCACAGAAATTTAGAAAGTAATTCCAAATGTGTTTTATGTTCTTCCCTGTTCATATGGTTGGCTACAGAGTACAGAAATCGATTTAAAAAAAAATTATTATCTTATTTATGCCCTTAAAATAGGAAGATGTGTGCAGGCTTCTAGAGTGGAGAAGAGGATTACAGAGGTAACATCTCAGCACCAGTTAAATCACTGGGAGGAAGAAACACACACACACACACACACACACACACACACACACTGGAAGCCCAGGTATAAGCTGCAGTTTTGTGCTACCTTTCCCTTCAAGGTTCCTATAAAGTTCATTTCAGCTCATTTTACCTTTATAAAAATATTGAGAACAAGGAAAGAGAAATGAGATTACACTATGAGGAAAGAAAGCAAAACAGAGCAGCTGCTAAAGGCAATGATTATTACCTATCAGTTAAAGATCAGATTATTCAGGTTCAGATGTAGGCTCTGTTACTTACTGATTGTTTTCCCTTAGGTTAGTTGCCTAATTAGTCATCTCTAGTCTCCATATTCTCATTTGTCAAAGAGGAGCAATAGTGTGTAACTAATACTGTCATACTCAAAGCCTTGAAAAAATGACAGTGAACTCTTCCATGAAATATATTAATAAAAGCGGTACTAAAATAAAATGCTATAAGTCCACACACACAAAATTAGTTTTTTTCTTCCACGACTCCCTTGCTGCTATATTTAAAATACTGAATATCACATTATTGCATATGGTTCCATTAACTTATTTTTTTAAGTAAATTGTTCTTTATGTTGTGTTGCTGATGATCTTGGGCACCTGCTTATTAGGTAACTCACTAGATGTTGTAGATATTATATGAGAAATAAAAATGCTTAATATGTTATTATTGCCACTCTGGAATATAGCAACTCCCTTAGTTTCAGCAATATCCCTCTATGCAGTGCCTAGTATAGGCACACTTAGGTACCACAGAATTTATAGCATTGGATCTTGTTTGGATGAGCTAATTCAGGCTCAACTAGCAGGAGTACTCAACACAAGGTCCAACCTCACCATTCAGAGGCATGTGTTCTGCTGAGATATCAGGGTCCTGAGTGACATAATGGAGGTGGTATTGGTATTATTATTATTATTATTATTATTATTATTATTATTATTATTATTATCTCAGAGGGATTCTTAAGAAGACATCATTAAAAGGAAAGGAGGATTTCTGGCTTTAAAAATGCTATAGGCTATTGCCCTGAAAATGAAAGGAGGCAAAGGTAATTGACCTCTGCTTGCATTTTGGTGCTGACATTTTATTACAGCAGAAGTGATACACATTTTAGTATTTTCAAGATCTAAAAGAAAGTAAGCAGAACCTACAATAAATCAGTTTAGTGGAATCTGACAAATTCTAGCTTGTTATCTCATTAAAGTTTTAAAAGCAAACTGCCATCTTCTGTGTTTTAAATCAGATGGAGAAATATTTTTTTTCTAGAGCAGAACTTCTGCTCAAAACACAGTAGGCCAATTTATCTCCTCTCCAGCTGGGCTAAACCAAGCTCTCTTATGAGTCATGAAGCCAAGACCCTGCCTCTAGGAAGGCAACCCAGTGCATGAGTCCTTATGTTATAAGAATTTACGTATATATAGCAATCTATTAATTTTGGAGGACATTAGCAAAACCTATCTTAAAATGATTAGTTCAAGTGATGACTTTTACCAAAAATAATTAAGGTAGTATTATCCCTAGTTTTATAATAATATGGTGAGTAAAAATGTGTGGATCTGTAATGGTGAGGGTCTAAGAAGAAGTGAGATGGGAATGCATAAAGCAATTCTCTTCTCCAGAAAGTGAGTGGGGCCTGTGGAAATGTCATAGTAAATAAACTATAAAATGCTACTCACTGATATATAGACTGTGAAAACATAATAAGAGAGGAAAGATGGAAAGTATCTATAGGTAACGGTAACCCCAGTAAGGAAGAGTCTGGAGAGAAATTTGTTTAATCTTGACTTTGGAGCCTATACGAAGAAGTCCTCCCAACAAAAGAAGTCTTCCCTCCTCCCACATTTCGTCATTTACAGATATCAGTGTCATCTCTTTACCCTCCACCGTTCCTGTTAGGTCAAATTTCTCAAACTGGTCACAAAGTCCTTTATTTCAAAATTGGAAAAATAACTTAAAATGCAAGTCCTGTCATACATTTTTCTTCTTACATGTAACTGACAGGGACTCTACTCTGAGCAATGAGGGAAATAAGACAGAACACAAGGACACCTAAGGACACATATTTGATGAGTTAGTTCTACCACAGAAGGGGTAAATTAAGAAGGCTTGCCAATTTTCTAAAGTTCACTGTCGTCCAAAAAAGGAAAGGTAGGAATTAACGGGTGTTTGCACAAAGAAAAATTGTACCTCTTTCTCAGTGCTCATACTGGTACATTGTAGGAATTACAGTGCTAGCACTGCATGTGGCAGAAGAGACCATGCTGATAACAAGTAGAAATTAACTATTTTTCACAGTGGAGAAAAATTCTTACATAAATGGATATTTTGTGAACCTCGTCTACCTCATTGCACCAATTTTTTTGTGCTAAAAGTTTCTCAGTGTAATTAAAGGCTGAACTGGTCTAATTAGATTGATGAAATTTTCAGTAGGGACTTAATTCCCCCTAGCATTTCACTTACTTATTTCCCCCCTCCCCCCCAAAATATCCTTCCTTAGGTTCATCCCAAGCAACTTTTAGTAGCAGCATTCTAAATTGCCTCAAACAACTCCAGTAGGTACCTATGGCTAAAAACAAACTTCAAATAAAGGACTTTAGGTTGTTATATTGAATACAATCCTTTCCTATCTCTTCAGTTTCATTTCCCTACTAACAAACTGTTGAATAATCTTCACTCTGCAAGGGGCAAATAGGTGTTTCAAAGCATTTTAGAGACACAAACAAATGCACATAGCAGTTGTAGATTCTAAGGCAAGGTTAATGAGGGAGCTACATGACCCTTCCTTGTAAGTCATTTACTAACAGCACCAAGCCCTCATGCTCAAAATATTGAGAAAGAAATACATATTAGTGAGATTTCTATCGTTGAAAATTTAAAAAAATATCTCTAATGACCATCTTAGCAATCAACCATGATACTGTTATACAGAATGATGTTTTCCAAGTGGTCTAAGGTGAATTGGCAGGGCTGTAAATGTCTTCAAATAGACTCTGAGCATCTCATTTAGAGGCCGTGTTTTATCTTTCTGCAGGGTCCACCAATTTGTGCTCTTATTGTAGCAGCCACTCAAAAACTGCTTGCTGGAAAATTAATTTAAAATAATCAACAAATCTTAAGCAACATATATTTCAGCTTTTACTTGATGTTATCGAAAATGAAATTAAAATATAAATAAATGTTTCTGCCAAAGTATGATTAGTATTGCTTTTGTAAAAATCAGATTTAAAAAGCATATTTCTAAAGATGTATTATCAGCTAGGAATTTCATATATGTGGAATGTATATAATAGTAATTTATTATTTACAATTTTTTCCTTTAATTTTATCTGTAAAAGTCATTTTCAGTGAGTTCAAACATTCCTTTAAAGGCTTTTTGATTTATTTATAATGAATATAAGTTTTAAAAAGCTACTTTGACCCCTTATTATAAATTCCTGGCCATTCAATGTTTCCTCTCATTTAAACAAAACATAATATATAAAATTCAGGTTTTGTTGAACTTTATTTAGAAATTTGATAATCACTAAAAAATAATAATAATTTTCTTAATGAGGGCTGGTTGCTCTACATGCAAGCTAAGTCTCATTTCAAATCGGCATCATCAAATGCCATAGAAAAAAAGCCCTAACTACTTCTAATGAAGATTAGATTTTGGGTTGTTTCATTATCAAGAGTAATTTCATTTTTTTACTTTAATATTAAAAGAGTGAAGATATGAATGTATGATAGTGGTAGGCTATCTCTATTTCTGTACCTTGATTGCCATTCTTTATAATGAAACAGAGCCAATCTTATAAATACTAAATTTTATCTGACAGTGTTCTGTGTTCTAATCCTGTTACACCTTCCTTGCCTCTCAGTAGAACAGGTAACTTATCTATGTCTGTTTCCCCATTTCCAAAATAAGAAGGTTGGACTTGGAGAATGATTTTTAGGGTCTTTTCTATTCTAACACTCCAAAATTTATCCTATGACTTCAGACAAGGTGTTGTGAATATCTCCTCCAAGACTGGTCACCCCAAGAGGGACTGCATAGTAGACTGAAAGTAAAAATGTTATGAGCCATAAATGAAACCATAATTAAGGTTTTAAACATGCAATGTTTTACAGGGCAGAGCCCAACATAGAGTTAAGGAAGGCTTGTGTGGGCTTAGTGTTAAGAGAAATGTGGCGACAATGAACATGGTGTGTATTCCTTTCTTCTCAGTAATTCTATAAAGCTCACCTATCTGAAAAAGGTGATTTAACTCAAAATCTATGATACTTTGTAACAATTTCATTTCAGAGGTAGAAAGAGCAGGGCATTCTAAATAGTAACTCAGACGTGGACAGAAACTATGAACCATATTAAAGCCTCTGAAGTGAGGTCTGTTTTTATTTACAGGCTGATTGTGCCTGTATCCTTCTACCTTCTAGTGTGTGCGGAGGAAATAAAGTGCAAGAGATTACACATTAAAAAATAAAAAAATAAAAACAAAAACTGGCAGCCTTTGCTCCAAACACATGTTCCAGGCTGTGGAAGAGAGATTTGGAAGCACACAATCAATAAAGAAGAGTGATATCCATCCCAAACCTATAAAGACAATCGCATGAGTGAATCCCCACTGTATGGACTCAGTAGCTACCAATTAAACGACACATAGGAGACCACCTGACTTGTTTCGCTATAGCATTTTTTGTTTGTTTGTTTTTGCATGTGGTTGAAAGACCAATCAAAAAGAGATGAGTTCTAAAGTGTATGAACTACTCATTATCTTTTAAACATTAAAGACAATCTAAATCACAGTTTAATCTGAAACTATAATTTCAGATTAAGGCAATCCACCTCAGCTTCATACATACAAAAAAATTGCCTAGCCTCTGCTGAACTGTTGGAAGACAATGAAGTTCAGCTAAACTCAGGTGTTAATTGCAGAAATACTCATGTTCTTACAGGATACTCAAAAGAGCTCTTTAGCTAAATTTCAGATTCTGCAGGGATCCATGAATTCCCTTTCCTTTTTTTCAGTCCATAGCAAGACTGAGTTTTTACAGGTAAAGCAGGGCATAAGGGCTGATTTTAGGTTGGCCTGTTCACAGTGAAAGTAGGGAAATGGGGTGGGTGGCTGGGTGTGGTTCTGCTCCTACTCCTAATTCTCATCACCAGAAGGGGGTCTCAGACATCTTATGAAATCTAATTATGTTTTTTTTTTCACTATGTTTCTCCCCAACTTGAACTACTTTCTCTATCCCTTGCCTATCCAAATCATAGTCATCCTTCAAGACTCTCACATTCTTACTCTTCTCTGTATCTTCCTTGTCTACCAGACCTCCCACTCATTTCACTCACTTTTGAACTCAATTGAGTATAACTGTGCCACATAATTTATAACGTCATTTGTCACAGGCTATTGTACATTTCTTAAAAGTTTCAGTTTGTAACAAACTTGAGGGCTTGTACAATTTTCTGTGGCAAGGACCCTTACATAAATTTCTGTTTGGACACTGTATATTGTGGTGGCTAAGAACACAGAAGACTCTGAAATCAGACTTCTTTGATTAAGCTCTAAGCTTTAATACTTGTTACGTGAGACCTTGCTCAAAAAACGTACCTGCTCTGAACCTCAGTTTCCTTGTCTGAAAAATGCAGATAATAAAATTACTAACTATATTGTGAAGCTCTTAGGATAGCATCAGACATAAAATAAGAGCTCAGCAAATGTCAGTACTGTTATTATAATAATTATAATTATTACAATTTTATTATGTCCCCAGAACTTAACACAGTCTTGAGTCATACTACATATTTTTAAAGAGTAAAAGTTATTCTCTGGGAGACAACTGATCCCTTCTGCCACAAAGTTGGTTAGATTTAACCTGTCAGAACCACACCTCCTAGTATTAAAACGATAACATTTTGAATCCCCTTTAGGACTCCTATATACATCTATAAATTGAGCAATGCAAACTCCAGTAATTTTACATAAATGAAAGACAAGTAAAGACAACTCAAGCAGTGATTGTTTTTCTCTGATGCTTACTTAAATCAAGTTTATCTGATTAGAATATTCTCTTTAGAATTTACCAAAGTATGTCACCGCTTAGTAACACCATCTATGGCACATTGTTAATAAATTCAAAGTTATTAAACTTTACATTTTAGAGGTCCACACCATTAAACTGCAGCTATACAACGCAAGAAGAACCTCTCTGGCTCTATCATCCACAAGAAATTGGGTTGTTTCTGAATGAAAACAGGTAGTTTTTATGGGAAAATATTTATACAAGTTGAAATTCAAGGACTTTGTGATCTTCTTCTTCTCATACCCCAACGAATTCCAACCCTATCAAAAGTTACAACAGCTAATGACAACTGAGAATGAGGATGAAACTCCCGATATCTTTAGCCTGATAGTTTTGTTCAGTTAAATATCAAGCAAGCTCATCAGCTTTACTTCCTTCAGAACATATTTAAAATATAAGAACAAAATTGTTTCAACATACAGACTAATTTTTTTATATAGTCTCTTTTCATAGCTTAGTTTTTTCCTTTTTTTCTTGTAAGGCTCAAACAAGTCACCACTGTACATAACAAGGCACCACTGTATATAACATCTAAAGCACTTACAAGTCACCACTGTACATAACAAGGCACCACTGTATATAACATTTAAAGCACTTAAGTAGGCATGAGCAAAGCATTTAGCTTAAATCTAGACCCAATATCTCTTTGTGTTTGACTTTCTTTTATAGCTAATACACAACTGCTCGAGTAAATCCTAATTGTGAATTACTTACAGTCTACTAAAGAGCAGGAACTTAAATTTTTCATAATGCTCTATGAGCCGCCCCATGCCCCCGATTTTATATAAACAACAGTAGGATACTGAATTTAAGATCGTGTCATTTGACTCCACAAACATCGGGTCTTCAGCAAAGGTTCTTTCAATCCATATCTGAAATGATGAGATCATGAATTAGGAATGATTCTGGTGATAGTGATATTTACCTCTTTGAGACAGCCCATAAAGTTGTTACTGACTGGTGACCCTGGAAGGTCTGCTGTGCTGGGACTGCCTCCAACATAGAAAAAGTCATCAGACCCCAGCATGGTATAATCTTCTTGAGTGTAGCCCGTTGTGGTAAGAATCCCATCCACTGATATTGTCACCTAGATAACAAAGCACAGGGAAAGGACACGCTATACTCAGACCTAGATACTGTAATCCTGGGATATGCCTGTTTTGTGTTTTGTTTTGTTTTATTTTTTCATTTGGTTTTTGCTTTTTTTTTTTTCTGTTTGTTTGGTTTTTATTTTTAGACCTATGGTGGAACCCATTTTCATGTCTGTTTGAGGTTTATTCTTGGATTCTATTCAACTAGCCCTAAGAGATCTAAACTAGTTAGAGAGTTAACTGATTATTGAACTAGTGTCAGCATCATCCCTGCTGCAACTCAAAAGTTATTTAGCAGACACAAAAATGGTGTTAGTAAAATGCTTCCTAGGTTAGTTTTGCTGGTGTACATATTAGTAAAGTTTAGTTGTCTGTTATTAACTAATCACAACGTGCACCTTGTTAACATAAAAGGCACAAGCTATTTCCAGCAACGTCACTATTTGCACTATTGAGCAGCAGTTGTTCAGCATGCAAGTGCCTACGTCCATGCCAAAGGGGAGGAAAGGCAAAACAACCGGTGGAAGCGGCACGCGCTGATGTGCACATGCAGGAGGGACAGTACAGTTCAGAAAGGAAAGAAAAGAAAACAGGGAGAACGGAAGGAAAAAACAACTGCTTTGTGATGACGTAAAGATGAGTGGGTGTGACATCTCCAACATTCCCAAATCAAGTGTGCATGCCATGCATCATGAATGGTTAGAGACTGGCTGAGCCTGCGGTCACTCGGGCCAGCCACCATTTTGTCTTATCTCGTGTTAACCACAGCTGGATGCAAAAACGTTCGAAACGTTAACGATGCCCCTACAGGTGAGTTGGAAAACAGAAGTTGACAGGAACAGGTGAAAAATAAGAAGGTCAACAACAGATGAAAAGAAGGAGGTCAAAGTAAGCAGAAGAGTACCAACCGCAGTTCCTCTTTTGTTAATGATGTCTACAGTTAAAAGAAAGAAAGAAAACACACGGCAAACCCAAAATAAGAAACAATTAGAATGATATCTACCGAACAATGTAGTTTGTTTACCATAGCGTGTCCAATGCCTGAGTGCTTTGTGGAGAAGGGGGGAGAAAGGAAATTAAAAACTGTGAACAGAATAACGATCGTTACTTAAAAAATATGATGGTCTCTACCATGTTAGTACATTTTTTGATTCAGGTAACGGTTAGTAGAATGAAACATTCCATGAATGACATGTTAGTTATTAAGCATGTTAGTAACATAGAAAAAGGGCAAAAAAATTTTACAAGAAAAAAGCAGACTAACAAATAGGCCTCCCACAGAGGTAATATTTTTCCTGCCAGTATTGTTCATAACTTGGTACTAGACAGAAACAGACATATGGCAACGTTCCCTTTGTCTCTCTGAGTACATCTGACAGACATTTAAAAAGTTTAAAAGGGATTCAAAGGCCTAAAGCTCATCAGCTGACCACTGCCGCCCTATCCCCGTAAGTGGTCCCTCCCCCACCCTGACCCTCCCCAGCCCGAGCAAATTCATAGGAATCAGTTGGCATTGCCCTACTACTCAATTTTACAGCATACAAGGACTCCTCCTCAACTTCAAAACTTCCTTCGGTCATATTGATGGACTTTAGGGTCACAGTTTACTGCAATGAAACAAAGCAAAGATCCTGACACATAAAATGAGTAGAATGGATTTGTTTGTAATCTGTCCTGCCACACATGCACCCCAGCTGTATAACTACAGTTTCCTTTGAGTTACCAATTCACAGTTTGGTTTATAACCTGAGCAAAGGCAAATCTAGAAAGTGGGCTCCTTAAGCCCCACCCTTCCTTCTGTGCTTCTCTCAAATGAGCCTCTGATCTCTTGGTGAGTATCTGAGAGAAGAAATAAAAAAGGAGAACCAAAGAGACAGACTTATAGGATATTTGTGGTCTACAGCTATACTGATGGTGGGCAACCATCTCCTAAGGCAGGTATGGAGCATGCAGGGCCCCTCCCATACCAATAAGGCCTCTGAAAAGTCTTTGGGAGGACTCTTGAGAATCCTTAGTTTAACTTGTCTGCCTTAGCTATATCTGTACTCCTAAAATTCTTTTTTGCTTTTCTACTTTGGATAGATTAAGCCTTTCAGAAGTGAGAAAGAAAAGGTTAGACAGTTAACAGCTCGGAAAGAGAGGGCTGTTTTAGTAAAGGAAAACCAGAGACAATCCGGTCATTCTGCAACTGTTCAGAGAAACAACAAATATGTTAAGGATATTAGTTTGAGATCAGCATGTACTGCAGAAAAATTAGTCACTGTCAACACTTCACAAAATGATACACTGTGATATCATTGTTTCAAATAATAACCAAAACTTATAATGTTCTATATATAAGGACAATCTACTCATTCATCTGTGTGTATATATATACTGCAATAATATGTCTCAGTTAAAAACATACAGTATATGTGGACCCATAGATTTACTAAAGAATTGGTATTTTCCTAGCATATAGATTTTTGTGAGACTATTTTTTAAAAATACAATAAAAAAGAAATGGGCACCTAGAAGATGAACTGGCCTCTCCAGAGTCATTTGGGGTTTAACTTAAAAGTGTCTGTGCTAAAAATAAAGATATATTCATAAACAGACTCTTCAAGAGATATGTAAACTCCCAAAGTCATTTTTCCTCTCAGGAATTTTTCTTGTGCCCATTTCAGAGGTGGGAATAGAGAGGGAGTAGGGATTGATACAATCCCAAATCACAAACACTGTTTTTTTGACTACAAAAAAGGAACTGTGATTTAATGACCCCAATGTGCATGCTTCCAAATGATCACCATGAAAACTACAATTTAAAATCAAACAAACAAAAAATCAAAAACACAACAAAATCACACGCATCACAGGAAGGGCAGGTCGCAGAGATATCCTTGCAGCCCTCTGGGATATTGTCATAATGTCGCTGCATCAAAATAGCCCTTGGGTCCCCAGAACTTTCTAGATATGCCCCTGCTCAAGTATGGCAGGAAGATTCATCTCAAAAGAAGAAAAACCTAATTTGTAAGCGACTCTGAGGAGCCCTATATCATGTTGTTGGAGTTTTCAAGTACCACACACACAGCTGTAGCGAGAAACAAAGCCAGTTACTCTCTTATCCACTGCGTTGTTACCTGACGCAGATTCCTGGTGACTTTCACATCATGCCAGGCATTATCATTAAACTTTCCGTTCACGGGCTCCACTAGCGCTTCAAAGGCCCCTGATCCCAAATTAATGACCAAAGAGACAGCTCCATTTTTCAGGGCAAGATTGACATAATCAGCTGATTTCCCAGTATGAAGCATCAGTCCATTCCTCTGAAGGGTTTTAAAGGACAGAGTTATTTCATCGCTGCTGCTTTGAATGGGGTTTTGAGACAAGTCGTAGCAGAAGTATTCAGATCCCTTGAAAGTGGCAATATATTCTTCTTTTCCTAGAGGAAAACAGATACATATATGCATAAGTAAAGCAATATACTATGTAAATCAGCAGATCTCAACAGAAACAATAAATAATCAGCCTCCAAACTAACTCTTTGTCTAATTAACATTCACCACAAGAGCCCACCCTATCAAAGAGAGTCAAATACTACAGTAGGTGGCAGTATATATTTAATAAATGTACTCAGGTATTGGGCCATCAACCATGGTAGCTAAAGCTGACATTCTTGAAAATTCAATTAATTTTTAAGTATCACTGCAAGAGCTCTGATCAGAGAAAACAGTTCTGTGATATCTCCAGGGCATGAATCTGGTACCATAAATGCATATTGGACAGTTCTACTCTGCTGGCAACAATGGATTCCAAAGTGTTTGCAACATTTTCTCTATTCAATTGAGGCATTATTTTATTTTCCGTGAGACATTTATATTCAAAGATCTTCTCAGTGAAAAGCCAAATATTTTCATCACTGAGAAACCATAACAATTATGTAGTGAGGGGAAAGCAAAGCAGAAAATAGAATTTGGTCTAGGAGTAAAGAGATATCTTATAGAACATGTGCATTTTTTTCTTTCTGGATAAAGGGAGCAGTGGTAGAAAGCTTAATGGAGTCAGCTGGATTTTTGATTCATTCCTCAATCGCACCAAGCAGATGGTAGGGCTGTTATGAGACTGGTAAGAATTCCAGCGCCTCATCATGGGAATGGTATATAAATGAAGTCTCAACATTTTCTATATATATCAGTCTTTATCATATTTAGGGGTAATAATACAAATCCCACTAGATGCTAGACAGATCAAACAGAAATGTAGCTATTTGGAAAGAAGTCTTCTCCCACTGATGAAGTGAGTTTAACTAAAGAAAGAGTGTGGGCCAAAAGCTCCCTCAACTTCCTAGGCAATGATGGAGTTGTGCCATAAAAAATGAGACAGTATGGTCTGCCTGCTACATACTGTTAGTGAAGACTAGTGCTCAGGCCAAACCCACCACATTCTGAGGCAGAGTCATAGCAAAGACAACTCAAACCATACTTGAGGGTCCTTCCCATTCATATGCTCTAAATATTGGCTGAACACCTCACAAGTGTTAAGCCCAATACTAGTCTTTAGGGATAATGCAGTGACCAAGGCTGATCTAATTTCTGTCTCTGAAAGTTTACAGTCCAGGTGTCTGCTTCCCTGGTCAGTTCAATATGGTAAGTGGCTTGATATTGGGAGCCAGTACAACTGAGTAATTCTGATATACTGGAAAAAAAAAAAAAAGGCAGGCTAAAATACGAATTTAGATCATAAATTGCACTGGGGGCAATTATTCACCTTTTAAAATCTGAAAATGGTTTCTGAAAATGGTTAGTGATACCAATCTTTTAGGATAAAATTATATAATGCCTGTACAGGTATCTAGCAGTTAGTAGGCATTAGAAATGATAGATGTCTTCCTCCTTGTCTGCCTAATGTGATAAATGTAAAAACGAAATGATCTAAAACAAATAGTATATGTCATTACAAAATCTAGAATATTTTAAGATCAGAAACAGAACAAGGATGCCTATTATCAACGTACTGTACTTGAAGTCCTAGTTAATGTAGAAAGACAAAAATATATAAGCATTATAAATAATAGAAAAGTAAAAAAAAACATGAATCAGACCATCAGATCTATTTTAAAAAAATATAAACAGATCTATAGCTTTGATGAAATTTCAAAATAAATCTCAATTATTTTTTTCAAATGAATGTGAAAGGCTTATTCTATAAGTCCAATGGGAAAACTAAGAGTCCGAAATAGTCAAGATATAACAGACAAATAAGATAAAGAAAATTTCCTGTGTAAAGATGGACATTTATTAGAAAATTATGGTAATAAAGATAATATGCTGTGTTGAAACTAATACAATATTGTGTGTGAGCTATATTTTAGTAAAAGTCTTTAAATAAAGATAATGTGTTAGGATAGACAAAAGGGGGAGAATAAAGATAATCAAACTAAAAATAATTTTAAACATAAGTGAAAATGATTTATATCAAGTCAAGCATTGCAGATAAGTGAGCAAAGTAAAGATTAATCAATAAATGGTGCTGGGACAACTGGTTATCTATATGAATAAAGTGGAATTGGATCTTTACATAATTTTGTTTACAAAAATCAACTCTCCATAGACTAAGGATATAAATTAGTGAGGCAAGTCTGCAAAATTTTTGTAAAACAAGATATTGAAGTATATAAGGATTTATTAAGTAGGCATTAAAAAGCACTAATAAAATATTGATAAATTCAACCACATTAAAATTAAGAATATCTGTTCATAAATAATAATCTAAAGAGAGTAAGAATCTAAATTAAAAATTGGGAGAAAATATTTTCATATTATATTAATTAACAAAGGAGTACAATTCAGGATATGCAGTGTACTCTGATAAATCAATGTGTGTATGCGGGGGGGAAGAATAACAATGGAAAATGGACCAAAAAAATGTATAGTAGTTTCATAGAAAATTTTAAAGAGGAAAATAGGTGTATTTATGAATAAATGAAAACATGCCCAATCCTATGTGTTTTAATGGAAATTCATCGATCAAACTACGTTCAGATATCATTTCATAGCCATGAGATTAACAAAAACAAAATAAAAGACTGGAAAATTCCAGGTTTTAGAAAAGCTGTGGATAAACAGTAATTCTTATCCACTGCTGATGAGAGTGCTAATGAGATGAAAATTGACCAACTATAATAAACACTATTTGGCATTATACAATCCCATGGGAATTTTACTTGTTATAAAGGTCTCAGTCCTTAGAAAATGGTTACCATAAAGAACATTCCCCACTCCTTTCAGTTCATTTTTCTCTGCTTACATTTCTGATCATTTGATGATAGGTAGTCAACTGAAATACGGTTTATATACATGTGCATGCATCATATATGGGTGATCCACTTATGTGAAAATTATATTTGCAAAAGTTTCATCCCCACTGACTATTCAGAATAGGTCTCTGAGCCAAAGGGAGTTTCAGAGACCTTTGTCTAGCACTAAACTTCAATTTACATCATTAGTGAAGTGAGGCCCAAGAAGTTTAAATGACTTTTCAAATTTAGAAAGTGTGCCAGTAACAGAAGCAGGACTAGAACTAAGTCTTTCTGAGTACCTTTAAATAATTAAATAATAAAGCTTGGGGACTTGAAGAGGTTTGGTATAGTTAAAAGGCTGTAGCATTTTATTTGAGTGGTCTCATATCATTCCAAGTCTAAGTCAGAATGAATCTTGACAAAAGATTTGTTTGTGACATAATATGACAGAGTCAAAGGGAAACATTAAATAGTTCACAATTCGCTAGACGGCAAGCTTTTAAGATACATGAGTGTTGATGACTTTAACACTATGATATTCCCATTAATTAAAAATTAAAATACAGTATCATTCCTTTTGTATAGTTTAATTTTAAATTTAGGTAATTAAAATTTGCATTAAATACAACCACATAGTTTTGGAAAAATTCACTCTATAAATATGCCATTACCTTAAAATGTCATAAATGAGACATGAATCTAAGCAGGAAAAATATTTTTGCTATCTTCTTTTTCATGAAAGAATATGCATACTATGTGAAAATACATAAATCATTTTCTATAACATAAGATGATTATATGTCCTGCAATTCTTTGTCTGCTACTGTATAGTTCATTAATTTTGTGTTGTCATATGCAAATAGGAAATAGTATAGTTATATACTATTTATAGTATAAGCCTATATAAGCTTTACTGTTAAACATTTAAAGAATGGGTCAATGTCCATTTGAAAATATAAGTCTCAAATAATGTGCACTTCTAATGTGCTAAAACAATAAACATCAAAAAGAAATTTGATCCACAGCAATATATATTAACAAATATTTATATTTAGGATACATAAATAATTTATAAAAATTACAAGGACAAAATAACTGGACAAACCAACAGGAAAAAGACAAAATACTTGAACAGAAACTCCATGATAAAAGGATTTCCATATAAAAAGATGTTCAACTTTATTAGTCTTCAGAGAAATAAACAAAATAAAACCACAATGAAATATCAAAACATTACACAATAAATAAAATAAAAGCACAAAAAGTACTAAGCGTTAGTGGGAAAGTGGAGGAACTAGAACCTTCATGTATAACTGGTGGGAACTCAGTTTTTAAATTGTTTATCGATATCTTTTAAAGTTGAATATATACCCACCCTACAACCTGGAAATTCCACTTGTAAGTAAACACCCAACAAAAATGCACACAAAGATCATGGAACGACATATCAGGATGTTTACAGTAGCATTGTGCATAACAACCTAAAACTAAACAATTCTGAAATGCAGTCAATAGCAGAGTGGATAAATAAGCTGAGATTTAGTCATACAATGAAATAAACAGCAATGAGAATATGTTGTCTACAACTGCATGCAAAAATATGGATAAATCTCAAAATAAAAACACTGAGTTAAAAAAAGCCAGACACAAAAGAGAACATACTTATGATTCCTTTTACATAAAAATTTTAAAACCAAGCAAAACTAATCTCTACAGTTAGTTCTAAGTCAAGATAATGGCTAGCCTAGGTAGAGATGGAGGGGGCGCTAATGAGGTAGACATTTGGAGTGCTGGTAATGTTCTGTGTGAATTTGGGTGTTAGATATCAGCATGCTTTTCATATACACAAACCCAAATTACACACGTTTGTAAGGTTTTACTATATTTTAATGATTCTAAATTTGTGTTCAAACCAGAGGAGCGGGAAACACGTTTGAGGTAGAGACCTGTTTCATTTATTTTTCTACTTTAGAAGTCAAAGAATATTTTAGTCAAAACATTCTTGCCTAAATAAAAGTACACACTAGAAGTTTATATTATTAAATTAAATAATAAGCCTGGCTGTCTCTAACTATAAAGATAAAGCAAGTTTAGAAAAACATAAAAGGAAATTCTGTCTATTGAAAATCACATCAGGTTAAATCCTCAGTCCCTAAGAAGTTTAACAGAAAACAGTATTGTTTTAATTGCCACAACCCTATGTAATTTAGAAATTAAAACAATCAATTGATTACTATAAAAAATAGCATTATTTTAAAGTGAGAGAAGTCATTCGCCTTAGAGATTTTTCTAACTGATGTAATATTGTAAAACATTATAAAATTCCTAAATATGACTCAACCTATGTAAATTCTGAGGCTCATTTCTATTGCCTAAAGCAAGAAATCAAGATTTATAAAATATTCACTCTTCAAGGTTTTATTTAGTTTTAGGTAAACCTCAGGGCAACCAATCTGGAAATAAGTTATTAAGCATCCATCAGATAATTCCAAAAAATAGGTATACTTTTAATGATGATATGCTTGAGGCCATTAAATATGAAAGCCAAAGAAAACTTAGATATTACTTAGTCTCCTGCCTTCCTTTATTACAGGAACGGACTAAGGCCCCAACAGTTAAAATTATGGTCACGTAACTAAATGGAGTAGAATCAAAATATAACCCTTGCCGTCTTGATTCCAAGTTCATGCTCTTCTTTATTTCCCAAATATTGCCATGAAACGAGCCTCTAATTCATGACCAAAAATTAAATGTAGCTTAAAGTTGAAGATATTTTTTCAAAAAAAAAAAAAAAATTAGATATGGTCCCAAACTCTAGTACAATGATTTTTCAATTCTATTATGCAACTGATTTGCATTTGTTTAAGTAACTGCAGGTGTTGGGAACAAAACAGGCCACTCTATGCCTGTCTGGGCTGATGATCAGTCAGTTCTGTACAGATCACATAATACACAGGGAAAGTACTAAACAAATACTCTGGCATTCACCAGGTGTGCAATATTGCAATTTCTGGGCCTGCCTCACACTCACCTCCCAACAGTGGAATCTATGACAACTAGACTGTAGCATCATATAATCTGGAAAAACCAGTGACACAATCAAAATAAAAACATAGGTTGGTGAATACAGACTACAAAGAATCTCCATATAAACTTATGATTTCTTTGTGTACATTTAATGATTACTTAAGGAAGAAGTAAATTATATAATACATAATTATAGAAATACAATTATATTTATAGCAGATTTATAGATATTCTGCATTTATAGACAATGCTCACCTATAAAATGGATATGGAGCAAATGATTTCAAGTATGAAGTTGCCTTATTATCAACTTGGTCTGTGCAAATATATACTGAATAATTTGTCTCTGTAACCATGTTCTAAAGAGTGGCCAATTTATAACATGCTGCTTTCTCCCTAGAAACAAAATGAGGCTGCCTCTAATTCTAAAAATCTATCACTTGAGTTTTCCAAATATTTTGCTCATATAGTAAACTGGTTGACATTTATAGAATGTGATTTTTTAAAATAGAAACAAATGGTCCCACTTCGGAAAGCAAAAGCAGAGTAGAGGAGAACTTCATAGGGAAGATAAAAGTTTTAGTTACAAATTAACTGCTTAAAACATATGATCTTTTAAGACCTGCTACTTGAAGTGTGGTCTGGAGGAGAGCATGACTAGCATTACATGGAGCTTATGAGAAATGTTATTCTTGGGGCCAACCCCCATCCTCAATCTACTGATGCAGAATTTGTGTTTTAACAAGATCCCCTGGGTGATTCAAGTACACATTTAAGTGTAAGACTCCGATTGTTATAACAGATTCTAGATTACTATGATTTAGAATGTCTTCTAAGAATTATAAGGGAGGATTTTTGTGTGTCTATCACATCTGAGTTAATTATTAAAAACAAAACATTTTGATATCATGGAACTTTTCTTAAGAGATAAACATACAGATAAGCTACGTTGTATCTTTTGATTGGAAAAACAAAGCTAAAAATAAAAAAGACTTGGTGAGATCTGGTCAAAGTATAGATGTGTCAAATATTTATTTAATATGCATCCCTGCAGAGAGTCAAGCCGTTAAGTCACTGGAGGTAATATCTGAATTTTTATTCACAATCTGTTTCACCTTTAGGCAATATTACAATAAGATTCTCTGTGGGTTTGGAAACTTAGTACTACTCTTCTGGATAAATCAAGAGGGTGTATTGCTCCTGGTACAGTCTAACAATTCATAATTATTAGTGAATATGCTTAATGAGGTTCGTGAAACTGCATATATGTCTCTCTAGAAACACCTTGGTTCATCCACTGCTGCAACTGAAAACAAACTCTCATGAGTTCTGGATGTGACCTGACTCAATGAAAACTAATGGGCCTGAGCTATCACATTTCTACTTATTATAGTTAAGTGAATTTGGAACATTTTAAAGTCAATAAAACCTACCAACGGGGGAAATATACACTGCTAAGTCAAAGTCTACTGTGTTTAAAACAAGAATGACATTTCCTTAAAACTAAACTTATCTTGGAATCACTAGCATCTTAAATAGAGATGGGAGTAAATAAACATATGATTAGTGTAATGAAGAATTATGCTGGGATGAGAAGGGAAGTAACCCTTGCTTCTTAGGAAACTCAGCTAAGGCTTTCGTTTTGCTTTATTTTATTTTTTCATTTTTCAGATAAATTGCTAACTCTTTATTAGAATAATGCAAAGTAGTAAGTCAGTATATACTGAGGTAAGTATAAATTAGGAATACTTGGATTGTAGAGTGCCATTCTTTGCACTAGGAGAAGAAGAAAAATGATGCTGGATATCCATAACATGTCTTTGCTCTTAAGACACAAAGAGCATTGGATCCAAAAGACACACATGTAAAGCACCTAGTAGTAAAACTGGAATTGAGAAGGAGATTCATATTCATTCAGACATCATTCCTTTTACAATTATACATAAGATGCCCACAATTTGGAGGCACTATTCTAGGTATTACAAATAGACCAACAAATAAGGCCTTCAGAGTCTCCAACTCTCAGACTACTGAGGGAGGAATAATAATAAATAAGTAAAACAGTCATATGTGACACTGAGCAAACAAATGAGTCCAGTGAGAGAGTAAGAATGACTGGGCCAGAGTGATTGATTTAGGTGACTAGAAAGCTCTCTCAGCCAATGGAATTTAAACTAAGACCTGAAAGCTGACAAACCACTCGCAGGAAGATCTAAGTAAAGAGTTTCTCAAGCATATAAAACTCAAAGTACAGCTTCCTGAAATGAGAAAATATTTGGCTTATTTCAAGAACAGAGAAAAATACAGTGAGCATTGAACACTTTAGTAAAATAGGGGCAATGTGGAATGTGATGAGATCTGAGGCTAGGTTATGAAGGGTCTTCTCAATCTTGGTCAAACTTTTGGACTTTATTTCATGTACAGTGGAAAGCTACTGGAGTATTTTAGGCTGAGGGGTGACAAGATTTGATTTACATTCCCAAAATATAAGTCTGGCTTTTGTGTTAAGAGTGAACTCTGGGTAGGTATGGGGCTGGTAGCAAGGAGACCATCATTTATGAAGTTATAGACAAGGATTGTGGTCTATGGAGTCATACACACCTGGGTTCAAAACTCGCTCTCACACTGTGAGCAGGTGGATAAATAATCACTTTAAAATCTTAGTTCTCTCATCAGTAAACAGAGGCAATAGCACTAGAACCTATCTGACAGGGTAGTTTTGAGGATCAAATAATATTATATGTATAGTATGTATGTGTATATAGTAATTTATTAAAGAGTCATAATCCATGGCATATACTCATGGTATATAAATATAAAAGAGTATTTATTATATTTCTTTGGTTGCTGCTTTCAAACACACACCGTCACTTCTTTTCTCCAACTCTTAACAATATCTTGGGCAGAATCACTATATTTCTGTCCACTTCTGGTCACTAAAAACTCAGGCTAATTTGTAACTTTGACCTAACTTTTGACATAAATTTCATCTCCCATCTTAATCTGAGTTGAAGAAGGGATGGAAGATATGGCATGGATGGATCTAGGCATCTTCTTACCACTTGCCTTAAGATGTGGCCCTTCTTGCATTTTCCAAATATAAGAAAGAGGAGCAGAGAAAGAAAGAGATTCATATGACTCAACCTGCTTTATCCTTCAGCTCTAATCTTCACACAATATGCCATAGCATCTGGCTACTGTAATCCTCTGGTCTAGCAAGTGTCCTTCTTGTGAGTAATACTGGCCAGATGGCTCAAGCCCCAGCCTAAGTAGAGTTTCTGCTTGACTCACAGAATCTTAAGCATCCTGGCTACACCAAATATTGAGAGTGCAGGCTATACTCCTGTTGTCATCTCTTTCCACCCTGCCAGTTCCCTTCTTCCCTCCAAAGAAAGGCACGGGACAGGTCAGCAAGTCTGATATATGCATTTCCATTCATCAGGAATCTGGAATGCTGGCCTTCCTTTTTCGTAGGCATACTCAGGCTGCACATGTGATTCTACAGTAAGTAGTTTCTTTCCCCAGTTAGCTTGGACAAAGGAAGCACACTTCTTGAACAGTACATTTTCATAGAGCCTATGACATAGTGCCTCTTTTTTCTCTAATCTCCTGTCCCTCAATGCTTAGGTACATAGGGAAGGTGGGAAGTGGGGAAAGGGAGAGTGTGTTAGGGGTGGTTGAAGGGTCAGTTTTGCTGTCTTCTAGTAAGTGCTGAAGGAGAGATAATTTGGCTAGTTTTTAGAAGTTCTCTTTATAGTGGAGGTTACTTTAATTCTTGTTTCTGGGGAGTCTAGTCAACAATTCTACAAGGAAAATTTCTCCCGAACATGCCATTATGTATATAAAGTCATACTTGGCATATATGGTGGGCAATCAATTATTAGTTATTATTAGATTATTAAAGTAACTACTACATTTAAAAGGATTATCCAGTTTTTTTAAAAAAATCAGCTTTTTACCAAAGCTTTTGTTAACTAGAATATCGTTATACCCAACACCCTAATTCTAAGAAAATTTTGGTTAATAAGGTTAACAGAAAGAGATGGAAGTATTACAAATAGCATAAAAGAAGGGAAAAAAATATATATGTCTGTTGATGATTTATCCTTTTAATCAGGTTGGTACCCGGATGGCTTGCAAAATAATTTCATAAGACTTTTGTGCTTTTTTATTATTTTTGTTTTTCAACCTCCCAGGGAAAAACATTGAGCTAAGAATCAGGAGAGCTGAGCACTTGTTTCTACTTAGCCTCTTTTCAGCTCTCTGCCCTTGGCACACCACTTAGCCTCACTGGGCCTCATTTTCTTCCCTAGTGAAGTCACATGGCTGAACTAAGTGGTCTCTGGTGTTGACCATTCTTGATTTACTGAGCCACTGTTTCATTGATTCACATTTGATAAACATTTACTGAGGCACAACTCTGTGCCAAACTCTATAGCTTTCCTGCTGTCAAAATCAGTCAACATGCTAGAGTTAAAATGTCTTTCAAGATTTCTAATGGTTGCTGCTTTTAAAAGGGACTTTCCATAGCAACCTCTGTCTCTTTGGGCTTTCAGAGCTAGTTTTCCTCTCATACTGTAAGGACTTAAAAATTGAGAAAAACAAAGGGTGTTTTGTTCGTAGTCTGTCAGAAATAGCTTTCTATTCTGATCACCTTTCTTCCTTAACCCTGAAAAGAATATCTCAGACAGATTTTCTGATCCTATGTATTCTGGGGTGTTAAAAATATGTATTTATTATTTTTTCTCCCAAATTTAAGGTAGTTATCCATATATATGCAATCCTAGAATAATAAAGTATTTTAAGAGAAAGTGGATACTACTTAATATAAGTTTATATGTTAATTTGGGAGTATATATAGTCTCCAATAAAAGTATAGAAGTATCAGTCAATAATGACTACTGTTTTCCTATGGATAGAGCCCTTAATTTGGAATTAGGATCCCTGGGTTCAGTACTCTACGGTTGGTACTGTATGACCACAGGCAAATAACTATAGCTGAGTCTAAGTTTCCTTCCACAATGGCTATAGTCATGCTGTCATGCCACACTTTCAAATTTTTTTAAGAATAAGGACCTGTAATATAATAATTATAGAATTACTATTATTAATTATATACTGATTCCATAATCTCTCTCCAACCTACCTCTCAGAGTTGTGTTGAAAACATCATAAATCAATATTGTCTAGGTAAGCATTTCTCATCCCAGGTCCCTCATCTGATTTGAATACTATTTTTTTCAACTTTCCCAAGGGTGGAATAAAACTAGTACCTTTCTAGATACATGGGAAAGAAGTTAATTCATTATGTACAGTAAAGTTCTTAGGGCTTTATTCCTTTCCTGATACCAATAGAGGTCTAGCCTAAGTGCAAACACATAGAATTTATCAGAAAGATTTTGGAAATAGCTCACAGAATAAAAGGAGTCATTGAACCACCACGTCTTAAAAAGGAAGGAACACAGGGAAGGTCTAAGCTCCTCACAGCAGCATTCCTGGTCTCCTCTGGGTCTGCATAACTCATGTAACTTGATAACAGTGAACCCCAGATTCAAAGTACTCCTTTCAAGTTCTGAATTCCCTAAAAGAGATTAACTCTGATTAGCTCAGCTTGTGTTAGTCAAAAGTCTTTACTCCCAGATCAGACTTTTATGATTGGAGCAGGGAAAATAGCAGGATAAATTACAGATATGTGGAGGTATCATTGTGACAGAACAGCCTACTCATTGATTGACACCTTTTTGTTAACAAGTTTTGTCAGCAAGTTAGTATTGGGGCCTAATATTAAAAGAATACACTTCCTAGGATGTAAAGAATTGTTACAATTTCCTTTCTGGTTTTACCTGTGATAAAAACTTAGGTTCTGAGGTCCAATGTTGAAAAAAAAAAAAGACACTGGATGACTAATGACTAATTTTATTTGAACTGTGAAACTTTAGAAGAAATTTCAGTGAATCACAGTATTATAAACTGAGAGCTGGAAGAAGGAGACTTATAAAGATTATGAGATTTTCTCTGGCACCTACAGCTAGGCACAGGTGAAGCTGGGACGAGAAGCTGAGGTTGATTGCAAATGGGGATGGTCATCAGAATCAACTGGAAAACTCTTTTAAAAATCATATTTGTAGCACCCATTGCCGTAAGTTCTACTTTAATAAACTTAGGGTGGTGCTCTTGATACTTTATTATTACTTTTTAGTTTCTATTCATTTCCAGTAACCAGTTTAGCTTGAAACTCAGTGTTTTTTGGTAAAGTAGTAGGACTTCCTTCAATTTATTCTCTGTGGAAAAAAATCCATTTCCCAACAAACGGCACAAAATGTGAGATAAAATATAAACGAAACAATCAAAAAGCAAAGCGCATTCTAACATTTGGTTTGGAAGTAATTTGATTGGTGAGAGAACATTCTGGCCAGACTGAATAATATCACCTCTTATATCAGTAACTATAATTCACAACACATCCATTCACTTCTCACAGTAAGAATTCTCTGTTCTCAAGGATAAGACACATTTCCACATTCACAGGCTGAAAAGGCTTTTTTTCCCGCTTTCTACTTGTTGTAAGTAAACCAAATACCCTTTTGAAACAAGTATTTTCTTTCTAAAGATCATCTGCCTTGACACTACATGGCAAGGACATGTGCTATATTTTATATCCCATGATATAAAAAGTTGCCTGTTTCCATTCCCCATACTAGATGTCTTCCCCATGAAGAATTTGTAAACCTATAAAAGTTAAGGAGATCTACTTCAAGGACTTTTGAACATTTCTTTCCATTTCCTCGGGATTCACATACAATATATCATCCTTCTATTTGCAGCACACTCTTCTATTTTTTATAGACATAGAAATTGTTCTAAATTAATTTCATAATTCAATAATGGCTTACCACTCAAATTTTAAAAAAGAACACAGATTTAGTTAAGCCTTTTCATTTTACAAATAAGAAAACTATGACCCAGAGAATAGAAGAGATTTGGCAAAAACCACAAAGCTTACAGATGCCTCAGACTAGAAATTGGATTTCTGACTAAAGCCTATGCTATCTCTACTACATTTTCCTGCATTTCTAATGCTATTTTGGATAGGCTTGAATGGACATCTTCACAGTTTCAGAGGAAAGAAAATATTCATTTTGAAGAATATAGGAGTTTGTTTTTTCATCATGACATTCAATCCTAATTTAATTTTTCTGATACCAATTTCATTGCTTTATAGTTTTCATATAACCAAATATTACTATTATTTTTCTCAGCTACAATCTCAAAGTGAAACAATTATCTCAACTACCTCACCATATTTGCAATAATTATATTAACCTTCTGATCATCAAAATTAGAATTTTGTCGGTTTTTTGATATATAGTATCATAATAAGCCTCTGATTCAAATGTGCAGATATTCCTACTTAAAAACAGACACTGCATTTTATTTTAAATTGATAGTATTGCTCATGATGTGGAAAAAATGCTATATCATTTTACAAAAGATAAACATAAATTGAATACATGCAACTATTTTTACAAGAAGCTAATTACTGGCTAGGTATATCATACTGAGGCAATATAATAAAATGCTTAATATTCACAGTGGTTTTCAACTTGGCATCACAATGAAATCACCTAGAGAGCCTTGAAAGATATTGATGCCTGGGTCACACTTCCCACCACAATATTCTTATTTAATTGGTCCAGTATGTGGTCTGGGCATTGGGATTTTCAGATGTTTCCCAAGTGATTCTAATGTGCAGACATAAAGAGAATCAAGGATTTAGAGAGATATGATAGAGGCATTTATTGTGTAATAGTCATGCCTCTATTTAGTTTTAATAATGTGGCAAAAGTTATGGGTCTTTAAGCTATAATTTACACTTTAGATATGACCTGACTGTGTATCATATTGCTTTACATGTGCATATTGCTTGAGTAATTAATAAGCAGTTGGAAGAGTTCATCTTATAAATTAGGAACACTTGGGTGCATTCCCTCTCCCTCTCCCTTTGATGATGCATTATGTGACCGACCTTTAGAAGCATCTAATTTTAAGTCACAGTTTTCTTTGTAAGGGCCAATCTTTGTGTAAAATCATATGAATGAGTACTGAGCCCTTTCAGATAGTATGGAAAGCTGAAACCTGTGTTGATGTTCCACATCTTGTTACCAATTCGATCACATTTAGACCAACACAGAAATGTCCAATTAGCTAAATTCAATTATTTTTAAATTTAAAAATGCAGCCAATCTCCAAAACTCTTATTATACAAATATATAAGTTTTAAATATTTCTGGCAAAGTCTAATGCATTCAAAGAAAGCAAATGCTCCATTTAATCCTTAAAAGCCTGTGTTCTTTATTTGCTGGTTAGAATAAAACCTGAAGCTGAAGAAAGGAATATGGAAGTTAAATACGTCACTTAAAAAACAAGGATAATCTACTCTAAAAAGAAAGTCATGGAAGGAAATCTTGGGGAAAATTGGTTTAAAAACCAAACCAAACCAAAAAGATGCAGAACAAGAGCTAGCCCTGATCTGGTTAACAGGAAGAGCTGATGCCCATTCATCAGAAACTTCTTTTTGACAGGCTCATCTTTCTTTAACAACGTTGACACTACTCTACAATGCAGGCTGAAATTTTAAATGTGTAAGTTCTTCTTCCTTCTTCTAATAGACAAATGCACAAAGGATTGATTTTTGCTGCTCTTGCTGCTGTGTCTTAATAAATAATCAGCTCAGGATTTTAACCAAGTCAAATGCTGACTAAAAAGCCTCCTCATGAAAAGCCTTTAGTAAATTTTTGCTTGTGTTTTCTTTACATGTATTTTGGTTTGAAGACAAAGAGTTTCTTCCCCATTTCCCTCATTTGCTGTTGCCTGTTTAAAAAGCAGGCTATGTGAATGCCGAAAAGAGAGAAAATGAAAGAGTGGGCAGGTGGGTCAAGATGGAATGTCCCTGGCTCTGACAGGCCTTATGAAGCTCTTAATTGGAAAAAATCCTTTATTCTTCCACCTTCAACTCAAGGAAGACACAGAAGCAGTCCTTCAGTCTTTCCTACTTCAGGTCAGAGTCCTTTTTACACTTGGCACACAACCTAGACACATCAGGATTCTGTACAAATGGAAAGTTGTATGCTTCCAAACAATTTGAGTGCATTCTGTAGTTCTTTAGTCCCGTGGGCTGCCTTAGCAGATTTGAGGCATCTCTTAGGGCAGTGGTTTGAAAGCTTTGAGGTTTTCTTGGCGACTGGGAAGAATAATTTGACTTCTCTTGGAATAGGATCATATTCAGCAGAAAAGATCTGCTGTGCTCAAGGTCATGGACCTTGGCTCTGTGGATATTCAGTTATTCAGCAGAATAGCCGTTCCAAGCCTTCAGAACATTCTGATGCTGCTGCAGGTGTTGTCTGTGGAGACCTCCCTAACAGACACTGGGTTTTTACATCTATATGCCCCCTTCTTGATGCTGTCTGTTCTGCTTTCTGACAACCACATTCTCTTTATACTTATATATATGTATGCAATACCAAAGATATTAACAGAAATATTCCCATGAAATCAAGATCTATATATACATATATAAATGACTAAATACTTAAAGTGTCTAAGTAGATTTTTTTAAATTGATGCATTTCAAAGCCTTATGTCTTAAACATCATTTTATGATGTATTGTTTGCAAAATAAGCCATGGAAGCCCTGAGGAATTAATTAAATGACCAATTAAAGAAAACTATTAAAGACCTACTACATGTGAGGCATTGTTAATTGTTTTGAGGAAAACAAAGATAAGATGATCTATTTTATAAGATGGTCACAATGCAAAGAGGATACAAGGCATATAAAAGGCCATGGAAATGAAAAAGAAGAGATTATTTCCAAAGGGGATTTGGGTGGGGAGAAAGGCATTCCAGGTGAGTAGACAAAGATGAGTGAAAGTTTTGAGGTGAGAAATCAAACAATTAATGAAATTTGACTAGAACTAAGGTGGCATGAAAAAGACTAATGACAAATGAAATGAGACTCTTTGGTTCAGGCTGAATTGTAAAAGGCCTTGATAAAGGGAGGTGGCATTCTTGTTATTTTTATCAAGAATATCCACCTGAGAGTGAATAGTGAATAACTGATTGGCATGAATTTAGGAATAACTGCACTTAATTTTTGTTATGATTATAATAGTTTGAATAATGCAGTCTACCCGACACGAAGGTAATAATTTCAATGTAAAATTAAGGACAGTAAAGCATTTGGAAAGCACTATTCAAGTTTAGTTCGGAGAGGGGAAAAACAGATGAATGGTCCATCACAAGATATTTTTATTCCTATTCCCTATCAAATAGGCAAACATTTGTGAGGAAAAAGGATTTATGTAAGGAGAGTTTACTTAGCATTACCTGCCAAGGAAGATACTGGTTTAACTATTTGATGAAACAAAGCTAACCTATATTATATTCTAGTAAGTTGTATTAAAACTGATTGAAGAATATAATAAAAAGCCTTTAGAGTTTTAAAAACTACCATTTTGAACATATAAGAAATCATGGTGCAAGATACTCTTTAAATGAATGCCAACTTTTCTTATAGAATAAATTTAACTGCAAATGAATACAGAGCCCTATACACATCTTCTTTTGACTTTGTCCCTGGTGTTGTGGTAAAGAGCTCAGTTTCTAGAATAACAAGAGACAAATCACCACTCCATCACTTATTAGCTTTATGATTGGGGTCAAGTTTTACTCAGAAGTTAATCAGTTACTGTTTATAAAATTATTAGCATAGGATCTGTCCACAAATGTCATCTGATTCTCCTATACATAATTTTTATTTGTTTTTTAATCTTTTAAAATTAATTCCCTTAGAGCTTTACTTCATGGCCCGCTGCTTTTATTTCTTGATTAAGAAAACATTCCCCTCCTCAAAAATTATAAAGATATTTTCCTCTCCTTTTTCTACTATTTCTATATTGCAGTCCATTTATTGTTTACTGATATGAATAGTATATGAGATGAACCTAATTTTACTTTTCCATACAGATAATCAGTTCTTCCAACACTATCTATTAAATATTGCATTTTTCTTCACAGTTTTTAAAGGCATTTATCACATACTAAATAAACTCCAAATGTACTTGATTTCTAGCCTCCATTCTTCTCCACACACCTGTTTGTTTCTGTGCCAGAACCAGACTGTTTTAATTATAGTCATTTCATAATACCTTTTAATACCATGTTGCAAAGGTACCCAAATTACTATCTTTCTCAAAAAATTAGCCTTTTATGCAAATATATGCTTATATATTACCTTTAGAATCAATCTGTCAGGTCCCCAACCCCTCTCTTCAAATTGAGACTATGAGTTAAATTTCCCTAAATCTATAATTTAATTTACAGCTTGAATCATCCAATCCAGGGGTGCATGGTTTATCTTCCACTTGTTTGGGTCCTCTTTTATATCCTTCAGTAAAGTTTTATTATTTTCCTCATGTAAATCTTACATAGGCCAGTATTTTTAATGTTTGGGTAAGTTTTTCATATTCCTAAAAATCTTCATGCAGGTAAAAATATCATAACTACTTAAACACCTCATTCACTTAATATACACAATAATTTGAAAGAAAATCCCATCAATATTTTTGCTAAGTAACTGAACTAATAAGAAAAATATTTATTCTTTATTATTCTTTTGGGTCTAAAAAGAAGAGCTTTTATCACCATACATACAAATGCATCTTGAGAGCCATGAAGCTATACTATTTAATATTATGTCTATGGCAAGAAACAACTATAAATATCAGAAGAAACTATTAAAAGTAAAAAGTAATAAGAAAAATAAAACACATAATTTAACTAAGAACAAATAAGCAGCCCCCATGGGGCTAATCACCATAATTTACAGTCAAAAAGGACTGCACCATCTTGATAGATGGCTATCAGTTTTAATCTCTTACATTTACAAAATGAAATAAAATTTTCTTCCTCACTAGTGGACATTCTTCCCTCCAAGTTTGATCTTTTCATTCAGTCTATCCTCCAGGTTAAAGGAAAATAATTCTTCCCTATTACTCACCAATAACAACCATGAGGGATATAAAATTTCATTGAAAGTCAAATAGCCGCCTTCCTCCTACAATTTTACTACAGAGATCCAGCACTTAACACATAAACTCGGAAAATAAAAATGCTGCAATTTAAGCCAATTTAAGATAATGGGGCAGCATCTACAGGTTTGTTAAATATAAACATTTTAAAAGCATAAATAAATTTCTTGATTTTTATGTTGTAAAGAACATGCCAAATATAGGTACATTCCAAATGTGACCCAAAATAAACATTCAAAGCCACATCCCAGAAAGTGGTATTTTTTTCTATAAATTATATAGAAAAGTGTCTCTAATTTTCATTTTGAAAAGAAAATAAATAACAGAATTAATAAAAAAAATAACAGGGTGTCTCCCCTGGAATTAACAGCACCTGGATCTCTCTATCTCTTTAACAGGCTTTATTTTCCTATCTATATAGCATTTTTATAACCTAAATTGTGAAATACTTATTTATTTCCTCATCACTCATTAAAGCATGACCTCGCTGACAGCAGGGGTTTTTGTTGTTGTCATGGTGCTCATTCACCACTGCTTCCCAGGGTCTTTAACAGTGTCGAAGGAGGCACTCAGCAACTATCTGTTGATCGAATTATTTATGATAGCTTAATTTACATTTGTACAAGAGCACAAGAACTAATAAACTAACCAACTATGGTATATAATATACCTGAAACTAATATATCATATGTTAGCTATATTTCATTAAAAAATTTGTAAAAGAATTAAAAGCTAACCAAATAAGCTATTTCAAAAATATAAATGGAACTTTCTGTCATTATCTATGACCTTTCAGAAAGAAATTCTTTACTATGCTTAAAAATAAAAATCAAATTTGATTATAGAACTAAAGAAAGCTACTGCCTGAATGTGACTTTAGGAATATTTTTTATTTATGTGACTCCTTGTCTAAGAAGGGAAAACAGATATTAATCACACATTAAACGAATCATTAAATTACTTGTGTTTAAAGTGCCACCAAGAAAGGAAAATTGAAATGTCCTTGAGGGCAGATACTCAAGTGGCACTGGGAAGATCTTCTCTGAAAAGAAATATCTCAATTACTGGAACCTAAAGAAAGAATAAGATGAACAAAATAGAAATAAAGTTGACGAAAATTTCTGGGAAAAAAAAAAGAGTAAGAGTTAAGGCACATGGAAAAGGCAAGGGGCATTCTAGATATCTACAGAGATATCTACAAAGTTCTAAAGCCAGCTAGATTTTGGCAAATTCTAAAACCTGAGACCTGAGACGTACTAGAAAAGAATCAAGACAAAACAGGTGGAAGGCAGCCATTCTATTCTTCTCATACTGAATTAGCGGGCCAGAGTCCTTGGAATTTTCTTTAACTTTCTTGCACCTAGCAGCACTCTGCCCCAGCCAGACGCTGCATCAGTAACAAGTGGAAACAGGAACTACTCTGAAACTGTTGATATGTTTAGTGACAAGAGTAACTCATGGTTGGTGGGCAAGGGCATTTTGTATTCAGAAAGTCTGAAATTCTTTAGATAGCTTTCCAAATTTCATAAGCACACTGTGATATGAGAGATCAAATTGAGGTGAACCAGCTCTTCAGCTGCAAAGATCTGAGATCTTCCTATAGGACAACAAAAGGGAGCCAAACTTTATCAACCTATTTTAACACTAGTGAAACAAAATAGGTTTAGTCAGCTGTGGAAAACTCAGTTTTCTTATGTTCTTCAAATTCCATAATTCTTCCTACCTCTGTACTTTTCTCTGACCTGTCCCACTGGCCACATATTTCCAGAATCATCTCAAGTTCCATCACGAAGATCCTTCTCTATTTCATCCATCCCTCCTCTGACCTCATTCAATATTTTATAACTTGTATCATACAATCCCTCCCTCAACTGTATATGATTCCTAGGAGAAGGGGAGAAAGAGGGTAGGAGACAGAGAGAAAGACTAAAAATGTGAATACGGAGTATTTTTCTAAAAAAGAACATTTCTAATAATATAAAAGACCGATTCAAGGTCAAGCATTATATTCTTTTAGTAAACATTTTTCAGTCTGATCATTCTGTTTTAATATTTTTCTATAGAAATCTGTATAATAGGAGTTCCTCTTGAATAGTTACTTGCTAAACAAATCATCTATCAAACACATATCAATTTCAGACATGTTTACTTAGGTCATTCTCTAGAGACTGTCCTAAAGAAGAAAAAAAGTAGAAACATATAGATAGTAGGTCAGGGAAAAATATATATATTGTTTCATTATTAGCCAGTTTTGAAAGGCTCATATTTCTTATTCTAGGTGCTCAGGATATATATGAAAATGGTTAAACTCTTAAATATTATTAAAACCAGTTCAGAAAAATTCCTTGGCCCTCCAAGAGAACACAGGCGAAGAACATGAATTTTAAAAAATCTATGGAATTGAAAATTAATGATCAATAAATCTATGAAAAATTATACAACTTTTTAGGCATTCAAATAAATACATGGGAAAACAAAAGTAAAATGTCTTTGTGTTTGGCTTACAATATGCAACACTGGTTGGGTGTAATAAGACAAGCACTAACTAGTGAAAATACAAAGTGGTACAAACTATGAGAAATATAAATTGGCAATTTTTAAAGACTCAAACAAAAGTTCTACCCTTGTCCTAATAATTCCACTTGCAAATAACACATTTAAGAAAAAAAATCAGAAACATGAACAACAATTTGTATATTAAAGTGCACATTCCTAAAAATTCAGGAAATTTGAAATAATTAAAATATTCAGTTACTGGGAAATTGTTAAATAATTTATAAAACAACATTAGGATGGAATCTTTTGCTGTCATTACAAATTATGTTTCACATTCTAATGATGGGGGAAGAAAAATATTCCCCACATAAAGCTAAACAAAATTGCATTCTAAATTATAAGATTACACAAATTGCATTCTAAATTATAAGATTACAATTATATACACATACACATATAAACATATTTCTGGAAAGAAATAAACCAGAATGTTACCACTTCTGTTATATCAAAGTGTGTGTGTTTCTTTCTTTAAATCTTTTTGTATCTTCCAAATTTTCTATAATGAGCATTTTTTTATAACTAGAAAAAAGTTAATAATATTAAATCATTAATTTAGATTCATTTTGCCATGTCCATGAATTATTCTACATAAATAGCTCCCTTTTACAAGTCAAGCCAAAGAGATGCCAAACCAGATTGGGCTCTACAGAGACTCAACTGCCAACAATGACATAATACAAAACCTCCCACAGAGACCCTCTTCTCTTTCACACAATACTGTATTTTTTTTTAGCAATGTTTAACAGTTGGAAATGCTGAGAAGCTACAGATGAGAACATTAACAGAAAGTATTTTCTATCACACTTTGTCAGGGAAAATCCCTTAGTAGATCTATTTCTGAGTTATGTTTTTACCCAGGCTGACAAAATTTAAAGCAGAGTATATAAAACATGTATGTGTGACCATCTTTCTCTACCAAATGGAATTCACTTTGGCTATCACACTGATAAAGATCTTTTTTCTGAGCTTGTCCTACATATGACCCTATATTTGCAGAATGTGAGAGACTGCAAGTAGCAAGTGGCCTAAAAAGACGGTACCAAAACAACTACTTCTCTTAAATTGACCAGGAATACCAAAGAAATAGCCTGATGATAATTTGTAATCCTTTATGGTCTGTAATTCAAGTATACTCTTTGTATCTAACCAACAGACTTAATGGATCGACAAAGTTCTTAAAAACCCCAAATGGCCTTATTGGTTCAGCAAACAGCTTGCCCTTCCTCCTACTCCACTGTAATCCATTATGCTGGACTGAGAAGCCAAAGGCTTGTTTAAACAGATGGGTCCACTTTCTGTACAGAAATGGCCCTCACCTTCACAGTCCACCTATGCCTTTTGTTGCTGAGACCATCTTTTCAGGGGCTGCTCTTTTATAAATGTATAACCATGTAAATTCTCAAAACTCATGGCCTCTGAGTTTTCCTCGTTAGTTAATCAGAGGTCCTCTCCCTCAGATCCCAATACCTCTGTGCTGGGTCAGGTTTTCCCTGCTTTACTCAGTGGTGAATTCATCATAATTTAACACTCACTCAATCTGAAAGTCTTTCTTTTCCCTTTATCAAACTACTGGACTGATGAACAAGAGTTAGGATTTGTATTCAAATTTTAAATAGTCTGAATTGTATACTACTGTTTGAGCAGGGTTGGGGTCCTCATTCAAGGACAAGAAAACAGAATCAGGCACAAAAATACATGCACCCACACAAAGAAATCACGACTAATTTCTAGATATGCCAGATCTCTTTCTTCTGAGACTTCTCTAGATATTTGTGAATACGTTAACATAGGAATGCCTCCAGATTATAATTTCGCTTCCTCTTCTTGCAGAGAACACTCTACAGCTCCTAAAACTTCACTAAAGGTAGGTGCAAATGAGGAGTCCCAAGAGAGGATCAAATTAGAAATTTCTGTTTTCAGAAATGTGCTAATTAATTTACCAGGTAGATTTATTTTGCTTTTTTACTGTGTCAGTCTTTCTATGCTTACAGGATGTAAGGGTCTGTTTTGGCCAATGACATTGTGACTTGTGGCTAAATTATTTAAATGCGAAATCTGAAATCATGTCGAATGGGACTATTAATACATATTGCATTACTTGATTCCTAGGATGATTATACGCAATCAGAGAAAAAAGGATTTATATATCATTGTTTGAAATGTCTTACACTAGAAGGTAAGTAACTCCTTTGGGGCAAGGAAATTTTACTGACCCCTAGCATCTTCCTGGCACACAATACAAATTTCACTGATTAGGAACTGATATGTTTGATGGATGGAAATGAATCTCAGATGCCATCACTGACCTTGCTCCGTCCCTAAAATGGAGAAAATTCAGGCAGCTGTGGTCATCTACATTTTCTCTAATAACCACAAGTGGTCTACATCCAGATTAAAATAAAGCGGACACTGGTGGCATTTATATTTATCCTCCAGCTGTTTCTGTCTCCCAGTTTTATCAATTACAATCAGAAATGCTCTCATTCCTGAGGAATTTGAAGAACTGCCTCAATTGCGCACTGCCCTCTGGGTGTTCCGATATAATATAAATGTCTACTGTGATGATACTGTTACTGAATTCTATTTAAGCGATTGTAAGGTAGTCAGAAAAGAGATTCTAATACAAAAAAAAAAGAGAGAGAGAGAGATTCCAAGTGTGAGGCCCCTGCTTTGTGATACCAGACCTTGTCATTGCCTTTAAATATATGATAAAATATGATTTCCATCAGAGCAAGCAGTGTATGGCTCCTGACGTCATGTGATAACACAGCATATTGTGGAGATGTCAACACAGTTCTCAAAGGATGATTCACTTTCTAGTTCTATGCTCTCTTACCCTGGATCCTCATAAGAACCTGCTCTGAAATTTAAACATCGAATAAAAACGCTTCCAAACAATTAATATTACAGCAAACATTCCAATAGACCTATCGGAGGCAGCCAAATATTTCACCACCCCTGTCTTTAATGTCAGGTTGCTTTTTTATTCCAGAGGTCAGGAAAACAAACACTCTGTGAGCTCATTATGTGCATGCCCAAATAAGCAGAAAAATAGGCACCTTTCCAAATGCCAGACAATAAAACCTAGGATTTTTCTTTGTACCTCACTGTAATTTGGGTGATAAAACACTTGCTAATACAAGCTATTAAAACAAACCAACAAACGGAAACCAGTCTCTCAGTCTATTTTAAAAACCCCTTACTGTGTTCTTAATTAACTCTTGATTTATAAACCAAAAAATGTCAGTCAAGATGTAAAGTTATCTTTAGTACCAGCTAACAAAATTTTAAGATCCTGAATATTTGATGAAAAAAAAAAGAATAAACATAAGTAATAAGCAACTCATTTTAGCCAACACTATGGAATCAATACTGAATGGTAGAAAACTACACAATAAGAATCCATTTTTCTATGGTTTCTGGTATCTAGTGAATTAGAATATAGTAAACTTTATTTGGCAAACAGAATTGTTCTTTCAACCACAGCTTCTTTCAATAACTGGTAAGAAACAAATCGATATTCATAACAATGACGCAAAAACATTGTAAAGTCCTGAGAATTAGATCATGGAAAATATAATTCTGAGTAATTTTATTGTTAGGCTTATTTCATTTTTAATTCTTTTGAAATGAGTGATCTGTGTGTTGTGTATGTGTATAGTAATTCTCTCCTCCATGGAAACTCTCTGACCTGTTGAAAAATAAAAGTTGACTATCTTTAGGAGCATTTCTAAAGAAAAAAATATCTCTATAAAGTAAGGAATGAGAACTTGCTGACAGAACACGTTCTCTTCCATTTCCTCCCCTCCCCCAGCTCCACCCCTTCTTTTTTCCATCACTCACAATGATAGGATTAGTACAGCTTGTACTGGGGCTTTAGAACTACAATAAACAAGGACAATTTTCTGGTCCTAATTAACTCCTGTTAAAATAGGCACTGCACAACAATAGCCAACCCAGAGTTGCAGTGAAAAAACAGCAACAACAACAAACCCTACCATTCTATTCATAATAAACCCTATTTAAATGAGCAGATTATTAAGGTCTTTATGAGTTGCTCTATGGCCACAGGGCAGGTATCTTGGCCTAGAGTGGCTGAGGGTTTGCTGCAGACACTTGCAGGCTGAGCTATCAGCAGAATGGCTTCCTATAAAATCAGAGGTGGCATCAATGGTTTACTACCTTTCTATTTCATTTTTTCCACATTTTTCTTCTATAACTGACACCACTGATCATTTCCACCCTTCACTGAAACATTGCCTTCTTTGACCTTCAGGTCTCTGTATTCATGGCTTTGCCTCATTTGTATCTTTAAAAAATGTTTAATGGAGTTTTTGAAGTATAGTTTACACATAAATTCACTCATTTTAAGTGTGTAATTCAATGAGTTTTGGTAAATTTACAATGTTATGGAATCATCATCACAATGTAATTTTATATTTCCACTATACCAAAACAAACTTGTGTCCATTTGCAGTCAGTCTTTGTTCCCATTTCCAGGCAACACTAATATTTCTGTCTCTTTAGATTTGCCTTTTCTAAATAGTTAACATGAAATCATATACTGTGAGGTCTTTTGCATATGATCTTTAAATTAGCATAATGCTTTTGAGGCTCATCCATGTTGTAGTACAAAGCATGTAGGGTACAATAGTACTCCACTGCATGGGTATACTACATTTTGCTTAGCCATCCACCAGCTGATAGACATTTGAGTTGTTTCTACTTCTTGCTATTATGAATAATGCTACTTTGCTATTAACATCTATGTACAAGTTTTTGGGTGATGTGTTTTCATTTCTCTTGAGAAGGTACTTAGAAGTGAAGCTGCTGAATCATATGTTAAATTTATGTTTAACATTTTAAAAACTGCCAATTTTCCAAAGTTTTACATTACTACCAGTAAGCAATGTATGAAAGTTTCAAATTCTCCTTGTGTTCATTAACACTTGTTATTATGCCTTTTTGATTATAGGCATCTCAGTGGTGTATCTTCCTATTGTTTTAATCTGCATTTTAATCTGTTTAGGATGTTGACCATCTCTCATTTGTGTCTGTTTTCTCTTTTTTAAAATTCCTCTTCTTTTTAAAATTCTTTGATTTTTTAAAAAAATATTTCCTTCTTTCTTTATAACCATTTCCTTATCCACATGGGTCATGTTGACTGTTGCTTACATGTAATTAACTCCCATATCTAAATATCTGAAACATATGGCTCATTCTCAATCTATCTCCACAAGTTGCTCAGGTCACATTTTTATTTGAGAAAGAGACAGGGAAGCGTAGTATTAAGTTTACACATAAATAATATAAAGAAGTTCAAGTTTACCATGATTTAACATATAATTACTCAAAGTAGTAGTATAGGGGAATCATCTGGATTCTAGGTAAATGTGTTGACCATATGATCAGATTTTCCTACTTTCCTATTGCCTCATGGATAGAATAGGATTCATTTGGCTGGAAACACTTTAAATTTAGAACCCAGATGTCATCACTATCTTCTCCACCTGCATCTTTTATTCTTTGTGTGTGTGTGTGTGTGTGTGTGTGTGTGTGTGTGTGTGTGTGTGTGTGTGTGTGTGTGACATGATGACTGAAGCTGGGGCACACAAGTAAAACCACACTATCTCCTCCTCCCCTTCTTCCTTTCTGGATTTTTCAGCTTCCTATCTAATCAGTAGCCAGTAGGAGGACTTCACAAAAAGGTTTAAATGATGTTTAAACAAAAATTAGTATCCATTTCACAGTGTGCAACAAAGTGAACATGGGGAAATAGGAGAACAATGCGAGGGACAAAAGATCAAAAAAGGACAAATTAAAGTCTTTTGCAACCTGGGCAAAACATATCAGATCCCGATGTAAAAAAGAAAAATTTGGAAAACTTGGATTGTTTAACATGCAGTGGCTTGGCCAATTTAAGAAAAGCAATGAACTGAGTATAATTAAATGATAAATTGGACTGATCAGTCTATTCATATTTTCTTCTGGAAAGTAGCAAGCATTGGGAAAAAATATATAGTTCCCTATTCCCTCCTTACTTTTCTTTCTGTTTTCCCTTCTCTTTTCACTTTCAGAAAACAAAAACAAACAAACAAACAAACAAACAAAACCTATTTTTAGGCATTAGTAAAGACTCAAGAAGAACTTCATTTGATGCATTTTTACTTATCCTTCAAACAAGTCTTTCCATGTTCCAAGGCCACTGCTTGTGTAATCCAGATAATTCTAGCCTACAATTTAGGAATGAAAGTGCATGCTTTTTTATCAAGATGTGTTCGTAGAAATTCTAATGAATAAAGCCTGAGCCGGTTTAGCCTAATATGGTAGAAACAACATTAAAATTGAACTGAACAATATTTGTTAATTGCTAAAAAAAAAAAATCTTCACTGGTATGATTTAGTTTAAGAGCTGCAACTTGGCATCTTGTTGGGAACAAAATATTTGTGAATGGGGAGTATCTGCGCTTGTTTGGTTGGTTTTTGTTTTATAAAGACAGGGGAAAGAAAGAAGATAGAAGAGAACTGGAACTGTAAGACTTTGAAAGCTGGTACATCATCATCTACAACATAAATATGCTGATGCATAGATAGATAGATAGATAGATAGATATAGATTTGATTATAAAGGTTATTTATAAATTGATTATAAATAGTAGTATAAATAGATTTAGAGTAGTATAAATTTCTTTTTGATACTGCATGTTTATACAAAGAAAAGTATTCAAGACAAGCAGATAAGGAAGGAGAAAGAAGAAAAGGAAGTCTTAGACCAGCAATTATTTAAGGGTAAACGGACACATAAATGTGATGAAATTAAACTTAAACCATTTTCAGTCTAATTAATATAGATAAATAGAAATGAAAAGGTATTGACCTCTACGCTTCAGAAAGCTTGGGTAAAATCATTACAAATCTGTCAGCTCTACCATCAAAATAAATCCAGAACCTAACCTGTTCTCATCATTTCCACTGGTACTGCTCTCATCTGAGTCACCAGCATCTCTCTTGGAGTTCTGTAATGACCCCCAAACTTGTATTCCTGAGTCTACCCTTCCCCTACCCCACCCTACCACAAGAAAGCAAAGTGATTCTTTTAAAAATTTAAAGTTCTAGTGTGTCATTTTTTCGCTCAATTCCACCTCACCTCACCCAAATGAGAAATTAAGTAGTCTTTTGAGTTAGAAGCAGAAGAGATATCAATTAAACTGCCACTTACAAAAATAGTTGTGGGGATAGAAAGTACAGCAAAGGAAATATAATCAATAATAATGTAATAATTATGTACAGTGCCAGGTGGGTAATATACTTATCAGGGTGATCACTTCATAAGGCTATAAATGTCTAATTACTATGTTATACACCTGAAATTAATATAATATTGTATGTCAACTATAATTTAAAAATAAATTAATAAAAAAGAGTAACACCTATATTCTAAGTAGCAGCTCAATCTGTACGAAAACGATTGTAGCCAGAAGTCATAAAAATGATGTGATAGAGTCACAAAGACAAGATAATTAACTATTTAGAAAACAGGAGTTTATAAAGTTCTGGAAATATCAAGTTTCTCCATTGTTTATGGATTTCCTCCATTTAAACATTTGTACTGAGGTTTACAGGTGGAAAGTGAAGTTAATTTATCACCTAACTAAATATCTATTTTGTATAGAAAAGCATGGTTAAACAGATATATTCAGTATCCTACACTGCTTCTCTTGGCTGTTCATAACTGATGTGACAAGAGTTCTGTCTGTGCTACACTAATCATCACCATTAATCACTCAGACAACCTACCCTACACAATCCCTACCATTCCACCCAAGCTCAAGTGCTACTCAAGCAAAGTAGCAGCTTGTTAAAAAAAAAAAAAAAAAAAAGCTCTCAGCAAAATATTATCTTACTACACTTGAGTAAAATATCTTCATTATAAGAGATGCCATCATTGAAAATGAAATTAATTCATTGATTAAAAAAAAATAAGGCTATCCTAGAACATTTGTTCTTTTCTTTATGCTTTGGAAAATAAGGAAATTAAATGAAAGAGAAATTACCAACAACCACCTAGAAATAAACACTATTAATATTTTGTTAGTTTTATATCTTGCTTTATCCACTGAATGTGACATAGACATTTTCTTCTCTTTAAAAATTATTTAGAAACAAAAAAATAACAACGAACCCTTTCTTGTCCTTCCATCTCTCACAGAATAAGAGCCAAAGTCAGTGGTTTTTAACTCTACTCAATCTGAACCTGACCTTGCTGTAAGCTCATTTTTGATACCACTCCAGGCTCCCCATTGTGCTCCAGCCACAACCACCATCCTGTTGTCTCTTTAATAAGCCAGACAATTCCCTAGATCACCACCTTTCACTGATTCTTTCCTCTGTCTAGTATGTTCTTCTCCCAGATACATGCATGGCTTGCTTCTTCAAATCTTTCTTCCAATATTACTTACACCTTGCCTTCCCCTTGCCCTGCTTTATTTCTCTCCATGGAACTTACATAATTTCTAATATGGTATATAATTACTTATGCTTAATATTTGTTGTCCATCTGCCAACAGTGGAAGAATGCAATTGACACAGGACAGAGATCTTTGATATGTCTGTTCAGTAGCCTCCCCAGGGTCTAGACTGATAACACACTCATGATAGTTTTTAAATGAGTGTTGTTTCTTGTGATAAAAGGTCAGATGACTGTAATTCCTCTCCTTCTGGTGAGTGGTATCCCTGCTTCTTATTGACTACAACTGAGTCTGGACTGAGGCTAGACATGAGATAAGACTTCTACATTCTGCCCTCAAAAAGAAAAAAAGAAAAGAAATTGAATGTATTTTAACTCTTATGCTTGAAATTCCCATCTTCCTTTAAATCACAAGGATAATCTGTTGACCCTTACAACAGCTCCAAGCTATTATTATTACCAGTTGAGAAAGAAAGAGGCTGTAGGGTTTACTGAGTCCCTAAGTGGCATAACCAGGACTAGTAAACCATGTTATTGGATTTCCTATTTGATATAGTCACAATGAACTACAGCCACATCTCAGATGACAGTAAATTAGCAAGGAGACAAGAGTCTTTTTCTTCACCTTCAAGAGAGGCTTTTAGCCTGTGTAATTAGCTTCTGAATAGAGACAAGAATGACTATCGCATTCATATGCTTTCAGCAAGTCTTAGCCTCTTTCATTTCTGTTGTTTGCTGTCTTTGTTTTGATTCAATGTGCAGGTGCTTAGCCTGAATCTCCAGTTTACTTCATTTTATCCTATTATATAAATCCTTCATTTGTACAGCATCCAGAAAGCATTCACATCTTATCCATTTGATTCAATCTCAAGACAACCCTAGCTGAGGTAAGAGCAGGTGGATGTATATTCACCTCAGAGGAATGAATGACCGACCCAATGTGACATAACTGGAAAGCCCCAAAATTAAGACACAAACATAGATCTTTTAAGTATAAACCCAAAGTTCCTAACTTACTGGAAATGCATTCACTGTTTTTATATTTGTTAATTTTGGGGGGGGAGGGGAAGTGGGACAATTATTATTGTGAAGAAATTTATCTAAATTATTTTTACTACAAATGTCTTCTGAGACATAAATGTCACTTTAGTACTCCACTTCCATTTTTTGGCAATTATTCTGCCAGCATTATTCACAAACACTGACTCTTTAGAAATTCCTTCTGGCTTCTTTGCCTGCTCTTTCTACAGCTCCTTCCGCTTCTTGTTCCTGACACTTTGCTGCTGCTCTCTCTGCCATCCTCAGTACCTCTGGAACTGTGCCAGATTCCCAGTCCAGAGCTAACATCACCTTCTTTGGTCACACTAGTAAAACTGCTTCCTTCTATATCCTCACTATCCACATGCCGCTCAATCCCTCCTTTTTTGAACTGTGTTTCCTGAGAGCAAGCTGTACAATTTCATACTATTCAGACAGAATGCACTACAGCATAGCACTTATAATAGTGTCTTTTATACTGTGGGTAAGTAGCTGATATTTTAAAGAATGAACCATAAACTCAAAAGATAGCCTCAGGTGGCTTATTAGAGAGGGTGGTGGCAAGAAGCATTACTGGTCTCTCTCTTCACCAGTCAACTTTGAACATTCTTGGCCCTTTCCCAGTCTGTCATTTTGCTCACCACTTATATGTCACACACATAAAAGATGGCATGAGCTATGGCTTTCTGGTTCCATTAAAAAAGGCAAATGCTAAATGCATCAATTACACATTGCTTCAAGGTTCCATTGCACTGTAAATGGATATATAAGCAATTGTTCTTTTGCCAATGCACACTTTTTGATGTAGTAATCCATTTTTCATTTTTCTAGACACTTTTTACATTTACCCATTACAAAGGGCTTCATTATGTTTAATACATCTAGTTTCTCCTGCACAGAAAGCATGTTCATTTGATAGGCTTATTCCCTAACTCATTTTATTTGGATGCAGATAATAAAGTCCTTCAAGAAAAAAGCAAGATATTTTTGATCCAAAAAGTTTAAAAATCACTTTTTTGAGTGTATGCAGCTCGTTAATATACGGTCTGGAGGTAAGCTTGATAAATGGAATGTATTCTACTTAAAAATCATTTTGCAACATAAATGATTACAGATTTTATAATTTTAAAAAGACATACATTTTTTCAAATTTAAAAACCAAGAAGACCTCAATAAATGCAAACTTATTTGGGATATATATTCGTATATTATGAATTATATATTCATTTATAGTTTTCTGAAGAAAAATTAGTGGTTTATTCTTCAATCAATATGAATTATGGCTTTCACATTTTTTTCTTTTGTTTTTCTGAATGTACAACTTTTAAAAATCAACATCAGGACTTCTCTCTCTGAAAGTTAATCAATGCCTTGATTAACACCTTACAATAAATTATAATCATCGTTTATACTTGATTTTGCTTTGATATCGCCCTAAATTAAGTTTCTATTTTAATAAGATTGGTAGTATTGAAGATGCAATGGAAACTATGAAGTATACTTTTACTTTATATTAAAGAATAGAATTATCGTTAAAATTGGTCCACCATAACTTAGACTTTTTGTGTTTTGTTCAGTGATTTTTCTCAGTCCCTAGGATAGTCCCTAGAACAAAGGGGTGCTCAACAAATATATCAGCTGAATGAATGCCTCCTAACCCTTACACTTAAGAATTTAGCCTCCTAACCACTGCACTTCACTCACTGGGAGAGGTAGAAGGTCAAGAGTAGCTCTTCCTCTGCCAGGAATTATGCTAAGCAATATGCATACATCATCTCCTTAACTATCGCAAACATTCTTTGTTGTAGGTGCTATTGTCTCTCTTTCATAGATAAGGAATGAGAGTCAATAAGAAGTTTTATTCAAGTCTATGGTCATGTTATCCTGAAAAGCCAGATCCCATCTGATCTCGGAAGCTAAGCAGGGTCAGGCCTGGTTAGTACTTGGATAGGAGGCCACCTAGGAAGAACAGGTGCTGTAGGCGTAAAAAATAAAAAAAATAAGGGATTGTAAACTGACAAGGTCCTTGCAATCTGTGAGGTCAACCAAGGGTTGCCTCACCTAAAAAATAAAAATTAAAAAAATTAAAAAAAAAAGTTGTATTCATTCAAGATAACACAGTTAATAAATTGCAGCGTTAAGATCAAAACCTTAAAAGCTGTTTTTCTGCAAAGTCTGGCCTCTTAACAACTTCCCATGTTGCCTACCCTCACTCAAAAGCTTTAAATCTAGAAGGAAAGTCAAATACTTCTCTATTTCCACATTGTATAATATCGAGACTGATTAAAGTAAAAATGACCTACTTATATCTTTGCAAGTCAGTGACACAACTAGGTCATAACCTAGTATCACCAACCTGTTTGGATTTTTAAGAGGGTGAAGTTCTCCCACTTTGAACATCAAAACCTATCTGGGGAGGTAAAGAGACCTCATGAAAGAGTAACGTGTAAACTACAGTTAAAGTAGGTGAGAGGCTACTGGTTTACATCAATGTCAACATCTAGTGGTTGGGCTCCCCAGGAAACAGGCCATGGCCATGTATCTAGAGGGCTGCTTCTGACTTGTATTGAAGGTCCCCCAAGATAGGGGAGCAGAACCTCCCAAAACCTCAAGGAGTTCATTCATCAGCATATCTAACAAAAATGTATGTCTCAACTATGTTCTAGGCACTAGTGCGAGGGTTGCATATATAGAGATAAGATATAAGGTGATTAAGCTCTGGTGATCTAATGTACAGCATGGTGATTATAGTTAACAATGCTATATTGTATACTTGAAATTTGCTATGAGTCATTCTTAAGTATTTTTACTACACACACACACGGGTAACTGTGAGGTGATAGACGTGTTAATTAATTTGATTGTGATAATCATTCCACAATGTATGTGTGTGCGTGTGTGTGTGTGTGTGTGTGCGTGTGTGTGTGTGTAATCATCATATTGCATACCTTAAATATATACCATTTTACTTGTTAATTATGCCTCAGTATAGCTAGGGCTGGGAAAGAAAGGTTTCTGACCTCGAAAGTTCAAAAATCATTGTGTATGTCTCTATGTGCCTATGCATACATCTAAAATTTACATTGCAAGGTACTTTATGCAGTTTGAAATCATTATCATGAGTGTGATTATCAAGTGTTCAGTGATCATTCTTGACAATATCTATGCTAGTACTTTTACTATCCACATTATACAGATAAAGAAACTGAGTTTTAGAGATGTCAGGTGACTGACTAGCTTAGATTCCAACAGCAAATAGTAACAAATCCAGGAACAGAAGCATCTAGATTTCTTTAATAACAAAGAGAAGGTTCCTAACCCATCAGGGAAGAGTAGGTTCAGGAAAAGGTGCACAGAAGAACCGACAATAAAATGTCTTCGATCCTATTTTTGATTTTTTTTTTTTTTTTTGCCCAGATTGCTTCCTCATCCCAGCCTCAGTTTAAGATGGACTGCCTGAGCCTAGCAGCAAATTAGGTGCATGAATTTCTCTTTTCTATTTCGGAAATCAGTTTCACTCCACTTAGCAAATATAAATAGGGCTTTGCTCTATCACATTGTTCAACTATAGCTTATTCTCAGTAGCCTCCACTTCTCCTTGCTTGTGCCTTAAAGGTTCCTAGTAATTACCCATCAGCTGTTTAGACACACAGCCCTAGAGGCTGGCTTGGCCTTCTATTAGCCACATTAGGAAAATACTATGGTACAGTAACATGAGTGAAAGTACTAGAATGGCTTCATAAAATGATGAGATCCTACAGAGCAGAGGTTTCCCTTCCTTCTGAAATAATTTTACTTTTTCAAGGCATTTAAGATCAAAAATAGCATCATTCCATATGCTGAGGTATCATCTAAAGACTCTCCCAGATACTTTTATATTAATTAAAAAGTGAAATTCTTGGCATATAAACTGTCGTAGCTGCCTCTCCTGCTCAGGCGGACCTGTTATTATATTCATGAAGTGCTTCCTGAAGGCTCCTTAGACTTGCAGAGACTTAGAAAGGAATTGTTTGGTCTATCACTGTAATTCCTCTGAATTGTTATTTGTATTGTTCCTTAAGGCTTTCACTCCCTACAGTTTGTGACAGTATTGATACTATAATGTACATAACATATATTTTTCAAGAGTCTGAGGGTGCCATGTATAAATTCCTCCCGATGCTATAAACTACACATAATATCCTTACCACAGTTTGCACAAGTTAGGAAAGCATATCATTTACAAGGAAAAGCTGCTGGTTCTATTTTGCCTTCAGTATTTTGAATACTACACCTGCTCTGCTATATTCATGGTTAGATCTTTGCACAGGCAAAGTTAGTGGCCACCTACAGAGTGTGTTTTGAGACATACAGAAATAACCATCTTGTTACAAACATATCCGCATTAGGTACTCAATGTTCCACTTTCCTGTCTTCAAATTCTAGCCAAGAGAAGTATGAATGGTTAAACTATCAAGAGAGTGATGAGAAAAAAAAAAAAAAGAGAGAGAGAGAGAGAGTGACAGGACTGTCCATAGATATTTTCTATAAAATACTCATATTACTCTCATATTACTTCTCCAATTAATATATTAGGAGGATTTAGGGTATTAAATAGCAAATTTTGATTCTCTGAATTTTGAAGCAATGAAAATTTTGCAAGAAATTTCTATGTGAGGGTAAGGTCCAACCTAATTTTAGCTGATGGGGGCAAGATGAGGACACCAACATGTAAGTTTTAGATCCAAGATTTCCCAATAGAGAGGATACAACTCTTCTAGAGATTGTAAAAACATTGATTCTTAGACCTCACTTTCAGTCATTCTCATTAAGTAGACTGAGGATGGCATCTGGGAAGCTTCATTTTTTAATGGATGCCCAAGTGATTCTGATAGATCATTCTGGTCTATAAACCACTTCTTGAGACATGATGCTTAGGGATAATAAACCAAGATACAGATGATGGGGGTCAGAAGGGGAAGACAGATCTAAGACATCTTTATTTCCTTCACAGTGTTTCCAAGGGCTAACCTTGCTAACACGCTCTTTTGACTTAAATTGGTCATTACATATTCTTGCTCACTGAAATGCCATCCATATTTTTCCTGTCTCCAAAAGAAAAAAAAAAAATCTTGACAATCACTTGGTCCTTCCTAGATCTGCTGCTTGTTCTCACATCTCTCTTTTAGATTCCTGGGTTTTCAAAGGATTTCTGGTTCTTCATGTAAATGAATCTTTGTGCTCAACTTTCTGCTTTATAGAATTGGCTTTTTATTCAATTATTAGCTCAGCTCCATCTGTTTTTAGTGCATTGACCTCCTATCCATGAAAACTGGTAAAAAAGAAAAAAAAAAGTTCATTCCAACCTTGACCCTTTGGGGCCTTTACATTGCAGGGTGACAGAATTCAATATAAACAGTCAAGTCTAGATAAATAAGATATGAGAGAAAACTGAAAATACATGTGTTTGGCAGCATCTTGGCTTAGAATTGCCTTTCTAATTATGTTTTGCTTAGGCTAATTTCACAATTAGTTGCCTTCTTTTATGACATGTAACAATTGGTGCACTATAGGTGATCACAACTCATTCTGGATTCCAGAAGTAAATCTATAATTTTCAAATGTATATGCATAATTCATATATACATTGTGAATCCAGAATTCACAATCTATAACAATATGCACTCTATCAACTACTTCATTCTCATACTGGAGTTTTCTGTATCCCAAAATATAATTCTGAGTTTAAAGATTTAAGAATATTTGTATTATTTTGTCGTTGTTGTTGGTTGGAAATATCTAGGGCCTGTCTCCCAATAGCCAAAATCCTACTTTCTGAATCTATGCATCTGAAAGTCTCAATGGCATTGATCTTTGGGAAAACCATTATTTAAATGCTAAAAAAGCATTTTGCTTATTAATTTAATTCACTCTTTAATTAAAAAATATATATATACTTAAGGATCCCCTACTATTGAATCAGGCACTGTGCTTAGAGGCTAGGAATACAAAGGTGAACAAAAAGACCCTCTTGGAACTTACAAACTATTATGGCAGACAGATGACAAACATAGTTACACGAAGCAATTATTTAAGTAATATTTAAATGTTAACAGGATCTTGAAATTCAAGGAAAATATCCTTTGCATTTTATATTTTCCAATCATAACACGTCTCTTCTTCTTTCTCTTAAAAAAATAAAAAAGAAAGAAAGAAAAGAAAACAATTATAATACTAAGGAACGGCATGTTTCTCTCTTCAGAGAAACCTGCATTGGCCATCCAGAAGATAGTTATCCCGAATTTCTAGCTTAGAGTGAACTTTTGACAATTCAAAGCTTAAGAGATTCTATAATAAGCTATGTGTGGAGGGGAAAGATGAGTAGGCACTGCACTTCCTTTTCCTCTCCAATTTGGCCCCAGAATTACTGTGTGGAACCAGAGGCAATGCACTTTGACTATTCGGGAAGATTTAACAGGAGAGTGTCTGTAGTTAATTTCGCCTTGTACAATGTCCTTCACTGTCTGGGCATAGAGAAGCTAGGCACCTCATCTCAACCAGAAACTGTCTTGAGTTTAGAAACCAAATCACATACTTTGATATTCACTCTGAAGCACAGATGAAGCTTTAGGTTCACATAATAGGAAAGAGGGCTGATATTCTTTAAGAAAATGAAGCTGTAGGATATGTTTCAGTCTTGTTTTGTAACAAAGAGAAACTAATGCCATCACTTTTTGTGCAGAACAATAATTCTTAATGAAAAACAAAGAGATGCTTGTTTTTAAAATGGAAACTTTTATGTAATCAATAGTTCTTTCACATGTAAGTTTTTGAAGAGAAAAAATAGATTATGTTAACCTTTACAGAATCAAAAAAGTGATAAATTGAAAGTATAATTAACTTTGTTCTTTTAACAAATCATGATTTTTTTTTGATAGATCTCAGCTTACCAGTGTCTCCACAGGACACTTTCATTCTCAGCATGCACATATAAATAAAGACATTAAACAATTTTTGTGACCTACAGTAAGGTCAGACTTTACTTATTATGCTAATTTCATGCACTAGATTCAGTAAATTTACTGTTTATACTAGTTAATAAATTGACTTTAAAACATGATCTGGGATATAGAGGGAACCTCTCACACTTTAAGATACTTTGTTAGAATAGATGTGAAGGCAGGTAGAAAGGATTTCTATCTTGTTATTGAACCTGAATCTTCTAATTGCTAAATCTCAGTTGGAATTAACTTATTCAGTGTAGCTAAGTCTCAACTGTCTACATTATTATTGAAAAAAACATGTTTTATCAAATTTCCTGACTACTCTTTCAAAAACTGATCTATTGGCAATTTTCTCAACTGATCAAATAAGCTAGAACCAACTGAACAAACAAAATGCCTACCACTTAAATTCAGAAGTACAGATTTTGTACTCTCTTCAACTAATTATGTAAAAGATTTTGTGTTCCATACTGGTAAAGTCACAATCTATAATAACCCAGTATCTAGGAAAGGAGTAGATTTTGCTGTATTTTTGGAAGTTTATATAATCAAAGTGGAGCTCCCTTCTAATAATATTTAAGAACTGAGTCAACTCAAAATCCATATTTGGCTGAATCATATAATTTAAAATCAGGACCATGCAGTATACCCTAGTAGTACAAAAGGGACAGAGACCTGGGTTCTATTTACAGCTTTTCCAGTAATTAATTGTGCACCACACTTTTCAGCTTTATGAGATACAGCTGAAATTCAATAAACTGAACATATTTAAAATGTATAATTTCATAAGTTTTTATATATGCATATATTCATGAAACTGTCACTATAGTTAAGATAGTGAATATATCATCACCTGCAAGTTTTATCATAACTCTTTCTAACCTCTTCTACCCATCCTCCAGGCACCATGCAACCACTGATTTGCTTTCTATCACTATATATGTTTGTATTGTCTAGAATTTAATGCAATTGAGACATATAGTATGTACTTTTTGTGTCTGGCTTTTGTCAGTGTGATGGTTAATTTTATGTGTCAAATAAGAGATGCCCAGACAACTGGTGAAATATTATTTCTGGGTGTGTCTGTGAGGGTTTTTCTAGAAGAGAATTAGACTGAGTAAAGAAGATTCAGCCTCTTCAATGTG
>NW_011888872.1:8314180-8316676 GCF_000151845.1 Pteropus vampyrus | reverse complement strand
TGTTACAGATAGCACCGGGTGAATGAGGGCTTCAAATTATTAGAAGAACATAATATTGGTTATACATGTTCATAGAATGAGAAATGTTTAGTTTCTTTCAATATTTCAATTACTATGAGATAAATAAAATTCTGCAAGTATTGATAAATTTGTAGGGCTGGTGGTTACTTTGCTGTTTTGTACGAATGAGAATAGAGTGTCATATAAATGGGGTAACCAAAAGAAGTTCACTGAGATACTGCTATATCTAATCTGAGCCCTGAATTTTCCCTTCATATTCATCCTGCAATGCTCAGTTCAAATATTAACTTCTTTGAGAATCTTTTCTTCTTACCTCTGGTTATAAGTTATATTTTCCTTCTTTAAAATACTATACTCCTTCTTATCCTTACACTAATAGGTCTCTAGTGTCATCCCTAGCTAGCCTTATATTCTAGCTATTATTGCATCTCTGTATATCTTATCTATTCCACTACATTAAAATGTTCTCAGAGTTATGGAACCGTATTCTAAAGTTGGTTATGTGCCATCCACAAAATTTATCATCATCTTTGTCATTATTTACATAACAATTATCAGAAAAAAATGTTCAAAACCTTTATATTTGATATCATCTCTGACCTAATAAAATGCTGTGAAACAAGAATCCTGTACAATACTTATCTAATGACATTTTATCCTTTAGTAAGAAGATGCCTTTTAGAAAAAATGGGAACTGTGAAAAATTTTGGATGGTATTTTAGTCCTGGTAGTCAGCACAGTGTCTATCTCAATTTTCTTCTTCTCTTTCAATACTCTACTTGGAAGGCCAGAATGATATATCCACACCTAGATGTGTTGTCAAATACAGGAAGTGCAAGCTGAGTTTTTCAGGACTGTGCTGGTCAGGGGATGTGAGACCTCCAAGTGAGTGATCTTATGGGGTGCACAAGCAATGAGGAGAAGGAAATCTAAGCAAGAGATATGGGAGGGAGGGAATAGAGGCCATCAGGAAACTGAGTGTGGACCAGCTGGTCTGGAAAAGTGGCTCACCCAGAGAAATATCAAGAAATAAGTTTAGGTAATTAAGCTGGGAGCTCCTAAAAGACAGGGCTCAGTCTAAGACTGAGCCCTGTCTTAGGCCCTCAGTCTAAGACTGAGCCCTGTCTTAGGCCCTTTGTAATCCCAGTGATAGTCACGATATCTGGAAAAAGGTGGAGCTCACATGTTTATTAAATGAGGTAGCAATGGGATTTGAAATTTTTTGCAAGATTAGGGAAATTGAGCTTTATCTTATTTAAGGCTGTGAAAAATTCCTGAAAGATTTCAGATCATATTTCTCTCTAAAATTATCATTACAACAGAAATAAATACCGATATCAAAAATAAAAACACAAATTATCTTTTATGTATGGTATTTTAAATTTTACAAGATGCTTCCATTATTGCCATTTATTACTATCACTTGGTGATATAGTATAATTATTAAATAATCACTTAATTAGAAATAAGAAATTAGACAACATAGCTATAGCGAATTTCATGACAATTATTCTGGTGATACTTAATGCCACTTGATTTACATAGTATCTAATAAAGTATTTCTTCTAATAATGATTTTTTTAAAATTTTCATCTCCTACCCATCATCAAACTTGTCACCAAAGTTTTCCAGAGTAAACTAATACAGTAACCTCAGTCACAGGTAGAAAAACACAAATAGTGATTTTACAGAGAAGTATGTTGGTTTACCTATAGTTACACAAAAACACTGAATCAATCAGACCTCAATTTAGAACAGCAATCTTCCAAAAGGCTGCTGCTAGCAAAATTTTCAAGGCTATTTCAAATAAGAAAGATAATATGAACTAGAATTTTTAACACATAATTTTGTTCTGCACAAATTAGTTTTGAAAACAACTTTATGTATCTATAGTCAGCATTGTCTTACTGTATTCAATTATTTTTTTTTTAACTTATGCTATCTTAGAGTATTTATCCAGGGCAAACATTAATTTTAACAAGAGCACTGCATTATAAATCTAAAGAATACAGGTGTTTTCTCACTCTATTCAATTCCTAAAAGTTGGTTTGAGCCAAGAAGACATCAGCCATTTCTATAAGTTTTCTGTAAGATCATGTAGTAAGCTCAGATAATACATTTGTGTATTATCTGAGTAATCATTTCTCTATTAAGACAAATGAAAACTTTATAAATGCTCTTCTAAAACTTTAATGCTATATATTTTTCCATTATAATACATTTTAATAAGACATGGATATGGACTTTCATCTTTACAACATTATAAGATTGACTTGGATTTAAAAAATATGTATTTGGAAATAATTTTAGACTTACAGAACTGCGAAGGTAGAAGAGAATTACCATATGCTTATCACTCAACTTCCTCTAACATTGAGATCTTATATAATCATAAGACAATTATCGAAGGAAAGCAACATTGGTTCAATACTATTAATGAAATACAGACTTTATTTGGATTTTACCAGTTTTTCC
>NW_011888872.1:8301457-8314130 GCF_000151845.1 Pteropus vampyrus | reverse complement strand
GTCTAGAATTTAATGCAATTGAGACATATAGTATGTACTTTTTGTGTCTGGCTTTTGTCAGTGTGATGGTTAATTTTATGTGTCAAATAAGAGATGCCCAGACAACTGGTGAAATATTATTTCTGGGTGTGTCTGTGAGGGTTTTTCTAGAAGAGAATTAGACTGAGTAAAGAAGATTCAGCCTCTTCAATGTGTGTGGGCATCATCCTTTGAGGGCTTCAATAGGAAAAAAAAGAGCAGAGGAAGAGTGAATTCTCTCTTTTTTTTCTCTCTCTCTCTCTTTCCTTCTTCTTTAGCTATAACTTCCATCTTCCATCCTCAGACCTCAGACACTGGAGCTCCTGATTTTCAGGTCTTCAGATTCAGACTGAATTATACCACTAGTTCCTGGTTCTCCAACTTGTGGATGGCAGGTAGTGGTGTATCTTAGCATCCATAATTCTGTGAGCCAATCCCTTTAATATATCTTCTTTTATATCTATCTATCTATCTATCTATCTATCATCTATGTATCCATCTCTGCTATTTTTTTTTTCCCCTCTGGAAGACCCTCACTAATACAGTTACTTGGTACAGTTATTTTGAGTTTTATCCATGTTATGCGCAATAAAATTCCTTTTTATTGCTCAGTAATATTCCATTGTTATGAATATACCATAATTTATCTATCCACTTGTTAATGGATATTTTGCCTGTTTCCTGTCTTGTCTCTTACACTTAAAATGGCTATGATCATTTGAATGAAAGTCATTGCAGTAAAGTAAGATTTCATTTATTTTGAGCAAATACTGGAGAGCAATTGGGGTGTTTTAATCATTTATGTGCTTCTGTTATAAAGACAAAAATAATTATAAATGTGAAATACAGAAAAATCCAGGAAGAATTAAGACAAGTTCTTTCCTTTCTGGAAATTTAACTCTGTCAGGTAAATGACACTTTTCTTTTTCTGATGATGCATCTTAATTGCATGTTACCAGCATAGTTTCTTATTCATTAGGGACAATTTCATAATTGCTATCTTCAGAGAAGAAAAATAATAGAGGGCTTCTTCCATTAACATTTAGTAAAGTGTTACAGATAGCACTGGGTGAATGAGGGCTTCAAATTATTAGAAGAACATAATATTGGTTATACATGTTCATAGAATGAGAAATGTTTAGTTTCTTTCAATATTTCAATTACTATGAGATAAATAAAATTCTGCAAGTATTGATAAATTTGTAGGGCTGGTGGTTACTTTGCTGTTTTGTACGAATGAGAATAGAGTGTCATATAAATGGGGTAACCAAAAGAAGTTCACTGAGATACTGCTATATCTAATCTGAGCCCTGAATTTTCCCTTCATATTCATCCTGCAATGCTCAGTTCAAATATTAACTTCTTTGAGAATCTTTTCTTCTTACCTCTGGTTATAAGTTATATTTTCCTTCTTTAAAATACTATACTCCTTCTTATCCTTACACTAATAGGTCTCTAGTGTCATCCCTAGCTAGCCTTATATTCTAGCTATTATTGCATCTCTGTATATCTTATCTATTCCACTACATTAAAATGTTCTCAGAGTTATGGAACCGTATTCTAAAGTTGGTTATGTGCCATCCACAAAATTTATCATCATCTTTGTCATTATTTACATAACAATTATCAGAAAAAAATGTTCAAAACCTTTATATTTGATATCATCTCTGACCTAATAAAATGCTGTGAAACAAGAATCCTGTACAATACTTATCTAATGACATTTTATCCTTTAGTAAGAAGATGCCTTTTAGAAAAAATGGGAACTGTGAAAAATTTTGGATGGTATTTTAGTCCTGGTAGTCAGCACAGTGTCTATCTCAATTTTCTTCTTCTCTTTCAATACTCTACTTGGAAGGCCAGAATGATATATCCACACCTAGATGTGTTGTCAAATACAGGAAGTGCAAGCTGAGTTTTTCAGGACTGTGCTGGTCAGGGGATGTGAGACCTCCAAGTGAGTGATCTTATGGGGTGCACAAGCAATGAGGAGAAGGAAATCTAAGCAAGAGATATGGGAGGGAGGGAATAGAGGCCATCAGGAAACTGAGTGTGGACCAGCTGGTCTGGAAAAGTGGCTCACCCAGAGAAATATCAAGAAATAAGTTTAGGTAATTAAGCTGGGAGCTCCTAAAAGACAGGGCTCAGTCTAAGACTGAGCCCTGTCTTAGGCCCTCAGTCTAAGACTGAGCCCTGTCTTAGGCCCTTTGTAATCCCAGTGATAGTCACGATATCTGGAAAAAGGTGGAGCTCACATGTTTATTAAATGAGGTAGCAATGGGATTTGAAATTTTTTGCAAGATTAGGGAAATTGAGCTTTATCTTATTTAAGGCTGTGAAAAATTCCTGAAAGATTTCAGATCATATTTCTCTCTAAAATTATCATTACAACAGAAATAAATACCGATATCAAAAATAAAAACACAAATTATCTTTTATGTATGGTATTTTAAATTTTACAAGATGCTTCCATTATTGCCATTTATTACTATCACTTGGTGATATAGTATAATTATTAAATAATCACTTAATTAGAAATAAGAAATTAGACAACATAGCTATAGCGAATTTCATGACAATTATTCTGGTGATACTTAATGCCACTTGATTTACATAGTATCTAATAAAGTATTTCTTCTAATAATGATTTTTTTAAAATTTTCATCTCCTACCCATCATCAAACTTGTCACCAAAGTTTTCCAGAGTAAACTAATACAGTAATCTCAGTCACAGGTAGAAAAACACAAATAGTGATTTTACAGAGAAGTATGTTGGTTTACCTATAGTTACACAAAAACACTGAATCAATCAGACCTCAATTTAGAACAGCAATCTTCCAAAAGGCTGCTGCTAGCAAAATTTTCAAGGCTATTTCAAATAAGAAAGATAATATGAACTAGAATTTTTAACACATAATTTTGTTCTGCACAAATTAGTTTTGAAAACAACTTTATGTATCTATAGTCAGCATTGTCTTACTGTATTCAATTATTTTTTTTTTTAACTTATGCTATCTTAGAGTATTTATCCAGGGCAAACATTAATTTTAACAAAATTATAAATCTAAAGAATACAGGTGTTTTCTCACTCTATTCAATTCCTAAAAGTTGGTTCGAGCCAAGAAGACATCAGCCATTTCTATAAGTTTTCTGTAAGATCATGTAGTAAGCTCAGATAATACATTTGTGTATTATCTGAGTAATCATTTCTCTAGTAATACGAGTGAAAACTTTATAAATGCTCTTCTAAAACTTTAATGCTATATATTTTTCCTATAATACATTTTAATAAGACATGAATACGGACTTCATCTTTACAACATTATAAGATTGACTTGGATTTAAAAAATATGTATTTGGAAATAATTTTAGACTTACAGAACTGCGAAGGTAGAAGAGAATTACCATATGCTTATCACTCAACTTCCTCTAACATTGAGATCTTATATAATCATAAGACAATTATCGAAGGAAAGCAACATTGGTTCAATACTATTAATGAAATACAGACTTTATTTGGATTTTACCAGTTTTTCCGCAAATATCCTATTCTATCCCAGGATTCAATCTAGGATCTCACTTTTCGTCCAGTTATTATGTCTCCTCAGTTCCCTTGTGGGGACCAAGGACACTGATACTTTAAGAGAACTGATCACTTATTTTGCATAATTTTCTTCAATTTGAGTTTGCCTGATATATTCTCATGATCGAAATGATGCACTTTTGCAAGAATATTACAGAAGTGATACATCCCTCTCAGTGCATTTATGTTGGGGGTAAATAATGTTGCTATGTCTTACTACTGGTGATTTTAACTTGAATGATTTGGTTGAGTTGGTGTCTCTGCATTTCTCTACTCTAAAAGTTATTTTTTCCCTTTGTAGTTAATAAATACCCTGGGGGACATATTTTGAGACTGTAAATATTACTTTTCTCTTAAATTTTTGCCAACTAATTTTAGCATCAATCTATGGATCTTACCTGCTTTAATAGTATATTTTTTGTAATTCAGAATGTATAAATAAAACATATCTTTAAAAAAATCTGATTGTTATATATCTTAGATTTATTTTTCTTCTTTTTTCTTCCCTGACAATGCAAACAAATGTTGGTAAATTTCTCTTGAGTATTTTTTAAGTTGCTATAGAAACCAAGTAAAAATAGAAAAGATTAATAATACTTTATATTGTGCATATTATATAAGGAACTTAATAGATTCTTTCAGTTTTTAACCTATTTGGCTACTCACACAGAAAACAATACACAATTTTTTTCCCACATTGATAGCTAAAATTTGTTGCTGAATAAAGTGAAATGATATCTTGTACTCCTCTTCATGTTATGGTATCAATGCTATTATTTTCAAATCATTTAATTCTCTTAATGATATTCATTACACCAAATTTATTAAATATTCACTATGCCTCAAGTCATACAAATCAATTTTTGTTTATTTCACACACATCTTGTTAATTAAATCTATGTTATCAACAGTAAGAACCTATAGTATAATTTGTTGTGTAAGAAAGCATGCTAGTCTTGAGAAAAAGCTTTTGTTTTTCAATATGATGTTGGATTTTAAGTATAAAAATAAAGGGTTGAAGTGCAGCTTTCCTAATTCAGCATATTTTAACCATCAATTTTGTGGTTTTTGCTATTGTGTTAAACTAACAGAATTTAAGCTGCCAGTAGCATATGATAGCTATAGGTACAATAAAACTTGAAGACAATGAGAATTTTTCATCCATTTTCATAACAGAGAGAAGTAAACTAAAAAAGACAACAGATGTTCTCATTAGGATTGAAACCTCTCTTTGTGTATCTTCTACTGCTCTTAGATTTTATCTGATTATTTTTAGTTTTCAACTCTCTAGTCAAATTTTAAATATTCGACTTAACTCCTAATATACAAAATACATGCAGAAATCAACGAGAACAAATTTCATTATAATCTATAATACTTACTGATCGACTCATTTTGAAAACATGTATAACCATAATTGCTATAATAGCCATTAACCTTTATTGACTATGCATAGCAAATCATAAGAATTTAAATAATTTGACTGTTCAAAGAGCAACTTAAAGTTTTCTTATTGACTGCTTTAATCTATCATTAGCTATAAGCTATACCTTCAATTATTGTTAAAGACATATAATTCACAGTCCAATGAAAATTTCTTGTGAATCATATTTTCGTTTATTTTTTTCAGTGAAATGTAATTGCTCAAGTTAATCTAAACAGTTATTTTATTAAAATGTGGCTATACTTTTGTTATTCTACAAAGAACCACTCCCTTAGTCTTTAACTATTGTGGTCATGCATAGTCATGTTTGTTGAACCCGACACGCAATGTTAAATTGAACTTGAATCCCTAGAGGAGGAACACACAATTCATTGTAAAGGTCTTAAGACCAAAAGGCTGGAAAATCAGTATTAAAATAATCCATTCTGAAGTTTTGTTTTCCCCTTCATTTCAGTTCTTTTGAGTAAAATGTGAATATCAATAGTTTGCCTAATAGAGTTTTAGAAAATGTCACTACATGAAGCCAAAACAATATTCAGTTGAATTTTCCTATTTTGTTATGAATAAAATCCTTTATATGGTACTTATTAGAAAATTGATTTGACTATTATTTAAACTTATTAAATGCATTTTAGATAGCTACATTCAGGGAAACTTTTTCATGAAGTCCCCTGAAATGGAAGATCCCTTGTGAAAAATTACCTATTAAATCAACTATGCTTTTGTGAGCATCACTATGCATTTGTAATCCAAGCATATCTTTATATTTGCAAAATAACACATTTAGATCAAATCTAATATAATACAATCATCATTTGGTGCTAGTTTATTAAACTGAAAAATGGACAGCTTATTTAATTGGTATTCCTTTAACTTATATATATCTGCATGTTACAAAGTAGGCAGGAAGAGCAGACAATGTGACTTTTAAAATAAATTCTTAACAAAATGAAGAGAGTGACAGTAATTAAAATTAAGAGTACTGTAGTTTAGAAAGTATGCCAGCTCTCAGCTCTCATATCTGCCTATTTATCTCTGAGGTTAGACGTTTAAAATACATTTCTATTATAGACCAGAAGATTATCCAGATACATTGTTAATTGCAATTTATTAGTTTAGAAATGATGATGCTTTCAAAACATATTTATAAGAAATTAGTTTTTCTACAAATACTCGCAAAATATTTTAGTGCCTCTGGGGTATACTATATAACAATGCCTACAGTACAATATTTCTTCAGGTAGAAATGAATGTAAAAACATACTGAGCTCCCTTTTCCATTCTATGTAAAATAAAGAGAAAGATAATGTTCAAGATTACCCCTGAAAAATGTTTACATTGAACAGTATAGAAATCATGGCTGGGTGGGTGAGATTATTAGGATGCCTCAGAAAGATAAGTAGCAAAATTATTTTATAGAAAAAGTGATCTGTTGGAAAATATTAGCATTGAAGAAGAAATAGACCTATCCATTAAACTCTGGTTAAACACTACTTATCAGGGTCTATTTTAGGTTGGGGGTAAACAGTTATAAGGAAGACATAGAACACCATCTTCAAAAGTTGCCAACTAGTAGAAAAGACAGACAGATAAATAACTAGTAATAAAACCTTAAGAAAGATGTGTACAAAGTACAGTGGAACTTGAGAAGAGTAAAGAACTCTTGGGAGATGTGGTCTGGGAGGGAAGAGGTAGAATGGAGGGAAGGGCAATCTCTTTACAGAATACAGCCTGAATGAAAGCATAAAGGCCAAAAATAAGAAGGCACTGGTAAAGAACTGCCAAGTAGTCTGGATGGCTGGAAGACGGGGTAGAGGTTGAGGATAGTAAAAGAAAGAAGGAAAGCCCAGTAGATGACTTAGGCAGGCCAAGGATAAATCAAGGAGGCTTCTTCTGTTCTGCCATAAGTTTGGTATTTATTCTTAGGCACTGGGGATATGTGAAATGATTTTTAAAGTGGGAGTAAAATAATCACATTGCGTTTTACTAAGCATGAAAAATGGAAGAGAGGCAAAATAGGAGTCAAGGAGGTCAGATGGGAGGCAACTGCAATAGTTTAGGTGAGAAATGTTAGGTGTAGCCATAGTAAGGACGTGGAGAAGTGGGAAGAAACTTGAGAGTATTCTGGAGTAGAAACAGTGGAATTTTGTGCACACTTATACATGGAGATGCGAGAGAGGTAAAAGTTGAGAATGGCTCACAGGTTCTTGCCTTGAACGAATGGAGGCCAAGTTAACACAAGGAGAAAGGAAGAAGGATATACTTTGCAGCAAAGATAATTAGTTTAATTTTAGATGTGCTGAATTTGAAGTGAAAAAGACTAGCATCAGAAGAAATAAATCAAATAGCCCCACAATCCTATAAACAATAAATGCTATTTTGGGAATCAATAGATTTTTAAGTTGATTTGCAATACTATTTGCTTCTAACAGGCCACTCACATATTTTGGGCTACTAGTCAATAACAGAAACATAGACAGATTTCCAGAATGACTTGACTTGTTGTGTTAGACTACCACTGCTTTTGTAAAATATAATTTAAATTTGGTCTGCAAGAGAAAATCAACTAGATTTGACTTTTTATATAAATAAGCAGCACAATTAGGAAAAAATAACTATTTGCATTTGGCTGGTGAAATGATGATAAACTAGAAGATTCCTTTTGGGACAACAGTGAAATATGTTAACTGAAGCTATTTTAAAATGATGTAAATAAACAATATTTATATATCATCTCAAAAACTCACCAATTAAATCATGAATCATTTTTGTCCTTACTCCAGTTTAAAATTAACATGGCACAAATACACTATAGTTGTTGAACTTAGTCATACCATTCCTTGAGAAATCTGAAATTTATGAACTATCATCAGAATAATAAAAATGAAGTATATTAGCTAAGAATATTAATTATCAATAAATGTGCTAGTGACTTGTACTGTGGTTAGCTCTATCAAGGGCACTGTGCAGGATAAAGAGTGAAGTCTTAGTATAGACTGGGCTTGATTCTCAGTTCTGCTAGTTACTAGCTATGTGATATTGGGCAAGTTACCTTCTCTGAGCCTCAATTTTCTCATCTGTACAATGTGGTGATAAATTTATCTACTTCACTAGTTTTTATAAGCATTAAAGAGACAATACAAGCAATGTGTTTAAGGCAGTGCCATGCACATGTTAACCATTCTGTGTTAGCTCTAATAATAATAGTATTATCATACCAATTAATAACTAATTGGTGAGGATATGCAAGCGCTAAAGGGTTTCAAGAAGGGAAAGTTCAATTTGGTCTGGAGCATTTAGGCTATGTATTGAGGATTTAAAAACAAGATAAGCTTTGTGAAGTAAAGAGGAAACAGGAAGCCATTATAAATCCTTGTTACAATTCATTCATTCATTCACTCATTCGTTCAGCATTAATTAATTTTAGAATTATATGTAAAAACATCTAATCATTATTTGATACCAGATGTTAAAGACCATGAAGTGGCAAGAGTAACCAAAATAAGAGCTTGTTTTGGAGGCCAGAAGGTAGATCCACCATCGTTTTCACTGTGCAGGCCTTTGCTACCCAGGAAACATGAACTGTATAATAAGCCACAAAGAGGAATGATAGTTCAGGTATCTCCTTCAGTCTTGTCTTTTTGAAACCCTCTTGTTAAAAATCTGCACTTTTATAAATAGTACATTCTAAGCAGGAAAAAGCACAGAGAACTGCCCATTTGGGACATTTTCACAACGCTTTTTGTTCTAGCTCTGGGAAGAATCTCATGGTCAGAATTTCAAAGAGTTTTCAACAGCCAACGTATAATTAATACTCTCTTTCAAAATTTCATTTTGGCAATGCCTATGTGCAGGCTATTGAAAGCCTGAGGAATAAGTTAGTTGTATTGTAACTTAAGGATACAAGTCTTAAATTGGCCTTCCTACTTCCTGACACTCTCTAAGAAATTACTGTTATTTCAATCTCTTTTGCCAACTCAAGGTTTTTGTGTTCGCACTCAGTTACAAAGACTATGGTTTTGACTAAATTTACTGGCCTAATTCAGTCACACAGCCAATCAATTTAGTTAATTCAATTGGTTTGGGGAACTTTTCACTGAATTAATTGATTATTTTTTTTACCTCAACTGGCTGAGTGACTGCACCGGACTTCTGGAAATATATTCTCTGAGCACATACAAAAGACAATTGTTTCCTTGTTTAATCTTGATATCTAGGCCATCAAAACCTCCATGGAAGAAAGCCCAAAGACAAAATTATAAATGGACATTCCCCATCTTAGGTCAACATAAGAAAAAGCAGTTTTCCTCTCCTGCACTTCCATTCTCAAGCCCACCTTTGCTTCAAGCACAAGGGGTTTATTATATACAATATTATGAAAGTTACCTCTGGTATTTGTACAAATCATCTTCCACTTTTAAATGTCACTTCAGGAATCATTCTGAATCATGGCTAATAGTAAGGTGTATTCTAATAAGCCTTGTTCAAGAATATTAAATTTTCCTTCATTTTTAAAAAAATTCTACCATCTTCTTTAGTACTCAAAATATTTTTTAAAAACTGTCAAATGGGTAAGGGTCTCAGATATTATCAGGGCAATTTGCTTCCATCCTCCCAACTGCTAATGACATTTATTTAGAGAATTCAATATTCTTTTCTACCCAGTGAGTCTAATTTTATCAAGTCACCATTCTAAGCACTGCATCTGGTGTTTTGTTTGATAGGACAGATTTGTGGGGCAAGTTCACCAACACATTATGATCAAGCATTGTTTGGATTAATATAACATGAATATGCAAGCCTGCATTACAATTTAAATTATATTTCACATGCAAAAAAGTTCTTTATAGAATTCAGATAAATTTCATAGTTTGTTATTGAAAACCTTAGAAAGTATCCTAAAAGTCTCATTTATTATTCTAAATGATATCTTTGTAAAAACGCAGTGCAACTATCATGGGAAGTGCAAAAGTAATGTAATGGTAATTCCTTTGAGTATATGCTAGTGCACTGAATATTATCTTCTCTTTCACTGTCTCAACTTAGTACTGTATGGTATGTATGAGATGATGATGATGATAAAAATAATTAGGAAAGGCAAGAGAAAGTCAAGGTAGTAGAGGCAGAGACAAAAGAATAGAGCAGGATGACCGAGGTGAGCAGACTGGAATTCATGAGGCCCATTTTAGGTGAGTATATTGGAATTCATGAGGCCCATTTTACTGCTTTTAGCTGCTCAAGGCATAGAGCTTAGAGTGATTCAAAATGAAATGTGTAGGACTATGAGCCACACAGAGACATACCTACTTGTTATAACGTATGGTGCCACTCTGGAGCCCAGACTGTGGTAGTTCTTGGGGGATGTGCAGACAGATACTTGGTATGAATTAGTACAGTGCTACATTGACATTTTCATCTCCAAAATGTGTTACTCGCTGAAGAGGATGTAGAAGAGCAGATTCCCAAGGAGAACAATAATGAAAAGACAATAATGGATACCAAGTAAGGACTAAAGATGATGGGATACTTTCTGAGCAAAAAGAGACAACCTGTTAGGAAAACTGAGTGTGGGGCAGGGATTGAAGTCTTCCCTTGTTTAGGTGAGCACGATCAAGCCAGTAGACAATTAGCTCACCCAGAATCGAAGAACAAGACATGATATGTTTTTAGCATAGAGGAAAAAAGAGAAAAAGATTGAATTATATAGGCAAGGAAGAAAAGCTAAAAATGTTTTAACTCTTCCAGAATCAAGATTTTAGTGCAGTTTCATCACTCTGAAATATTACAAACTGCCCAAATACACTACAGTAAAACTCACATACATGTATCAAAGTCAACTAGAGATGATTTGGGATTATTCATTGTCGATTGAGAATCGATAGTAAAACACTGTGAAATAAATTCTTTAATTTCACTTACATAAGCCTAAGGAAAATTTTTAAAAAGGCAAATAAAATGATCTTCATTTTACTGATAAAACAATGTCTATGAAGAAAGTGCACCTTATAAATTTTAACTAATTTTTCCTGAGTGATATGGTTGGTATTAGTGTTAGGTAGATAGTCAAACATTATCAACAGGGGAACAAAGGAACGGAGGGCCAGCTCAGAGACCACCCAAAGAACACCCCATTGGTAGTTAAAGAATCCCTCCTGCATCCCAGGAGACAAAAAAGATGGGGAGCCATGAACCTTTAGCTGGTTAAATCCAGCCACAGATGCTTTTGCATAAGGAATTACCCTAACTTGCCCATAACCTCTGCCTCATTATACCAACATTATAATACCATATTTATGCCTGAAGTTCATGAATCTAATTATAACAAACTTAATTCTGGGTAAGCACACAGGCACTAGGCAGTGTTATATAGCAGTTAAATGTCAAAGTGCCCTCACGTACCAATTAGGAACGCCTTTGTAACCACACATTGCAGCCCTACTATAATACAGACCTTCCCACTTCTGTGCCGTTATAGCCCTGTTAGCTAAAAACCCGCTCCTCACTTGAAACGTACTTATTTACCTCCCAAATTCCACAGGGCTACAGCCTTCCTTAGCGTGGCCTGTCTCCTAAAATGTTCTTTAATAAATCTTACTTTTTCTAAATCTCACTGACTTGTAATTCTTTGCTGCCTCAATGAGGAAGAATCCAGGGAAAATGCTAATTGCACTTCAGTGTTATTACCACTCCCATGTTGCTGGGGCGAAGCGGGAGTTCAAGCCGACCCCAAACAGTAACATTTTGGTGCATGTCCCGATATCCTAACGAGTACCTAGGCTTCACTCTCTAAGCTGGAAACCTATCTATACCTACTTTCATCTCTATATTTCAGACCACGTCTTTCTCTGAAGCTTCTCTCATTTTCTCCTGAGGTTGGGGGACCTCCTTGGCATCTCCTTCCCAAATGCATAAACGCTCTTTGCAGTCTGCCGCGGCTTGCGAGGTGCTAGAACCAGGATCTGTAGTTCATTCACCTCCTACACGTTGGGGGATGGGGGCAGGCCTAAAGGCCGCTCCACGCAAACCTTTCCCTGTGTGGGGCGGGAAAAAAGTCCACCAACGCACGGTTTTTACTGGCGATGACCCTTACTTTTCAGTCTTGTCCCCCAAGGCTGAGTTAAGCTCCATTTCTCCCGAGCAGTGAACTGGGCGCGGCGGGAATCGGTCTCGGGCATGTGCTGATTACACCCGCTTCCGGCTGGGAAAACAATGGCGGCGCGGGGCGTGCCCTTCGATGGCCGCACAGACGCGCTTCTTTCTAGACTCAAACTCAGCTCTAACCGTTTCTCTGCCTGAAATTTCAGTTGATCTCTTCACTCATAGCCTTAAATTACTCCCTGATTTCTTGACCCGTGGTCCTAAGTTCCTCTCCCGCTCGAGAAAGGGCTCTCTTGGCCGGAAAACCACGCCCCTGGGTCTCTCCGATGCCGGCGAAGGGGGTGGCTCTCCCGTGCCAGGAAGCCGCACCACGTAGTCTCCCTCGCTCAAAGTGTATTCTTTTCCTTTCCCACTCCATCTCCATCTTCTTTGTCGCAGATACGTGGCCGCCGCCGTTTTATCCATGCGCTCCCTCCCAGTGGCATCTTCCCGCGGGAGAATCCAGCACTTTAGATCCAGGCCTTCTCTGA
>NW_011888872.1:8298894-8301407 GCF_000151845.1 Pteropus vampyrus | reverse complement strand
CTTTAGGTTTGTTTTGTCCTGTAACAAGGTAACTGCTGAAAATAGTGAGGCTATTTATGGCCAAATTGTAGGAGAAAATCAGTAGGGTATTTAAATATGAGATTAGTAACACCTCATTTACCTGGGTATATGGTAGGAAAAGGCAGTTCTGGAGAACTGAATTTCCCATGTAGCTAAAGCTTATACCCATTTAAAGCCTATATTTTAGATGGTAATCTTTATAAACTATATTACCCAGTGGCTTCCTGCCTTCCCACATAGATATCTCTAAACATAATATTATCTTTTTTTTTTTTCCTTGATGACTCAGGGGTCACTCTGGTGAGCATTCATTATTGTACCATATGGTTATACAGTTCTATGCCTACTATATCATTTTTCTCTCTCCTCCCTCAATGTCAAGCTTTCACCTGTCACTTCAGCTGCCACTGTGCTTCTTCTCAGCTTCTCCTCTGTTGTTTCTAATCTGTTGTGGGCTGGGAAACCAGATAACCAGGCTCATTAAGAATGACATGCTGAATAAAAGTCAATAATGCTCAGAGTGAGGCACTAAGAAATAAAATGCATGTCTTAAATGTGGAGTTTTTGTGAAACCTATGTTGGATATGCAGAAGCTTTTTCACTAATTCCAGATTTAAGCAATCCCTTTAGGGTAGAGGTTATTGAATTGGTAGAATATTTCTGCATTTAGCATCAAAATATCTCTCTATAGAGTGACAGTTTTGACATGATACAGGCAATATAAGCTGAGTAGATCCTCTGGAAGCAAAGAATTGGGTGGGAACCTCATCTGAATCTTCAAGAAATTGTGAAGACCAAAATCTTCCCTTGACCACTGGAAGATGTCCTATTCTTCTTCATAAAGAGATGAAGGACAATGTCATGAATAATTAAAATGGAAGAATAATAGGTAAAATGTATAGTTTCCTGTTGGAAACTCAGAATTTCATCTTACCCCTTATAACAGAGTGTTGGCCAGTTGAGATGGAGGTGATCTTGGAAACCACAACCAAACAAATGAACAAACAAACAAAAACTGGAACTAGCTGTGTCTTCAACTCTTTCCAGATAATGCCTAAATCAGGACCCCTACCCAAGGTCTCTGTCTTTGTGTCTAATGCTGTCCCTGAGGATAGCCTATGGGTTCCCCAAATGCCTCTGACATCTAGAGTCTCCCTTTCTCCAAACCTCACTGCCACCTGTGCTAAAACAGTCTCATCCATTCTCCTATTTGTATTTGAATGACTTCATCTTGATGATTTAGCAATAAGAACTCTCCCTTCATGTCCCTCTATATATGTCTTAATTATTTACGGCACACACATGCCATTTTTGTCTTCTTTAAATGCTTCTCTCAGTGGTCATTTTAAAGAAATTTCACCTTTGTAAAAGAGAGAGAGTGAGATTTGGCTGAGCAGAAAGTAGAAATGAATTTGCTTTGCCTGTCCTTGTATCCCTAGGGTCAAGTTGCAGCCAAGTCTTCACTGCAATCAGTAAAGATTTGATTCAAAGATGAAAGCAATGGGAGATAGCATCCCGTATCTTTTCAGGGACTTTCTTTTCAGCCTTACAATGGACTTGCTTTTGTTTTTATTCAATGCCAACCTGCGTGTTGCATAGCAAGAGGCTTGTGTCCCAAACACTCTCAAGAGTACAATTAGTATAAAATCCAGTAGAAGAACATTGATTATACAATTAGTACCAAAGCTCAAAGGCCACAGGGAAATACCATGGGCTTGCTACTGAAAATCACAGAGTTTTCTTCTTAGTGGCATGTTGTATTTCAAGGTCCTTTGCACAACACTAAGCTATGTCTGCTTTCTCTAAATACATTGCAATAGATTCTTTTCCAATTTGGAGACTTAAAATAAGTAGAACTACCCCTTAACTATTAGTAGTTGGGTTTTCTGCAGTTAAATACAAGTTATATGAACATGAGTCAGGGTAATCAATTCATTCTATTTTAAGACATTGCATTGAAATCCACAACAAAACTTTTTAAATTAGCATTCAATTAGATTTAATATATACATTTTCATTACATTAAAAAACAAAGTGAAACAAAATATCACTGTAGACAAACCACTAAAAGTGTATGATCTCTGTAGCCCTCATTTTATCCCTTCTTCCAGAAATGTGAAAGCCTGACAAAGAATAATAGACTTGCAAACGAAACCAGTTTAACAGTTCCATCAGCCTCACAGATTTCAATCAGTACAACTACACATCAGTATGGATAATCACTTGTATATACCAAGACAATTCTGTTCTAAATGTCATGCCTATATAGACAAATGGGTTCCAGTTTTTAAATTCTCTGTATAGCTAAATCTAGCTCAAAATCACATCCTCTAAAACATTATCCAGATTCCTCAGCCAGAAGTCCTGGGTCTCTATCCTGTCTCTAAGTTTAGAATGGTTGCTTGGTTTCATACTGTGGTTGTGGTTATTTTTACCATATGATCTCTTCCTTAGTAAGTAATAAGCTCTTACGAGCAAAAAAGGAAATTCTT
>NW_011888872.1:8294399-8298844 GCF_000151845.1 Pteropus vampyrus | reverse complement strand
CAGATACGTGGCCGCCGCCGTTTTATCCATGCGCTCCCTCCCAGTGGCATCTTCCCGCGGGAGAATCCAGCACTTTAGATCCAGGCCTTCTCTGAAGCCACTCCACTCCTTTTACCTGTCTGAGTTTTCCATCTTTATTATGTGCTCATTTTTATCCCTTTTGTATTGTTGCCTAAGTTTACCAATTTAAAAATGCTAATTGCACTTCTGTGTTGTTACCGCGCCCCGCCCCCGCCATGCCGCTGGGGTGACGCCAGAGTTCAAATCACCCCCAAATGGTAACGTTAGCATCAGGACTTTTGTTTGCTGTTCAACATCCTGCCGTATAAGCTACGCTGCCTCTAAACATCACCTCAAGAAACTCATAAATGTGTTTTGCTTATAATTTAATTTAGGAAATATTAATATCTTATTTTTTAATATACAAATAGTTCATAAATGTAATGTACATAAATACAAATATACACAAATATAATGTACCTGATGCCTGGGTAAAGTAAGTAAAGATGTATGTATTTTAAATGCATATGTCAAATACATCACCCGAGCCATTGTAAGCACGCTATAGAGAACCATGATGGATTCCATTCTGATGTGACTTAGCCTTAAAATTTGGGGAAAAAAAAATTTAAATAGGTAATTTTTTTTTCCCTTCATAAGTCGAGAAAATAGACTATAGATATAGTAACATGAAACTCAAGAGAAATGTTGTTATAAAGTTGATATGTCAAATATACAAATGAAAAAAAAAAATTGACCAGATCCTCTAAACTCTTTCTTAAGATATGGAAGACACCAAATTTTTCCATTTTTAGACTAATAACCTGTAGAACATTATGAAAGATATTACATGACCTTTATGAGATGGAAATCTTTTTAGCATAGAAGAAATAAGCAAATAAATTAGTTTGAAACATGAAAAGGATTTCCCTTTCGAGTGACTTCAGGTAAAACTAAGTTAACAACAACCAAAAAAAAAAAAAAAATACTAAGCATGCATTGGGTGAAAAAGATAATCTGCCTGAATTCAAAGCTTTGCCATCTAATTCTTAAATCACTGGACAACATTTTTGGTAAAATGATACTCTTAGTTATCTCTCTCTAGAACATTGAGACCTACTTTAGAATGCAGGTTAGTACATCTTATAGCACTTAATTTTCTAATATTGCAATAATAACAGATTATTAAAAAGAACATTCCATTGTCTATATGTATATCTGTGCTTCTTTATCACTGCTTATGGCAAACCCAAGGGGCTTATTCATCAGCCTACAGCCTAGAAGTTAAAAAACAATGAAGTTGGTCTCTCCGGGCAATTAGTCTTTACATTATCTGCTATATTTTAAGTGCATGAAACAATAACAACAGCAAAAAAAAAAAAAAAAAAAGTGCAAAAACTGTGCTGCTCTCCACTTTTTTTTTTAATCAGCACCTATCTTTCCAATGTTTATGAAGCATAGATTACTTGCTCAGAAGACTAGACCAAGGGGAAATGAAATGGCCTTAACCTCTTTAACAAAAACAAAAACAAACAAAAAACAATGAGAACTAAATCATCCAAGGAACAAAAGAATTTGTGGTTTGAGTCTTATGCTCATGTTTTGTGAGTCAGGACAGGCATGGGGCTGAACGGCCAGCCCATCCTGTCCCAGAGGACAAGAGCAAAAGGAACTAAAATATGGCAGTTTGTGTGGGCATGAAAGAGCATCCTGGGGTCCCAAGCCATACAGAAACAGCCTAGAATCAAGGACTTTGACTTCACTGAGTCACGTGAGAATTAATAGACGCATTAGTAGATTTTATGTTGTGGACATTCCAGTAAATACTAATTAATTTGTATGCTAGTAGACAGTGATAAGAAAAAAACTAAATAAATAGAAGTTACTTAACATTAATCTAGAAATAAAACTCCAGTATTGACTAACTTCAACCCCTCCCCTCTAGCTCACCAATCCATACAAACTTGGGAAGAAAAAGGAAAACATAAGTTTTGCTTTGTTAAACTATTTGATGGTAATAAATACTGGTACTTGGCAGTATTGCCATTTTTATAACTAATCGAGACAAATAGTCTGATATTTAGTCAATAATATTTATATAAACTTGACTTATTGGATGTAGTCATATATATATATGCTACATCATATATATATATCAGCACAGTAATTAAAACTGTGTCCTGACACTAGCTATGTGATCTTGGGCAGGGCACTTAATCTTTCTAAATCTCAAATTGCCTCATCTATAAAATAGGGACTGATAATATCAATTTATAGAGATGGTGTATAAAGTATAAAGCACAGTTCTTGACACAGGGCAAGAACCAATAAGTGGCAGTCATTAGCCGTTAAATACATACAAGGCCTGTTAACCTGTATGTTTGTACACAACCAAGGTCACAGGTTTGAATTCCCACCTAGATTAATCAAATTTCCCTTTCCATGTCCTAAAATTGCCTTTCTAATACAGTCTCTCTACCTATGAACCGTGGGAGAGTATGGATATGCCCCAGTTACCTACACTGCAGGTAGGTAACTGAAGACAATGACTTCATCTCTCTACCTACAAAGAACCATATACTTTTCCCCAAGAAAATCTCCATACTCCATAAACCTTTAGCCAGTTTACTTAAAATATATAACCAGCTCATCTTTAAATTGTTCTTGTTCACTTAATACCATCCGATTTCTTCTTAATTTTTAAAAGAAGGTAAGAATTGACTTTCAATATAAGAGTGCTGGCAACAGTATCAAAATCATGTTGTTAAACTTCCCTAGCTTATTAAGATTAAATAAGGGAGAAGAAAATCTGTTAGTGTCATGCCTTGGTTGGCATGTGTAAAAGAACGAAGGTAGGGCAATACTATTTTTTAGCATTTAACGATATTATAGTTTGGTGTCAGTCCAGAGGCAGAAAGGGTAAAACAACAGCAACTTATGGTGGCATGCAATATTTTCATTTTCAGGAGAAAACACCCCATTCCAAGAGGCTAACATGAAACGCCATTTTTAATAGCTAATATTTCCAAGGATCTAGCAAGACACAATACAACAGTATATGACATGTTCTAAGGCCTAGGGAAGGAACAAAATCTTAGTAATGCAGGAGTATTTTTAAAAGGACTCATATACACATTTTTTATTAACCTAAATAGCTATATTAATTATGATGATTTTTGGCAGAAAGATCTCAATACTTTATAAGGTAGCCTCATATATAGTAACAAATTTATAAACAAGTTTCAAATATACATATGCATATATATGTCTACATATATAGTTATATAACCAAATGTATACTAATTCATCAACCATTTAGGACCTACTAAGTATGGTATGCTTTGATAATATAGAGGAGGCAACTTTGAGTTCCTCTGAGAACACAGATCACACTTATCTCAAAGGTGTCTATCCTACAACCCTAAGAAGTTACTTAACTCCCCAGAACATAGATAATAATCAGAAAGAAAATAAAGTATCTATAAGCTAAAACAAATTTATTCACCTTGCACATGGAAGTGTTCTTTAGAATCTCTTTTGTAACCTATTAGCTTTATCTTTGACACAATTTTAAATTTTGTGCTTTTTGGCATTCCAACCTACAGCAGATCAGAAGCAAACAGTTGCCATAGCATGGCCGAGGCTTCAATAAGCAGGCACACTGATGATAACAACAAGCAATTCCTCTCTTAATAAGAAAGGGGAATTTAAAAAAACGAATTACAAAAGATGGATATAGAAACTTTGAAAGCAGAGCAGCTTAGCATGAGGGCAAACAGCTTTACACACCTCAGCAGCCCCAAGGAATTACTATATTATCGCACAGTACAGTTATTAATGTTCATAATAATGACCTTGAATTATCAAAAAGAGGTTAGCAGGTTCCATTTAACAAGGTAGGTGTATTATAGTGTGTATTAGTTTCAAGATGGTAAATTAAAAAAAAAAGATTTTATTGCATAAAATGGAAAGCATTAGTTATCTGGAAAGCTCATTTTTGTAAACAATCTTCTCTAATGGTATCAGATAGTTATTATACATTCTCGTCTACCCATTATGTATCTCATTTCCTGCAAATTTCTGTTCTTTTAGTTTATCTACATTACCCACTACTCCTACCACTGCAACTCTCACCGAACTATAATACAGTATACTAACTGGTAAATAAAATTCACAGTGATGATTGAACTGTATCATTTATAATTTCATTTCTAGATTAACTCTTAAATGTGAAAGATACGTTTAAAGAAATCCATAAAAACACATTCTTGAAAGCTTAGAAAAATTGAATAAGGAAATACATGGTATTGGGCAGTTTGTTTTACTAAAGTTGAGGTTTTTTTCGCAAAGATCTCTTCCTGCCTTCAGTACAACCAAGAATTAACACATGTTGACAAGCCTTCAGCAACTTCATATATGTCAATATGCAGATATACCCAGAGATG
>NW_011888872.1:8257737-8283674 GCF_000151845.1 Pteropus vampyrus | reverse complement strand
ATGTGAGATTTTGGAGAAAAAGGGAAGCATTTGCAAGTCTCTGGATTTCCCTGGCTTTTTACTCAGATATGCCATGCACAACTATATTCCTGGGTGTGAGAATGAGTGTGATAAGAGTGAATTATAATATGCCCATCCCCACCCCCAAAAAAGAAAAGAAAAACCTGTCGGTTTCCTTTACTCTCAATGATTATGATACAAAATGTTATCAGTTGGTTCCCACGCCAACCAATTCCGCAACTCTTTGGACACCAACTGGTGTCCTACAATTCAATTCCAACACTAACCACCAAGAGTTAGAGCTGATCCCACAGGTTAAGGGCTCAGTTCCACAAGACTGCTCCCACTTTGGATGCCAAATGCAAGTTCCAGGTTGTCAGCTGTTCCTCTGTGTCCCATGACCCCCCTCCTCAAGTTCAATAATTTGCTAGAATAGCTCACGGAACTCAGGAAAGCACTTTACTTAGTATTACCCATTTATTATAAAGAATACAATTCAGGAAAAGCCAATTGGAAGAGACAGGCCAAAGTATGTGGGAAGAGACATGGAGCTGCCATGTGCTATCCAGATGTGTCACCCTCCTGGCACCTTGATGTGTTCACTAACCCGGAAGCTCTCCAAACCACTTTGGTTTTTATGGAGGCTTTGTTTATGTAACTATGATAGAATAAACTGTTGGCCATTGGTGACTGGACTCAATCTCTAGCCCCTCTCCCCTCCATAGAGGGTCAAGGGGTGATGCTAAAAGTTGCAATCCTCTAATCACGTACTTGGTTCCTCTGCTAACCAGATCCCATCCCCTTAGAGTCACATCATCAGCATAAACTCAGATACGGTTGGAAGGGGTTTATTATTAATAACAAAAGACATTTTTCTCATACCTACCACTCAGGAAATCCCAAGGATTTTAGGAACTCTGTGCCGAGAACCAGGGAGGAAGACCAAATATAGATTTACTATCACAATATCATGGTCTCTCATAAGTAGCTTTGAAAATATACATTTGTGTAGAAATATGGTACACATTTGTGTTGAAGCACTCTTATCATAAGTGTCATCTTGGAACACAGATATGATCAAACTCTGGGCTTGAAAACTATAATTTCTTTGGTATAAGTGGCACAAATCAAAGGAAATAAAATATATTAAGTATTTTTCATGATTCTCTCTTCTGCAAACACAGATAAATATTAAATTTACCACTGTTCCACCCATACTTTTCCTCTAGCCATGAGAATTGTTTAAGTGGGTTCCCTGTCTTATCCATGTGAAATATCTGTCCTTCCATAGGTACAATAGATTAGATGATGTATTAAGCTGGATGTTACATTTAGGATGCTGTTCCAGTCGCCTACTACATTGGGGTGACATTTTTCTAAAGCATTTTCTTTTAATACTTCAAAAGTCAATGATTTAGATGGAGGCAGGACAGAACTCTCAAGTGGTCACACTGTCTTTGCAGGCAGATAGATTTTTAGAGGCTTTAAAGATGTAAGGAGTCATGCATAGTTGATTTCATACACTATGAGATTTTTAGAAGTGAAATTTCTTAGCTTAAAAGTAAACAAAAATATGAATAAACAGTCTAAAATGAGGAAAGAAAATCTTAGGAAGATTGAACTGGGCTGGGCCAGCTGTACTTGAATAACTGTATTATATGTAAATGGAAATGCATGTTCTCAGAATAGTTTTTATAGGCTTAACTTTGAGCAAACAGGCTCAGATTGATCTTGTTATCTCCTAAGTATTTTGTAAATGGTTCAAATAAGTGAATATTTTTTAACATCGAAGTTGAAAAAATAAATCTCTTTAAATGTTCATTTTAGTTCATTAGGAAGGATAAAGCTGTTTTATTTTCTTATGTGGAAACAGTACACATGACTGACCAGTTTTGTTCCGAAATGTCATTGTTAAGATTTTATTTTTATAATCAGGGTTGCTGCTTCTGCACTGCAGAATAATACTGCATTTTATAAAACTGACAGATTGGACCAAAGAAGATAAACAGGAGCACTGAATAACCACCCAGGTCCCTTTAGGACTCTGGCCCCCATTACACATTAACTGCCCTCCCTGGTTTCAGTCAATCTTCTTGCTATACAACTCCATGGGCTGACTCAGGGCTATTTCCATAGAAAAGCTTCCCTTTGCTTTCTCGCTCTGAACTATAACAGTAGCCCACAGCTCCATTCTCTATGAAGAATATAAAATATTCATTTGCGAATTTGCAAAATTAGTTTTACTTCTATATAAATTTGAAGCTATCTAGATAGAAGTTACTTATACTCATCTGAAAAGCCTTTCATTTATATTCTATACTGATTTAGGCTGGCTTTGGGGAATATATCTGGGTGTGAAAACAAAGAAAAAAATATCAAATTTTATTGACTTGAGAACATCAGAAAAAAGAGATTCTATCTAATATTCACCAATCCCCCTTCCTCTTTTATTTTCCAAGTCTAGTTAACTATATACACACACACATATATGTATATATATATATATATTATTTCGAAATATATTTAAATGAAATAGTATTAAAGAGTGCATCATTACATCATCCTATTTTAAACATAATTTTTAATTTTCTGGTTGTTTCTTTTTATCGTTTGTTGATACACAATAACATGCTATGCATTGTATGTTAGCAGTAATATTATGTGCCATTTTTAGTTTGCTCTGGGTTTATCTTTTCAAGGTCAAAGCATTCCAGTCTGCCTAAGAAGCTACTTTGTGGAGATGTTTTTTTTCATAACTTCTATGTCTTCTTAATTCCCAAACATGTTTAAAATTCTAATCAGAGTGCGAAGGGCCATACTCGAATAGGATATAGCACAGAGAATGTAAAATCACTTATCCACCACTATTTTGTCCCTGTTTATTTTATGACCCATCAACAAAAAAGCTATTTTTGCAATCAGTCTCATTAGATTTGCCAGCAATGATGACCTGAGATTAAAAATTAAGGTGAGTTTTTTCTTTTTCCTTTACTTTTTTCCCTTTGGAATAGTATGAGTCACTCTGTCAGTGCTGCATTTAAACGATTACTCACACCACTTCTAATCTGTCCTTGTCAGCTTTTTCATGTTAGCACACCACATAAGTCCCACTATCAATCACTATTTCTTCATCTGCCAGTCAAATGTTCATTTTGTGAATATTAGCCCTGAATCATAATCTGTGACAATCTATGAGTTTCCTATTTAATTTAAAAAAATCAATCTAGAAAAAAACCACAAAACTATTAGTGAATTCTTGTAAATGAGAAATGCCAAATTACCAGTGGCAGGGCCACTGAAACCAAGCATCCTTATGACTTTGATTAAATTTAATTTTAAATCCTAGCTCTAGAAATCGTATCTCTCTACATATACACCCCACAGAGATCCAGCCTTTCTCTCAAATAATCAGCAAACCCCAAGGGAACAGAAGATAGTAGCCCCAACTTGACTAATGGTCACAAGGTCTAGACCTCTGGCAGGCTAAAGATAACATCTTGACCTAAGTTATGTTTCAGTTCCTGAGCCCTAAGGTGGAACAAACCCCTGCAACTTTCCCTTGGGACCAGAGAGAGGGACTCTGGAAAAGATCTCAGAGCTGTCCTTCAGACCTGAAGAATGATTCATTACTCTTACCTCACCTCCAATCAATTAGCTCCCAGCATGACCCTGAACCCTTAACCCACGGTGTCTGGGTTTTTGCCCTATCTAATCTGTAACCTGCATGCCATCGGGGAGTTTGAGCTTTTGAACATTAGCTTCCTGTTCTCCTGATGGCACTATTCATCAATAAAAAAGCCAATATTTCTCCACTGCAATTTTCTATATTTAGTGTTTGGCTCTGCTAGTGCTGGGTAGATGAACTTTTTCTTTTCTATAACACCACCGTTATGGGTAGAACAGAAAAATATCTACTCTATGCAAAGTCAGGGAAATTACTGTTTGCCAGGGTCCATTCCCCTAAACTGGCCCTGCTGAGTTTGCTGAATGCTGACACTTGTATAGTTTCTGATAGGCGAGGTTTTTCATATAACAGTAGAATACAGATTTAAAAGGCAAAATTTCAAGTGAGAGTTAAAAATATATATAAAGGAAAGATATCAACCCTGTGAGCAGATTTTGATAGGAGAAATAGGAGAAAAAGGACTCTCACTAAAGGCTCAAATGCCAACACTAAATGAGAACAGAATGCATGTAGGAGATAGATTGGAGGCTGGCCTGGCAAAGGACAGCTCCACTGCCAATGAAGGACTTAAACAGCTTCTTCCAGCTGCCTTCTGGCTTCTCTTAGCTGTACGTCAGAATGTAGCCAGACTCCTTTGGTCCAGAGACTTTTGCATTTTTATTTTTTTCTGCCTACACTTGTGTGCAAAGGCCAAATGAACTGGCATAGAACATGTGAGACCACAAATAGAAAAATGTCATAATCATTTGCACTGCTGAAACAAATACCTCCTATAAATAAGCTCTGCTATTTCTGCATTAAAATAACATTTTTATTACCACTAATAACTAAGGAAATAATGAAGGAAAAACCAAAAAATAGTAATTTAGGATTGAATTTCTATATTACTAACTCAATGTCTGAAAGTTGATATATTTATAAAATCACAGCTATATCTGTAACCTTAATAAAAGTTATGTTTCATAGCATTTTATTTAGAGTTTTGGGGGACTGAAGTGTGTACGATTTAATAACTAAAGGTTAATGGTATTTTTAAATAATGGATACCAACTACAAACATATAAACTATTACTTGAATGTGACAAAACTTTGTAAATTAATATGTTAGACTAAAGAGAAAAGATAACAAGAATTTGAGGGTGAAAAAAGAGGGACTCTAACAGTGTCTTCTTTCACTTACATATTTATGTCACCTTGAACATGCTATTTTACCTCTTTGTACCTATTTTCCTTCTCATTTTCCAAGTGAACATGTAACAATTAAAACTAAACCATAACTTGGGTCAATTCTAAGCTCAATACTATAAATAAACACTTGATATAAGTAACACAAATCCTTAAAATCTGTCTATCACTGTATCATTCAATAACCTTCTTTATTTGTTTATTGCAGTAATTATTTCTACGCCTGAGATTGTCTATTTAAAACTGAAAACTCAAGTTGACTGATCTGTCTGTTCTTTACAAAGTCAAAATCTGAGAAGCATCATTTCGTTTGGTTAAATTCGAGGTAGATAAAAAGAAAATTCTACCAAAGGACAAAACAATTAATTTGATTAGGAGAAGGTGGGTGTTAAATTCTTTGTCTTATCTTACTGACTTTGAGGTGAAATCAGATATCTTTTTATCTCCAGTCTTCTTATTTAATCCAGAAAAAAATGTTCTATGAAACAGAAATGATCACTATAAAAGTAAAGACCTTATTCTTCATTTTAGCAATACAACCTTTCCTTGGCTTTTAAAAGATTAATTGCTGATTTCTCTCTCTATTGGGTACTTTAAATCCTGGTGATTGCTCCTAACTGGGCAGAAGGAGAATTCCCTTATTTCATAGTCACATCACCTCCATGCAAATTGATCTGATAGAGCCTTTAGAATAATAGCAGCTGGATTCTCTACAGCTACTTTTGGGTCCAGTTTCCTAGGCTTAATTTTGATTTACAACTATTGAAATTAAATCAGGCATTTTCACTGCTTAAAATCCTGGCTTTCATTTCACTAATTCAATAGGGAGACTATTTACCAACATAATGTGTCAGTAACATTTCAATTTGTGTAAGGGCAAAGGAAACAAAATGGCTTCTTATCTCTGATGTTTCCACTTCAGATTCCTTCAGAATAAATGATTGTATTATCCACTGACAAATGCCAGAATGGGATTGCTAAATAAGACTCACTTGAACTAAAGATCTTACCCAATATCAAGCTTTGCTGAGTAATTTCAAGGATATAAGCAATCGAGGTGTTTAAATGAAACATTTTATACCCCATTGTGAATGTGACATATCCTAGGTAGTCTTATCTCATAGATTCTGAGTTCTATTCACTATAGGAAATCCTTGACCAGAGACATCCTGCTAAGGGTAGAGATAAATCTCTTCCCTCAAGCAAATATCAATAGTCTATTTACCCAAAGGTCTAGTTAACAAGAAGATTAAACCAAGCTTTCTTTACCTTTCTTTGGGGAGTACATGCTGACTGATTTAACTCCTCCCTCCAAGTAATAATTTAATTACATAATTATGTTATAGTATGATTTAGGCAAACAATTGTATAAAAAAATAAAATTTGAAGTAATAAAATATATCAGCAGCTATAAATAAAAAAATGTTTTATTTAGGACAGTAATAAAAGTCAAAATGATATAGTAGGAAGAGTTGAAGACAAACAATGAGATCTAGACATCGCTTTTTGGCTGTATGACTGCATTCATTTCTTGAGCTTCAGTTTTACTAATATTCAAAATGGTGGAGGTAGATAAGCCTGACCAGAGTGACTCTAGAGATTTCAAAACAGTATAAAAAGTATAGCCTTGAACACCATAAAATTCTCTAGACATATGAGATAATAATGAGAATTAAAATGTACTCAACTCCTTATTCTATCCAGGTAACCAACAGTATTATAAATCTCCTTTCTTACAGATAAGGGAAAAGCAGTCCCAGAAGTAAGCAATATTTTGCTGCAGAGTTAGAAATGAAAATGCAAGTCTATAAAACTCCTTAAATATGCCTCTACACTCAGCTAAATCATAATTTGATAAAGAAGGTAATGGCCGAGTATAATAATGACAAGGTGAGCCAAGACAGAAGGGTGAACCACATAGAAAACTATCAATAGTACTTCTTCCCACCTCTGTTCATTTACCTCTTGGTTCCCAAGAACTATTACTTCTTTTATTCTATACCTGTCAGAGCAGCTCTCGATAAAGAAACCAACACCTATTAAAATAAAAGTGTGAATTTCTGATGAGGGTCAGTGGGTCTCACTTGGGAGTATTTTGATTTTAATAGGGAGCAAAGTTTTTATTTGATTAAAGTTGAAGAAATTGTAATTATGAAGTTTAATATGTTAGTAACAGTCATAGAGGAGGCATTTTGAAGGCCAAATTGATCTTCCTCACCCATGAAATCAAACCATTTGCACAGATGTTTATTCTATCTATTCACAAGAAAAGCCTAAAGTATAAGTTTAAAAAGAAAAAAAAGGTCTCATTCTTCATTTTAACATTTGTCTTCAAATATTTGTTTTTGTCTTATAGAGAGCTCATTATTAATTCCAAGCACCCTAATGAACAAACCTGGCTCACAGACAACCTTGCCCAACTTTCTCAGCAATATGACAATGCTGATGTCTTGCAGCCTCTTGACAAACAGGAAACAAAGATGCATTTTGTGTGAGGGAGCCGGGAAGATAGAAAGAGCAAAGGTAAATATACTTTGAATGGGATATCTTGCATGAAAAAAGTCTTAGTGTCATATTTTTTTTAGCCCGTAACAGTAACTTTCATTAATCTTCACTCTGAATATATAAGAAAGTTGTTCTAGAAAAGACTCACAAACAAATGAGGTAAGTTATGATATGATTAATATGCTGTAATGATGTCTAAGAGAGAAGACACTTAATAAAGTTGTGGGTGACAATAAGATAGAAAGAGTGCTAAGATCTTACAAGATTGGGACATATTTCAAAGAGAATTTGACAAGTTTTAGAGAAATGGTCAAGTAAAAAAAAAAAGGATTTTAATCAGGCTAAAGAGAAATTAATGTATCAGTTCTGTCAGTTTCACCTCCATCCTAAACCTGATGGCTGCCATCATCTTCTCTGCTGTCTCCAGGAAGAACCACCATCACCTCTTATCTGGCCTAATGCAACAGTCTCCTGAATGGTCTTCTTTCTTCTTTCCTTGTTTTCGTATAGACCTTTCTTCTCGAAACAGCTAGAGTGATGTTTGGAAAGTATAATTTTGATTATATCATTCTTTTCTTAAAAATCCTCGAATGATATTTAGAATACAATCTGAAATCCTGACTACGGTCTACAAGACCACAGATGAAATAGGTCTTACCAATGTATCTGATTCTTTCTCTTAGTATTAGTTCTGCTTCAGGTTGGTCTTTTTTGTTCCTTTAACTCTTAATTTTACCTTGGAGCTTTTGCATCAACTGTCCCCTCAGAATATACTGCTCTCCCTCACTCTTCCCATGGCTGCACTTCCTGCAGCTCTTGAGTAAAGTCACTGCCTTGAGCCGACCTACTTGACCATCTGGTATCTAAATATCCTACGACTCACACCCACCTCCACCAAGGTTCATTCCAGCACCTATTTTATTTTCTTTATCAATACCTAAAATCGTCTTATTTTTTTTTTTTTTCATTTTAAGGTCAACCTTCTCTCATGAGAAAGTAAGCATTGTGAGGGTGGATCCTTTTCTGTCCTGTTTACCCTGTATTTTCCACCTCAGAACTGGGCTTAGTTGTAACTCAGTAGATGTTCAAGAGATATGTGTTGACAATACAGGAAAGCAGATCTCAAACTGTTATCCAAAGATATTTGGTTTATGAAACCCTTTTAGGGGTCCAAGTGTCAAAAACATTTTCATTTTCTCACAAATATACAATAGTATCTTTCCGTGAAATCTGCCCCATAGCTTTGGAACCTCTTTAGGGGCAGAAACTAATGATCTTTCTCAGACAATAATGGTGGAGCCTGTAATGTACTGTACAGATAGCACAAAATGAGAATAGAATCTTGTCCTCAACAAATTCTCTTATCTTAAAACCTAGAATATGGGATGATAAAGATTAAATGGAAACAGTAAATTAAATCTCCATCCTCAAATTAAAGAATTACAGAACAATACTCACAACTTGTATCTTTTGGGATTTACTACCTGAAGTAGGCAGAATTCTCACCATCACCTCCACCAAAGACGTCCACACTCTAATCCCTGGACCCTGTAAATATTTATGTACATGGCAAAAAAGGATTTTGTAATTCACATTACAGACCTTAAAACAAGGATTTTATCCTGAATTATCTGAGATGGCCCAATTTTAAAGCATGAGTTATTAAAAACAGAGAACTTTGTCTGAAAGTAAGAGAGATGTCACAGAAAGGGAGTCAGAGATTTGAATCATGAAAGAGACTTGACATTTATTGGGTGTCAGGGGAAAGACACCATAAGGCAGTCTCCATACAAAACCTACCCCTCCTGCTGACAGCCATCAAAGAAACTGGACCTCAGTACTACAAGGACAAGAAAGTGAATTCAGCCCAAAACCTGAACTAGTTTAGGAGATCTATCCTCAGAACCTACAAAAGGAACGAAACCCTGCCAACTCCTTCATTTTGGCCTAAGCAGAAGATTCAGTCTAAACACTCTGTATCCATATATCTGACCTACAGAAAGAAGTATGAAAAAATAAATTTGTGTTGTTTTAAGCCATTTGTTGTGATTTTTATAGCAATAATAGGAAACTAATACAAGATCTATGGTATGTTAACTGCCAAATATTTTTACAGCACACACGGAATACAATCAATATCCTTTAAACTCCATATACTGTACTCTTTCCACTCACTACACTGCCTCCCTTAGCATACAAATTATGCACACAGTAGGCATGCTTCTATGATTAAAGACTAAGTAGAAACAGTAATAGTCACTGTTTAACATTTTTTTGTTTCCATTGTTTATTTTTAATGTATGCTTGCCCAATTATAAGGGTCTGTTTGCAAAGTTGTTGTAGAAAACTTTATGCTTAAACTTTTTGGTCAATAAAGTTAAAAGCGGGTCCAAAATGATGTCCAAGTTTGAAGCCATCTGAACTGTTAATAGTGTCAAATGAGAGTGTTTCACCACTAGCTCCATTTAGAAAAGTAACCAGCACCTGATCTCCAGCTGAGATTCATGTAATTTAGTTGTCAAAGTGATGGAGCACAACTCTTCCACTTAATTTATATGAAATCAGTATTGACTTGACTGCATCCTTTGCCAGGCCAACGGTAATTTTTCTAGACAAGATACTCTGTAAATGGTGAGGCCAAAACAAAGAGGAAAAGTAGAGGGGGAATAAAAAATAAGACAAAAGATGACATAATTTTTAGGTGTCCTAAATTTAAGCCATCTCCTTTATTCCATTAAAATCAAAGTTTCTGTGACTTTGTACTAGTAATAATAGCACCAAAGTGAAGGTCGTTGGACTCTTTCTCAAGGATAGATCATTAACTAAGTGATAATAAAATAAATTTTATTCCTATCATATGTCATTTTAGTAGGGCATATCTTAGAGTTAAGAAATAAAGATTGACTATATTTATTGATTGTTCAGTCTCTTTAGAGAAAAATGTGAGGATATGTTTTTATCCTGATACCTAGATTTCTTTTTCAATCTCTTAAATTTTCCAAAAGGTGGTCTTCCCAGTATATTACAAAGGTAAGTAAACTCCAATCCTCACTGGACACTCTGTTCTTAGAAGTTGACAAAGTTATTCATCATACCTTGTCTATATATTTTTAGCAGATATTTCTATCATTCTAAACAAAACCTTAAAATATACAGAGAAAGGTCTCTTTTCATTCTGTCTCTTATTTGTCCAGTTTCCTTTGAAACTATCATGACCTTCAAAGGTAACTGTCGTTGTTATTATTTCGATTCTTCCAGAATTGCTTCACGCATATATAAACAAAAATGAATATATTATTATTCTCTTTTTTATACAAATGGTGACATTCTTTACAGACTACTCGACCCCATAATTATTTTTTAAATCTTTCAGAAAAGTTCAGTATGAAATTCCTATAATCCTGTACTGTGCCTCCAAGAAGACATGAGTCATGAAATACTTATAATGTGTCACATACTATGCTGGCCCAGTACGTAATTTACCTCATTTACTTTTGACAAAGGGACATCATTCTTAGGACTATTTTACACATTAGGATGTTGAGGCTCAGGAAGATTAAATCTTTTGTCTGGCTTTATACCGACAATTTGGACTCTGTGTTTCTCCAAATTGTATTCTATTTCTATTATACCTAATACCTCTCTTAGCACTTGCTTGCCTACAGTCATGTATTATTCTGTCAGTTTCACACACACAAATCTTTAGATTGCAAGGGATTGAAAGGGCCTTAGGACTCATCCTATCTATCTATCCATCTCATGTTTGCATCTCATATCTTCCGTGTCTCCTCAATGCCTGGATGCTTCAATTAGGTAAAAAAAAAAAAAAAGAAGAAAGAAAAAAAGAAAAGAAAGAAAAAAGCCTTAAGGGTGGAAAACATATATTCTTCTACTCTCTTTTCACTTCTGCCACTTTTCCATTTATCCCTAGCGAATATTATAGGTCTTCCCAATCAGAATTAATATAGACTGTAGGGATCATTCATATTGAGTACTTCCCATGATACCAGTGCTTTATCGTATTTACTTTTTCATATATTTGGAAAATATTCAATATAAAATAAGCATTTGTTAATAATTTATTTATCTTTATCCATATACCAATGACTGAAAATAATAGTTACAATGCCAGACTTCTTTAACTTGATTTCTGAAAAGACTGTTTCATAGGAAATAAGACCTAAAAGTATTTTGAGGAAAAAGCATTATATTATGATCAAGTGAGTTCTCAAATGTTACATATTATTAGAAATTCACCATGTCCATTATATCATGATCAAGTGAGTTCTCAAATGTTACATATTATTAGAAATTCACCATGTCTAAGAAGTGAGTATAACTTTGTTTAAAAAAACATATCCTAAACATATCTGCACATGAAACTCCCTTTCCAAATAACATACATGAACATCCTATGACCATTTTCAATAATGATATCATGGGAAAAATGTTATAAAATATGTTTGTCTTAAAGAATATTGTAGTACAAAAATAGTCAATAGTGTTCAGAATGTGAAAAACAGAAGACAAGGCATATCTGAAAGGATGACATAAATAGCACAGTTCTCCTTTATAAGCTTCATAAAGCTACATAGATCATCTCCTCAATATAGCTCTGAGAAGAATAGGGAAAATTTTCTCTATGCATGTAAATGTATGCATAACTTTTCTTGAATTTATAATGCTTTAGCCTCCATAGCTCGGTTTAAAGAATTTAAAACAATAATATTCCATAAAATTTTCTTGATTTTTTTGGTTTCTCTTAGCCAAGGAATCATATATTGCTATATTTATATAGTATGATAATTTGTTTTTTAGCTAACTCTTCAGATGAGTTCACTCAAATAAAGAATTGTGGTTGATGTATTTTGCTTTTTTAATTGGACAGTGTTTTATGGCAAAATAAAACATAAAAATAAAACTCATTGTCAGTATTATAATTATTTCCCTAATGTTAAAAATAATCACACACAAGTATCTTTTCAGAATTCTCTATCATCTCTGACTGAATGCCTCTATCAAAATGTCTCTTTTGTTTTACTATTCTCATACCCTTAATTACAAGATATGAAAAAGAGATAACAGCTAAATCTCCAGGAGGAGGGAAAAAAAACTAAAACATACAAAAAAAAAAGCACTCTATTACTATTAAGCTTACCTATTTCATTTAAATTGTAAATAAGGTAGATTTTACAGCAAAGCAAAATAATGATAGGGCTAAATCTTCCCAAGGACAAACAGTTCTAAGAATGTCTATACCTCTGGGCACTTGACTGAGAAAAAGCAAACACAATTTTTAACAGTAAGGGGTAAAGTTGAGGGGAGTGGAGCGAGACTAAAATTTACCTGTCATAAAGTTGGAGTATGTTTAATAAAACTAGGTAATTGTTTTCTGATGGCTGCTGTCATACATAAATGTAAACTGATTTCTATACTATGTGGTTCTAAGTATCAGGATGATACTTAGAATCGAGCAATCTTGTCTTAAAAGTTTTATTTCAGGTAGGAAAAGAAAAAGGAAAGAGAAAGACAAGTCAATATCATCTTCCGCAAGGCTTGTTCATAGGTTACAATCTATTTGGGGATACTTCATATCAGGTCTATTTTCCTGATCAGTGGTTGCTCAAATAAGCCCTTGTCTAAGTAGAGAAACTCATGGAGTGACATGAGGTCCTTATTGTTTGGATCCACTCTGAAAGAATACTTAGTATAAGTTAAATGGCAATTTAATTCAGATCAGAGGTGTGTGACAATGAGGATGGCTAACTATAATTGAGGTTTACTATAATCAATCTTTATGTTAACAATTTAACATAGATTATAGAGTACCTACTTTAATCCTGCGGATAGAACTGTGAGCTATATTAACCTATTTTATGGATAAGGAAATAGAAACTGGCCTAAGGTCATATAGCTGTTAGGTGGTAAAGTCAGGATTCAAAGGCAGGGCTTGAAATTTTAGGCTTTGCCATCATATAAAATAAATTAAAAACATAATGCAAAAATATGGGTAGACTAAAAGATATCTATGAGAGCAAACTTTGAGTTATATATATGTAGTTTATATAAATTCTGGTGGTTCTGATGCATTCCAATGTTCACAAACCTGGCTATTTTGTAGTGATAGATATAAACGGGAATTTTTCTGGTTATTGAAAGATGTAAACATAATCAGATTCCAAAAGAGAGTTGATGACCATTAGTTCTTTTATTTTCTACCTATAGAATGGGGTATATACTCGCTTGTACTAATGTGGACTTAAAATGGATTATAAAAGATTTCTACTAATCCAAAAGCAGTCCTTTTGAACTGTTTTCAAACTGTCCTCTTTATGGTTCATAATTAGGTCCAGTCTGATTTTTTTCAAATATGTGTAGTTCATCTTTTGGCGAGTTTCCTTTACAATTCTTATTTCTAAGGGAGTAGAAAGTTGGTGTCATCTTTAAAAAAAAGAAAAAAAGGGAAAAACTACATGGAACAGGTTATGAGATTGGTATGCTACAGAGCACTTGCAAAAATGTTTAAAAGAAAGATTTTAAGGAATTAATTTAGAAGCTAAATAACTGAAAAATCAATTGAATTGATAAATCATGATTTCGTTTTGAGAAAAGTCTCAAAGTATTATATTAGAAAATCATATCAAATAGTAAAACTTAGATGTTCTCATCATTCTAAATCTTTAAGATATTTGGACTAATTTATATGTGTGAATTGTAACTTTTGTATTGATCTGTATTTCAATTCCTTTATTTCCTCCTCTTTATTATTCAGTTACAATTTTTAAAAACCTAACCTAGCACAAGATAAATACTAATAAGAAAAATAAAAAAAAACATTAGCCTTCCTATCACAATTAATGGGGCTTATTAATACATATAATGTTACAATTTCTAGCACTTTCTACTTACAATTTTTTCATCTTTTCTCACAAAAAAAGTGAGTGAGATAAGGCAGAAATTATCATTCTTTTACAGCTTAAAAAAACTGGATTTCTAAGAGGTAAAATGAGTTACCTAAAGTTATGCAACTGGATGTTTAAATATAATATACATATATACATATTTACATAAAAATATTATATATACACACACAATAAACATACAATGCCCCCAGGTATTGCTACTTTTCAGCATACACTTACCGCAACTCGTAATTGAATAAATAATTATCTAGTATGGTGTTAAATTGATATTTTGACAATACATTAATTGTAATAAGAGATAAGACAAAGATTAATGTTTTATCAAGCTTATTTGAACCACAGCTTTAATGATCTAAACTTCTAACTCCTTATTCAAAATATGGTCCATGTTTTTTTAATTTGATTTAAATAAATAAATCCAATTCCATCGCTTACAATAGGTTAAATTAATTAGACTGACAGTGTTAATAGCTGTATTAAACTTATCAAAGCATTTGAATGCTTTATGGTGAGGATTAAACGTGATAATGTATGAAAATATTTAGCAAAATGCCTGGTACACAGTAAGTGCTCAATAACTATGAGAGTACCAGGTTTCCTTTATACCTACCACAAAATATATCATGACCTTCATTATTTCAAATTACTTGAAATCTCCTGAACTATGGAGTTGAATGATCTTTAACTTCCCAAATGTACTGTTTTTCTTGAATCATTTAGGGGGAAAATGTTAGATAGGTAAGCCTCAGGATACCAGTTACACCTTCAACCTCATTATATCATTTCCTTCTAAGTGTTTCCATCTACATGAGTGACTGCTGGTTGCCACCCCTCTGGCCACAGCTGACTGGCCCATGGATCACCTGATCCAGAGAATGCCCTTTACAGGCTCTTTTGTACCATAATGTGCCCACCTATCAAAGATCTGCAAAGACAGAAAGAATGGTAAAAATCCAAACCTATTTGCATCTCTCCTACCATTTCAAACTAGAGATACAGGAGTCAGTTGGTAGCAGAAGAAAAAGTAGAAAAATCACATACCAAAAAAAGAAGCAGCAAATGGAGTAATTAAATCACTTAGTGGTAAAGTACTAGAGCAGCGACCCCACAAACTCTGACATGGGTCCCAGTCAACCTTCCAGGTGCTGAAGTCCGTCTTGTTCTCTATGGACCTCACTAGCATGAGGTTCCCGTTCTTTCTTGAAGTCTGGACATGTAGCTATTTCAATAACACTATAACAGCTCTCTTCTTCCTTTCTTTGTCAATCTTTAAAATACATTTCCATTATTTAAATAACATGAGCGAGTTCTCTTTCCGACTAACAAAACAGTCTACTAAATCTAGGGTACTTTTTCTTTCTTTCTTTCTTTCTTTCTTTCTTTCTTTCTTTCTTTCTTTCTTTCTTTCTTTCTTTTTCTTTCTTTCTTTCTTTCTTTTTCTTTCTCTATCTGCTGAGTGATTATCTATTAATTGCCTGTTCTGACTATGAGAAAATCAAGACAAAAATCACATCAGGAATGGTACACATTTTGGTATATTTTATCTAAAGGGTTAGCAAACACTTCTGTTAATGGCAGGGAGACTTTTACCTTAGCAAATGATCTTAGCTGAATAAGATACTCTTGAGAGCAAATAGCTATACTGTAGTTGATAAATGACTCTTCTGAAAACTTTGTTCAAGATGAACATTGATTTTAAAAGAAATCTTCACAGGCAATATGAATATAATACTTGTGGTTTGTGACAAATTGAAAACATTAATATTTTAATTCGCTTCAATGTTATATTGACTATATTTAACCATATGTGTAAATTTTACATGAAATCTACCAAATGTTAGTGTAAAATGGAATACTATCAAAGACTGAGGCATCTTTAACTTCAGTGTGATAACAGAAGACAATTATAAGACTAAAAAGGCATAATTCATGTTTTTTTCTTTTATTAAGAACCAAGGCTCATCCAAAGTATTTATCATTTCAGATTCTACCTAATTTTACTTTATTGTGTAACATAAAGCCTCCTATTTTTTCTTGTTTTATAAAATTTGAACCACCATGGTGTGGCAGTAGTAGCCAGATTATATCATTACATATTTCAAATGAATTTACACATCACTGAGGTAGGTTTAAAGTGGTAGCTGTAATTTCTGTTGGGTATATGCAGCTGTCTCCCATGTTTCCAGTCATAAATTTTGCACTTTATTTTCTGAAGAAGGAGAAAGAGAAAATAGGTGTGGATGCATTTGCTTGGCTTAACTCTGATCTGTCTTGCTGGCTTTCATCCCCTTTGGAAGAAACTGCATTTCACACTTAAGCTGTTCCACTGTGGAATAAGTGATGACCATCCTGTGGATTTTCGCAGCTGTACAAAAGACATCCAGGTGCACCTGTCCTTTGAATCAGAACCCAGTTAGCCCCTTTCACATTTATAAAATTGCTTTTGGGAGATTCAAACCTGGACGACTTCCAAGCTAGTTAAAAATAATTCTGGAAGAAAAGTGCAGTGCTGGTTCTTGGCGGTAGAAACGTGAGTAATGTTCAACTACAGCAGATTCCTTTCAGAAGGTTCAGATACCCATCTCAGCTTCCAAATTTTCTGTAGAAGTTATCTTGTACTTTAAATTTCCTTCTGATAAACATACTGAAAATGCAGTCAAACAGCTTTCTATTATTTCAGAATTTGAGCTCAAATTTAATCTGCTGCCCTGATGAAGCCAAGGAGGTTGCTAGGACATTTTCACTATATCCAGACCTGACTGCAGAACTCCTCATCATTCTTTAAACCTCTGACAGCATCATTCATTTAGAACAATGTGATCGATCCAGAAGAAGCCAGTGGCAATGAACTTTGGGTACTCATACAGAAGAGAATATCCTATCTAGCTGAAAAATGTTTCCCCTCTTCATTCTTTGCCTAGAGATAAAAATCTGCCATAATTCAGATTTTATATCCTAGTAAATCTCATAGATTTTCCTGTATTGTATTAATGGTGCTTGCATTTAAATCTCAGTTATCAGTTATACTTGAATAATCTCCAGCTAACAATATTAGAATTGCCTATCATTGCTATATATAGCCTATTCCTGAAAATGCAGATTGCTAATTGAACATTTGGTATTTTATAAAGATTGCAGATATTACATAGAAGCAGCCTACTAATCTTTGACTTATACAGAAATAGAACACTCAGTATTTTTGGACTAACCTAAGAAAATTACAAGGGCAGGTGTTTCTAGGCTGGCCAACACTCTTGAGATTAGAACAAATATAAATGAATCTGAGAGTCAAGGAACTTTGGTGTATAGACTATCTTGTGTAATGAATCCTAATCTAGGTTCCTGAGTACTCAGGGAATGGAAAAGGAAGTGTTGGCGGTTCACAGACTGTTTTCTATATTGAATTGTATAATTTGGCAACATCCTTCTTAGGAGCAAGCACGTCTCCGAAATGTAATTTCTTTACATTCCACAACTCAAAAGCTGCTATGAACTTTCTTTTTCTCATGCACTAGAATCCATCTTGCTTGGTTTTGGCAACTTATTCTGTCTTTCCCATCAATGGAAATAATTCCAAAATTATCACAGCAATTGTAACAGAAAGGACTGCACATGCTAACTAAAGTGTCAATTCTATCAGCATTTGGTTGGAATTATATCATCTTAGTGTGGCATACCTTGACATTTATTTTTATTGTCCAATTAATTTCCTTTGTGATAAGATATTTTGTTCTTATTATTGGGAACAGGACTGTGGTTTTCCTGCCATCCTCACTGACAGGATAAAGGATTTAAAGTACCTGGGAAAAAGCAAGCTTCACAGTTTAAGAGGAGTGCCATGACTGTGAGAGATGGTTCTCAATAACGGGTAGGGTACCTAAGTTACGCAAGAAAAGGCTCATTTTCCCTTGAGCCTTGGTATCCCTGTTCATAACAACTCCATAAAGTGGGAAGGGAAGCATACAGTCACAGAGGAGGAGAAAATAAATCTATGGCATTAGGTATCAGTGGGATCTATTATGCTTCTCTCAATTCCTCATTCCAGCTCCTCTGCCTTTTCTCACTCTTTCTTTTCTTGAGACTACTCAAATAGGGAGCCAGAGCAGGGTTCTTGGGGAGGTGAAAGAAACTATAGGCTACTAAAGCCAGAGTTAAGTCCGCCTGCAGTCTTAGCTCAAAGCAAAACACTCTCCTCAGAATCAACAGCAGGCCTCTTTGTGCTGTGGCCTCTGGCCTTTGCTAAGAACAAAGGTCCTATGTGAACATCAGATTCTCTAATGGTTTCTAAGTTGGATTTTCCTCTGCTTTTGGCCTCCTAAGAGCCAGTCTTTAGGGGAGTTACCTAGAGGCGAAGGACAGTTTAGCCCCCTTCTCACAGCACCAGCAGATGGCATTTACTTCTTCCATAGACGACCACAAGGCTCACTTCTTGAGAAACAAGCTTGGCTTTGGTAAATGGCATGTGATATAGGTATGCATTTGTTCGACAAATATTTTTTTGGACATCTATTATATGCTTGCTATGCTTTAAGATGTCACTCTGAACCATACAAAGTTCTGTCCTTATTTAGCTTATATTCTAGCAGGGAAAAAATAATGCTATTAAGTATACAGTTACCCAAAGTTACTTATAATTATGAAAAGTGCAATAAAGTAGAAATATGTAATACTACAAATGATTCCAACAGAAGAATGTAGTCTAGCCCATAGGTTCAAGAAAGACTTCCCAAAGGAAGTAATTTGAGCCGAAGGAGGGAAATGGAAGAAGAAGGAGGGAAATAATAACAGTGTTAGTAGTTGTTGCTTTAAAAGGCAGTATAGGATAATAGTTTAGATGGCAGTTTCCAGGGCAGGACCATCCGTGCTTCAAATTTTCTACAGATAATAAGAGAAACATTCTATGGCTCCACTTGGATAAAATTAAAAACTGGTAAAATGTTTTTGGTGAAAAATCAAAACAGCATTTAAGTTGAGGGAGGGTATTGACAGAGAGGAGACTCCCAGGCAGCCTTCTGAGCCCAATAAAAAGAATGCCCTTATATCGATCACGGATGTATACATATGTAAAAGTTCTCAAGGCATACTCTTAAAATTTGTGCACTTTATTTAAATTCATCTAGAATTTTAAAAATGCTAAACAACTGTAGGTGCTTTCATTCCCTGAATGATGGTGGGCCAATCTCTGTGGGCCTCAATTCATCTGTGAGGTTGGGAAAATAATAATATCAGCTCATTAAATGCTATTTAAATAGCATTTACTATGGGGCATATAATTTATCACCCAAACTGGAACACTTTACAGAAGGAGCCACTTGAGAGAAGGGCGCTGTTAAGAAACTACACAGGATAACAGGCACATATAGTAACTTAGTCACTCTAATTATCCCTGAAGAAATAAATCAGGAAGACTGAGAGAAATCTAGAAATACCCAAAATCTTGTTCTCTGGACTGGGACCTTTGTTTTGAATTGATCCTGGAAGATTTCTTGGCGCATTGGGTAAGAACTACTGTTTTATGCTTAAGGAATGAATTACCATTGGTTCAAGATCAAAATGTTAGAACTTAGGCTTATACTAAATTATCCATACATTTCTATAAGAAAGGCCATCACCTGTCAAATCAAGAGATTCTTCAACTGGGATAGAGGCACTTTGCTGGTCCAGTTCCTCAGCAATCTCATCCCAGAGAATATATTTTTAGCTGACGCTATATATACTTTTATTGATAAATAGGTGAGGAAAGATCTAGGGACATCTGAATTGTTGGCTAGAAAACATCCACCAGAACATGTGTGCAGTGACTAAACAAGTCTCTTTGACATAAAGAAAGGCTGGTGAAAATGGGGAGAATGGGTAAAGTTATCTACTTCCAACTTTGCATTGTGGGTGAACAGAGAGCTTTCAAAGGAGCTATAAACTTATATTATCATTGAAGGTATTTCAACTGTCGACTGTATGCCAGGAAAGAAGCTCTTGAATAGATAATAGGTATTCTTGATAACTGTCAAAGGACACTGATATTTCAGAAAGCTGCAAAAGAGAAGAAATTTAGAAACTCACATTTTGCTCATACAATGCATTAACTCCAGATCACTGAATGTTTCAATTTCTGCTGCTATAAATATACACCTGTTTCTCATTAGTGAGGCATCCTGTTCCCCTAACACACACACACCTGTCCATATAGACAGATCCATATGAACATTATCCTTGCTTTGCCTGCTCTTGAGTTTGACTTCTATGCTTTTCTAAGCTATTAGATGCCTTTAATACTTCCTGAGATTTCAATAGTTTATTCTTTGCATATGGTTTAGGCATTTAAGTTAATATCAAATAGACTTTTTTTGGCTTAAACACAGTTTACCCATTTTGAAGGATTCATGAATATTAAAAAGTGTCAAAAAATAAATGGATTCGACATTTAGCTTACACGTGTTAAAATGTATGTCCAGTTATTTGCACATAATATAGGGCCAATAAGCATCTAGCTTGAATATTTCTATTTGTGTCTCTGACTTTTTGGCAAAGAAAGGACAAATCTTTATTTGACCACTGTTACTTTGGTTATCAATTTTAAACTAGTTTCCCTATATGTCAAACTCAATATTCTTTTATTTTTTATTAACTTCCTTTCTGTTTGCAACCATGCCTAATGTTACATTGCAACCCAAGGCAGTAAAACCTTGAAAACTTTTACCTACTAGGACCCCTAAGAGAATACTTAATGACTTTTCTGGATCTAGGGGTAAAGAAGCAAATGACAAGAAAGCAAACAAAATTAACTTCTGTGTAGTCACTTGGTCAGTTCAGCTTAAAATTGAGTTCCTATATACTCACATTCGACAATCCTGTATAGCAAGTACTAGCCTCTACTGTAAGGCTCTATCTAAATCAGTTATCAATTATGGTAAGTTTAAGAATTAGCTGGAATGTTTACTGAAAAGCACACTCCCAGGACCCATCTGTAGAAAGTCTAGAACAGGCCTCAGGAATCTGCATTTTTATCCCTCCAGATGATTCTAAAACACTAGTTCAGATATTGCACTTTATGCAGCACTGACCTGCATTATTACAGGTGGAGAAAGAAATTGGGTTATTGTTTTATGCTTACTAACTTCTAGACACATGGTAAGTATTATATGTTATGTTAAATCATTTGATCTATACAGAAGTATCATGTATTGAATATTATTATCTCTATTTTACAAGTTTAGATAGTTTAATTAATCTGGCTGGGATCACACAGTAAATAATGGAAATCTGGTTGCAAAAAAGAGAAGTGAGATTCCAAAGCTTTTCCTTTCCTTTCTAATGCTGTAATTCTATATGTCAAAACAATAAAATTACTATTTTTTGAAAAATGTATTAACCATAAGAATTTAAATTAAAAACAAAAAACTTTCAGGCTTATCAAATTTAATAAGTAAAATCACTCCTTTCACTGAGATCTCCTTTATCAGTTCGATGATAGCTTAGTTACCCTGTGGTCAACTGCTCAGCTAATCAAAGGTCTTGGTATAATACAGGTCAACCAGGCCTGCTGTGTCCTTATATAGCTCTTCACACTTTTCAAAGGACTTTTAGATGCATTATCTCACTTGATTCTTTTAACAACATTAATGGATCACACAAAATAGATGACATGTTTCTGTCTTAATACCAAAAGTCACAACAGGGTTCTCACTCTGCTCCTTAATTCAGAGGCATTATCATTTCAGCACTTTAACTCTAATAAGCAGAATTTATTAGAGTTGTTCTCCTGCCCTGAGAGTTTAGTGGCTTTCTGCCCCTGTATAACCTCATGACCACAGACTCTGTCCAAGGGAGCCAGCCTACCCAGCAAAAGACAACATTACTAGGGGATCTGGCTGAAATGCCTTAATTTATTTTTCTCTGGGAACATATGTAATTGCAGAAAAACTGTTCTCCAATTATTCAAATTTAAACATTTCATTTGATGAAGAAGGGTATATTTTATTCATTTTCTTTTCTAGTTTAAAATTGTGTTTTCATATCTTCTGTGCTTATATATTTGATAATAATATTAAATTTAAAAGATTACAGTTACAATGGCTAATTTAACCCTGTGTCCATTTGGAAACAATCTTATTCTAATGTAATATTTTTATACATGACAACAGAATTTTACCAGAAGCCTCTTAACAGTAACATTTTATGTAATCGGCAGAGCAGAAACCTGGTAAGTGCTGGGCTGACACAGGCTCCACCTATGAGTTGTTCCAGGTGTGTCATGAAGCAGCCAGCCACAGGTAATTGACTTGATTCTGAGTTAAAGTCAGCTCAAAGGAAAAAATTTATATATTTTATATATATAATCATCCTGCCCCTTTCAAAAATGCATTTTAATTTCTCTTTTACCTGGATTTTCAGATGTGTAAGGACAAACTATTTAGGAGCATAGTGTGTGTATCTAAATGTACTTAGCAAATAAATGTATTCAGAGAGTACTCTACCACTAATTAACAGTAGTATTTGCCAAAATACATAACATTACATATAAATATAAAAAAGTTATTTGTTCTATTTAAGAATAACCTGAGCTATATGAGATAATTCATAAGCCAAAATCAAATGTTATAAGACCCTTGTCTTTGGAAAAGTATAGTAGAAATGCAATGTGATATGTTTTTGATATTTTTATTATCACCCAAATATAAAGTAAGTTAAAGTATTGCTGAATTTGAATCATACCATCATATCCTGGACAAACATATAAATACCAGAGGAACAGAGAGATGAGCAAGCTATATGACTAATATTTAACAGCAAATAAGGTATATGGTTTTTACTTAAAAAAATTAGAAACAAATTAGTTGAAACATTATGGAAAGTGGCAAGATATGTGATAAAAAGTGTTGACATTTGTCTTCCACACCCCCACCTGTTACCATTTCCAGTAGCTAAGTTAACCTTAGTCAAGGTTAACTAACACTATTCTATTGTCATGAATAGGTCCCTTGACTATATGATTTGTACTCCCAGAGATTGCTGCAAGAGGCCAAATGCAATTGTTAGACATTTGGCCAAAGGGAGGACAGAAGAAAATCATAATTCAGACCTCACTATAATATATTATGGGAAATCTGTCCCTTTTTAGTGTGACTGCCCTGGAAAATAGCTCTTTCTTGTCTCTAGCACTTAGAAGCTAGGTTAGTTCATGTTCAACATCAGGGTCATGGCCATGTTTCTGTTACATAGCTCATTTTGGAAGTAAAAGGTAATTTCCTTCCTCCATCAATCATTAACCAAGGTAAGTGTCATAGTATATGGTTGCATGAGTTAAAAATAGATAAATGATAACTAGTTCATTTTATAGCACCAAATGCAATAGGGAAAGGCCTCACAATTAGAAATTGTGAGTTTCTAGAAAGAATCCAAATAGACTACATTCTCAACAGATATTTCCATGTCTTCTGATAAATGCTTGGAAGGGAATGGGTTGCCTGGAGGCTGACGAAGGTGGAAGTACCCTGTGAGTGCATTTGGATCCTGAGGTTAGAAGGAATATGGAATGAGGCATCTGGAAAAAGAGCAGTGCTGCTGAGTCATGGGAAGAAGGAGGAGAGAACCCCAGTTACAAGACCAAATGCAAACTGTGGTGAGTATCCTGGGCTTCAACCTGGAGTTGTGGACTGCTAGTCTGCCCAATAGCCAGAGTACTTGGACCCACCACAAATATGAATAGGATGATGTGTAGACTGTTCTGTTTGCCTTTATGCATCTGTTAAATGAGCATAATAATATCTGCAATGTTTACATTATAGGTATATCATAACAATTCAGTATAAGAAAGGAATTTAAAATTAATTGGAAAAATTTGAAACTGATATTTAATTATAAGTGATGATAACATAGAAAGTAGTTTGAAATATTTCCAGAGAAATTTAGGTTAAAATCCACAGGTGGTCTTTTTATTGGTAAAGGTAGCAGAATCATGAATGAGTCATTATTCTTATTCTATTGAAAACTATGCAAAGAATGTACATGAAACAACCTCTTGTACTCAAAATGTTATCTCACCTTCATTCATTCAAATAGTATTATTGAGCCAGAAATGAGTTTATTTTTAACACTATGCAGAAAATAGCATTGTGTATATTGCATATACATATACACATGTAAATATGCACACTCTGCCATTGACCATGATTAATAATCATCTTCTGATAGATATGGTGGAATGTTGAGGTGAACACGGAATTTAGGATCATACTTGGATTCACATCTGTGTTCTGACAATTTCTAGTTGTGTGACATTAAGTATGCTTCAACCACTAGACTCTCAGTTTCTATTATCTATGGTTATAGTAAGAATGTTTTTCACAGGGTTGCTATAAAGATCAAATGAGAAACTAGATATAAAAGTGACTTGGAAACTGGAAATTGCATAAATATGCCATCTACTTTGAGAATTTCTTAATAGCTCCAACAACGTTATATATCCGACCTAATTTTCTAGACATCTTTTAATACCACATTGAACTTCCATTCTACACATTATAGTAAACTCACTGTCTCTTGTCTTGTGCACTCTTGCCTTTTTGCTCAGTCAACACACCATGTTCCTTCTTCCTATATCCACAGGAAACACTATCCCTGCTCTTCTCCATCCATCCTTCGAGGCTCAGCTCAATTGCCACTTCTTCTGAGAAGCCTTCCCTGATCATCAGATTTCATATTTAGTAATGTCTTTCCAATGTTATTGTTGCCTGAACTCTTAAAGTACTTCTTTTTGGTGTCACTCATTTGGCACTTACCATACCCACATCCATCTGCACAGTTATCTTTTCAAATAATGTGTATATAACTTATCTCTATCATAAACATAACAGTCCTTGAATTCAGAGAACATGACTCACACTTTTCTAGGTCCAACATACCTAGTGAGGTATCTTACAAGCAGTAGTCATTGTGTGTGATGACTGATATAAATGAAATAAATAATAATATAATGAATGGTATAAAAATTGAAACCTAAATATCAGTTACATGTGACAGAAAGTATTTTTTTAAATAATATATTCCGAAATGATTTTCCAGTTGCAATTTGAATATTGTGCCATTTCAGTGTACATATGTTTAATGGAATTGCCAGAAGAAAGCCTGATATAAAACAACCCATTTCAGAGTTTAGAAGGCTACCACTGATTAAAACAAAACCAATTTCTGTTCACAATGGAGAAGTATTTAAGAAGCTGTGATCCACAATATATTTAGAAAGAATCCATCCAATAGAGTAAATTAAAACATAAATCATTGATGAAAAAGAGTAAACTCATGCAATTGGCTAAGCAATAACTGAAAACAAAATAATAGAACATGCGTGAAAGATAATTACAGTCTATATTTCTTATAAGAAATTATGAAATAAAAACAAAGGGAATAAATTTACTCATACAAGCAAGTGATCACCTATCTGCCAACTCAGTAGCTACCATAACAAGAATTTATTTCATTCTAGTTGACTTTAAATTAACATATCTATCTCGATTCATAGACATCTATCTCTAGGTATGGAAAAGACATGGTTTACTCAATTACTATACTAGATTTCAGGAGCTAACAATTGTTAGAACTTAGTAAATGTCAAATATCATGATAGTCACTTCACAAATATA
>NW_011888872.1:8254542-8256362 GCF_000151845.1 Pteropus vampyrus | reverse complement strand
ACACACCCAAAGGGCAGACTGGGCAGGCACCAGGGCCCTGAACAAGCAAATCCTGCTCTATAGGGTCAGCCCCTGCACAACAGCTCCTCCACTGTAGTCATGATCAGTCCTCACAACCAATCAGCCTGAGGGTCAATCCCTTCCACTGGCATGTAAACAGCAACCAAGGCTCAAGAAAAACAGTAAGGCACACACGACTCACAAAAGGGACACACCTGGAGCACTCAGCTCAAGTGACCAGGGACACTGTGCCATTGGGCCCTATAGGACACCTACTACATAAGGCCACTCTGCTAAGACCAGGAGATGTAGCAGCTCTACAGAATACACAGAAACAAACACAGGGAGACAGCCAAAATGGGAAGATGAAGAAACATGTCCTAAATGAAAAAAAAAAAAAAAAGAAAAAAGAAAAAAGAAAAAAAAGAACAACAGAACAAAGTTCCAGAAAAGAATTAAACAAAAAGGAAGAAAAGCAATATGCCAGATGCAGAATTCAAAACACTGGTTATAAGGATTCTCAATGATCTCAGTGAGAACTTCAACAAAGAGGTAAGAAACATAAAAATGGAGATAGAAAACATCAAAAAGAACCAGTCAGAAATAAAGAATGCAATAACTGAAATAAAAAATACATTATAGAGAATCAATAGCAGATTAGATAAAGCAGAGCATCGAATTGGCAATTTGGAATATAAGGTAACAGAAAACACCCAATCAGAACAGAAAAAAAATAAGGATAGTTTAAGGGGCCTCTGGGACAATATCAAGCATGCCAACATCTACATCATAGGGGTATCAAAAAGAGAAGAAAGAAAGCAAGTGATTGAAAAGCTATTCAAAGAAATAATAATGGAAAGTTTCCATAACGTGGGGAAGGAAATAGTTATACAAGCCCAAGAAGTACAGAGAGTTCTAAATAAGATGAACCCAAAGCGGCCCACACCAAGACACATCATGATTAAAATGCCAAAGGTTAAAGGCAAAGAGAGAATCTTAAAAGCAGCAAAAGAAAAGCAGTTGGTTATTTAAAAGGGACCTCTCACAAGACATTCAGGTGATTTCTCAATAGAAACTTTGCAGGCCAGAAGGATTTGAAATGAAATATTCAAAGTGATGAAAAGTAAGGACCTACAACTAAGAATATGCTACCCAGGAAAGCTATCATTTAGAATCGAAGGATGAATAAAGAGCATCCCAAATAAACAAACAAAAAACAAACAAACAACAACACTAAGGGAGTCAATCACCACCAAGCTAGTATTACAAGAAATGTTAAAGGGACTTCTTTAAGAAGAAGAAAAAAATATGAATAATAAAATGGCAGTAACTACATATCTAGCAACCATTAGTTTAAATGTAAATAGATTAAATGCTCTAATCAAAAGACATAGGGGGGTTAAATGGATAAGAAAACAAAATTGTTAAATATGCTGTCTAAAAGAGACTCAATTCAGATCAAAAGACATACACAGACTGAAAGTAAAGGAATGGAAAAAGATATTTCATGTAAAGGAAAACAAACAAACAAAAAAGCTGAAGTAACAATACTTATACCAGGCAAAATAGACTTCACTTATATGAGAAATCTAAGGAACAAAAGGAAAAATCTAATCAAAAACAGACTCACAAATAGAGTGGACAATTTGGTGATGGACAGAGGGGAGGGAGGTTGGGGGCTGGGAGAATGGGGTGAAGGGTTAAAGAAGTACAAATTAATAGCTGATAGATGGTCACAATGATGGGGAGCACGGCACAGGGAATGCAGTTAGCATTAATATGTTGGCTTGGTGGAAGGCCAAGGGAGGGACGGAGCAATT
>NW_011888872.1:8252760-8253189 GCF_000151845.1 Pteropus vampyrus | reverse complement strand
GGGAATGCAGTTAGCATTAATATGTTGGCTTGGTGGAAGGCCAAGGGAGGGACGGAGCAATTAGGGGGATTGTTTTATGAACTATATAGATGTCTGACCAATGTACTGTATACTTGAAATTAATTAAAATAAATTAATTAATTTAAAAAAAACTTTAAATAAAAAATAAAATAAAGGTTATAACAAAATATAATGAAGGACACAATAACAACACTTCTGGGTATTTATTCGAAGAAACCAATACACTCTTCAAACCCAATATACTCTTCAAAAGGGACATGTGAATCCCTAGTTCATTATTGACAGTAAACAAGATATGGAGGCAACCTGGGCATTCATTAGTGGATGATCAGATAAAAAAGAGGTGGTACATATATACAATAAAATATCATTTAGCTATAAAAAAGAATGAAATTTGCCATCTGCAAC
>NW_011888872.1:8248517-8251577 GCF_000151845.1 Pteropus vampyrus | reverse complement strand
CAAACATCATCCTGTTCATTTTTTTCAGGCAACCAGAAGTTAGGGCACTATTTCTGCTCTGTGGTCACCACAGCTTCAGTTAATCGCTGATGTTTTCTTTGCTATGCTTTGAAAGGCAGCACAGCATAGTGGTTAAATGCATGTTTTTTTTAAGACATGACTTTAGAGAAAATAGTTTCCTCTTCTTAGGACTCTAATGAAACCTATTTTATAAATATGCACATAAACACTTGTACTCAGCCTGTCATACATTAAGTACACATCAAATGACAGATCTTTGTATGTAAGTCCAAGGAAAATAAAAAAGATCTTTATAGAAAGCTTACCTTCCTTTAGAAAAGTTTATCTTCCGACTTAATTTTTCTGGGGCCAGATAACAAAGTATGTGTTCTTATGTAAATATTTTGTATATGTATGTATGAAAGCCTCTCAAAATTGGTTCAGCCACATTACCATCAATAAAGGCTGTGGATTGACATAGACACACAGACGACACCAAGGCTGGTGCATGGGCGGGGGCGAGGGGGGCATGTTCACAGATCAATGAAAGATAAGGCTATTCTGCTCTCAAAAAATAAGCAGATAAACTTTATATTGTAGTTAATCTGAACACAATATAGTTATTAATCTATAATCTGTTTATATTTTACAAGAGAATACCAGTATAAGAAACCTCAAGTGATATGCACATTTCTCACAGTCATCATATTCAGGATTTGACAATGAGTCCAAACCTGGACAACTAACCAAAGGCCATCACTAATTCCAGTATCAGGAAAATAAGAACTTTTCAGCAGAGGCTTCAAGCTCAAAACATTTAAGTTCAAGTGCTTTGTATGTATATGAAGGTGTATATGTGTGTGCACACACATATGCACATGCATACGATAACAACGATTTAGAGGTGAGGCAACAATGAAAAATAGAAAATACAGTAACCTAAGAAAAGCAATGGACATTCTATATTTGTCCTTTCCTCTATCCCTCCTTTTCTTTCTTTTATCACTAATTTGATTAAACAAAACAGACCATTTCTAACCACTGCTTTAGGACGTGTTGCAAAGATGTTATAAATTTAAAAATCCTACAGCTTCCACCATTGTGAGTGTCCTGAATGACAGTCAAAGAATTTAAGATTTGCCAGTGTAAGGTGGGAGAGGTCATCTTAATCCCTCAACTACCATAATTGTGTTTGTGTATACTATATTCTGTTCAAACTCCAGTTTATAAGCCTTTATAATGGATTGAATGTAGAAGAAAAGAATACTGCCAATTCAGTATAATCAGCATATTAAAGCAAAGAAGGATACTGAAAAAGTAAATTATTTTCATTTTAAAATAATTTTTTAATTTAATAATATCGTTTGGGTTCTTTTTGTTTGTGGCTATTAGCACAGAAGTTTCATAGACAGTGCATATAACAGAAATTTCTAGGTCTTTACCTCCCTAATCTTGAAAGCCTTCCTTAGGCCAATTTTGCTTATTTAAATTTTTCCTCTATTTCAAGACCCTATTTGTATTCAATGGCCTTCCTGAGTTCTCCCCTTTATCCCAAATGAAATGCTAGGAACAATAAAAGGGGTGAGGCTGAATGAAGCCACTAGCCATGTTCAAAGTAGCCCTCAGACTTACATATAAATAAATACAAACACATATTTAAAGAACAAGCTATAAAGGCATTAAATCATTAATCTCTTCAGGGTGACAAATTTTCAGCCTGCACAGGCTATCTAGTTGTTTGGCTCATGTCCTTGCTGTATAAATCTGTGGAGCATGTGATTTTGATTTTTGGATCAGACGATGCTGTGTCTGTATAACTAATACAAATGTGCATATATTGTCCCTCTCAATGTTTTGTTTTTGTTTTTTTAGGCCACAAATTGACTCTTAGGAGAAATTATAATGGGAAACTTTATTCCTCAAGAAATCTCCATAAATTAAATAGAGCAAAATTTATGTAAAACTGTTCCAATATGTCTCTTTCAGCCTACCTCCTTTCGTCCAATCTAAGTTACACATAGGCTGTATTTAAAAAGGCAGAGCTGCATCTTTCAGTTAATTTGAACTCTTTGCCTGTTTCTATCCATCCTTATACAAACAAAATAGCTCTGAGCCCTAAGGGACTCCTCACTGGCAAATAAGCTCCTTCTTTCATGTTGGTATGGAGGGTAGGGACAGGAAGTAGTAGCTGAAACAGGTATCTGAATTCCTGCCTACATTAAAGGGATGTATTTTTCTTTCATAAAACTTAGAGCTTTCAGGAAGGCAAAGTATCCATGCTCAGCCACAATATATTATTTTGCATTTATAAACCACTAATTGCATTTTCTCTGGTATCTCCTGCATGTTCAAAGACACTCAGACCCATATGTAGTTCAGTCTCTTCACCAAAGAAATTCTCTGTTCCTGCTATCAAGTCTTTGAATGCATGACAATAATTACGGCTCAGAGAAACACTAGAAAAACATGGAAAACTCCCAGGCACCACTTAGCTATCTTTCCTTCCTGCATCCCCTCTCCCCACCCCATCACTGAAACCTGAACCAGCCAATTAGATAAACAGCATGATACTCACTGCTAGATGCAGTATAATGTCTGCATTTTACTGCAGCTGTTGACTGAAAATTCAATTCTAGCCTCTAATACAACAACAAAGACACTCATCCTGGTCCTGGGGGTCAGATGACTCTCCTTCTCCATTTTTGTACTCCAGTAAATAGGCATTTATCTCCAAGCACATAGAAGGCTTAGTTCTATAAAAATAGGTATGGACATGGAAATTTTGACCCTCATTTAGCCACTAGATGACTTAGTTGGGGTTCGGCTTCTGAGGGCAGCTCGCATATTTGGTATCCCAGAATAATACATCTTTAATTCCCAGTCACAGATTAAGGTGTCCAAGGAACCATCAATTTCCCTGGAGCTTCAAACCACAGACTTCCACCTTAGCAGTTTGGATAATCTACATTGTTTATTCATGTGTCTATCTTGTTACAAAATCAGCTCTCATTTATGATAAAGTATAGAGCCTAGAGCAGGATCCTGAACCATGCTTTTCAG
>NW_011888872.1:8239899-8248307 GCF_000151845.1 Pteropus vampyrus | reverse complement strand
CCCTCCTTTTCTTTCTTTTATCACTAATTTGATTAAACAAAACAGACCATTTCTAACCACTGCTTTAGGACGTGTTGCAAAGATGTTATAAATTTAAAAATCCTACAGCTTCCACCATTGTGAGTGTCCTGAATGACAGTCAAAGAATTTAAGATTTGCCAGTGTAAGGTGGGAGAGGTCATCTTAATCCCTCAACTACCATAATTGTGTTTGTGTATACTATATTCTGTTCAAACTCCAGTTTATAAGCCTTTATAATGGATTGAATGTAGAAGAAAAGAATACTGCCAATTCAGTATAATCAGCATATTAAAGCAAAGAAGGATACTGAAAAAGTAAATTATTTTCATTTTAAAATAATTTTTTAATTTAATAATATCGTTTGGGTTCTTTTTGTTTGTGGCTATTAGCACAGAAGTTTCATAGACAGTGCATATAACAGAAATTTCTAGGTCTTTACCTCCCTAATCTTGAAAGCCTTCCTTAGGCCAATTTTGCTTATTTAAATTTTTCCTCTATTTCAAGACCCTATTTGTATTCAATGGCCTTCCTGAGTTCTCCCCTTTATCCCAAATGAAATGCTAGGAACAATAAAAGGGGTGAGGCTGAATGAAGCCACTAGCCATGTTCAAAGTAGCCCTCAGACTTACATATAAATAAATACAAACACATATTTAAAGAACAAGCTATAAAGGCATTAAATCATTAATCTCTTCAGGGTGACAAATTTTCAGCCTGCACAGGCTATCTAGTTGTTTGGCTCATGTCCTTGCTGTATAAATCTGTGGAGCATGTGATTTTGATTTTTGGATCAGACGATGCTGTGTCTGTATAACTAATACAAATGTGCATATATTGTCCCTCTCAATGTTTTGTTTTTGTTTTTTTAGGCCACAAATTGACTCTTAGGAGAAATTATAATGGGAAACTTTATTCCTCAAGAAATCTCCATAAATTAAATAGAGCAAAATTTATGTAAAACTGTTCCAATATGTCTCTTTCAGCCTACCTCCTTTCGTCCAATCTAAGTTACACATAGGCTGTATTTAAAAAGGCAGAGCTGCATCTTTCAGTTAATTTGAACTCTTTGCCTGTTTCTATCCATCCTTATACAAACAAAATAGCTCTGAGCCCTAAGGGACTCCTCACTGGCAAATAAGCTCCTTCTTTCATGTTGGTATGGAGGGTAGGGACAGGAAGTAGTAGCTGAAACAGGTATCTGAATTCCTGCCTACATTAAAGGGATGTATTTTTCTTTCATAAAACTTAGAGCTTTCAGGAAGGCAAAGTATCCATGCTCAGCCACAATATATTATTTTGCATTTATAAACCACTAATTGCATTTTCTCTGGTATCTCCTGCATGTTCAAAGACACTCAGACCCATATGTAGTTCAGTCTCTTCACCAAAGAAATTCTCTGTTCCTGCTATCAAGTCTTTGAATGCATGACAATAATTACGGCTCAGAGAAACACTAGAAAAACATGGAAAACTCCCAGGCACCACTTAGCTATCTTTCCTTCCTGCATCCCCTCTCCCCACCCCATCACTGAAACCTGAACCAGCCAATTAGATAAACAGCATGATACTCACTGCTAGATGCAGTATAATGTCTGCATTTTACTGCAGCTGTTGACTGAAAATTCAATTCTAGCCTCTAATACAACAACAAAGACACTCATCCTGGTCCTGGGGGTCAGATGACTCTCCTTCTCCATTTTTGTACTCCAGTAAATAGGCATTTATCTCCAAGCACATAGAAGGCTTAGTTCTATAAAAATAGGTATGGACATGGAAATTTTGACCCTCATTTAGCCACTAGATGACTTAGCTGGGGTTCGGCTTCTGAGGGCAGCTCGCATATTTGGTATCCCAGAATAATACATCTTTAATTCCCAGTCACAGATTAAGGTGTCCAAGGAACCATCAATTTCCCTGGAGCTTCAAACCACAGACTTCCACCTTAGCAGTTTGGATAATCTACATTGTTTATTCATGTGTCTATCTTGTTACAAAATCAGCTCTCATTTATGATAAAGTATAGAGCCTAGAGCAGGATCCTGAACCATGCTTTTCAGTTGCATGCCTTGCCCTCACTAACAAATACATAGCATTCAGGCTCCCTTGAAACTGCTTTTTTATTTACAGCTAATAAAAGAAGGGAAAATAAGAAAGCAAGGGCCATCTCATTTTTCTGGCATATGTGTTCTCCCTTGCCTCTGCCAAACAAATGAGGACTACGTGAAGCATTAATTTGCAGGAAACTAAGTCATTGACTGTTTGAAGTGGAATTAGTCCTAAGTGTCAAGAGGATTTAAGGAAAGGAAAAATAAAAGTAGTTTGAAGAAATTGTACTTATTAATTGTCTGGTATGTATGAGGCACAACTGTGCTTTGTATACATTATTTATTTTACTTTAAAAAATCTAATTAATTTTTCCTCATAAACCTTTGAGGTGGATATTTTTATTCGCATTTTACACAGAGGAAAAAGCAGTACATAGAGAGGTTAAATAACTCACCGAAGTTATACAGCTAGTACGTAGAAGAGCTGGAATTAAAAACCTAATCTACTATATACCAGAATTTATTTAACAGAGTTAAAATATGATTGTTGCAGTTTCGGTCCTCAGGAAATGCCCCCTTGATGATTAAAATCAAACAAACAAACAAACAAAAACTCTGAAAAGAGACTGGTATCTGAAACTCTATATCTGCAGGGGGTCTCTAGACTCTCCGTTGCTCTTTGAAGGAATGGTGATCACAATGTAAGGGATATGTTTTCATATGAATCTAGAGTTCCATATTAGACATTATAATCTTTTTTCTAGCATTTGCTATATGTAAAAACATTGAATTTATGTGTATATCAAACCTAATTCTTAGGTTCATACATATAATTTTAGTATATACCTATCATTTACTGCACTGATCCTGGACTAGATGCTGGTGGCACAAGGATTAAACAAGACCATAATCCCAACACTGAAGGTGTTCATAGCAAAAAGGGGCAACAGATATATTCACAATTAACAATAATATAATACAACCTGGTGTTTTAGCAGTATGAGCAGAATACTAAGATATCATAAAGGAAGAACTAGGAACAGTGGCAAATTGGAAACAACCTAAATGAGCAAGAAAATGTTGGCCAAGTAAATTATCATGTATCCATATGATGGAATACTAGACAGCCATTAAACTCACACTATAGCAAAATACCTAATAACTGGAATATTTTTGATATACATTGTTAAGAGGACAAACAGGCTGTAATTTATACACAATATGATTTCATTTGTTTAAATATATGAAGAAAATATTTCAGCAAATGTTAATAATGGTTTTATAAAGGTAGGAATCGTCTCTTCTGCCTTTTTTGTTTTCTAAATTTTCTACAATGAATATGTTTTTCTTTTGCAATCGGGAAAAAATTTCAATGCATTTTATTTAAAACTCAAACAGTATTAGCAATAACTTAGCAACCAAAAAAAATCAATTTGAAATTCTCCAAATATAAGAAAAATAAAATTTCTAACATAATTAAGATTTATTTTCACAGACGGCTTCTTGAGCTCCAAGGTGCCTCATTATGATTAATTTTGTGCTTTCTTGAATTCCTAGTCAGTATTTTGGAATCACGCCAGATATGGTATCTTGCCTTGGTCCAAATCCTCCCTCATGACCTTAAAGGCCTCTCATACTTGGGATAGTAGGTGGCTCTCTTGCTTGGCAACTTTTGGAAATGAACAGATAATTTTGTTGTATATTGTCACCCAGTTGGTAAAAGTGCTGGTTACCTCTTTAATCCGTTTAACACACCTCTCAGGATTTCTATTCCCTCACTGCTTTGGTGTACATCCTGAAAGCTGTAAAGGAGAAAAAGAGCAAGAATCCTCTAAGATCTATAACTGGACAGACTCCAAGAAAGGAACTTGAGATGAACAGTCACTAGGATAAAATGTAAAATAAAACCAGAAATGCAGAAGTACTTGACCATAGTCTGTAAGTGGAAAGCTTTAAGAACTGGTCAAGGATGCCGTGTGTCTTGTCAGGCTTGGAGAACTGTTACTGAAAGCTTTCCATTTGTTTATGGCCAAAATGCTCAGGCCTATTTCTCTTCAAATCTCGTGTTTGATGATTAGCTACATTATCATGCATTGAGCTGTCCCATTAGGGAAGGGGAAAGAACAATGTAAATTATTGTTTTTATTGAGTAAGTCAAAATATTAACAACCACCTAATTCAGGTGAAAAGCCAAAATTTCTGAAGACACCTTTCAATATCTCTGGGCCAGTTTGCCTTAATTCAAAAACTGCAGAAAGGTTTTCACTTACAAAGATACCCAAAGTCTGGAAAAGAGGCAAGCGTCTTCCAGAGATTGGACATAGATCACCAGCTCAGATCATTTACAAGCTGGATGGCTGCAGACTGACCCTAATGTAGCCTGGACTGCAGACACAACATGGCCAGCATTCCAACAGCAGATTTGGTGAAAAAGGAGATCGCTTCTGGAGAGCCCTGAGAATCATTTGTTGTGTACTAACCATTTTTTTTCCTCAATGTGCACTGAAAAACCGTGTAATTTATACATGCTCATATATCACCAGCTTGTAAATTCAACACTAAAGCGAAGAGATGACAGGAATACAGTTTCTTGCATATTTTTCTGTTTTCTCTTTCTCTCAATTTTATTTTTTGTAATAGATGAATAGAGCATGCACACTATTTTAGGTGCTTGCTCAAATACAAGATTCATTGTGATGATCTTTATCACTTTTGTTACACTAAAACCCATAGTTGTGGTTAATCATAAGATTCTCTAGGGTGACACTCTCTAAATTAAGCCACCGAGAATTTATATTTTAAGCCAAGCTATGTTCTGGGTTTAATAGTATCTGATCCAAGACAAAAAAAAAAGAAAGAAAGAAAGAAAGAAAGAAAAGAAAGAAAGAAAGAAAGAAAGAAAGAAAGAAAGAAAGAAAGAAAGAAAGAAAGAGAAAAAAATCACGCTGAGTGTTAGCAGCAGGGTATAGATAAGGTTTCTAGATCTTCCCGAATAAAGAAAAGAAGAAAAGAAGATGATGAAATATTCCTGGGAAATCATTTCACATGCAATGAAGGCTGTGACGGGGAGGAGACTTTAGAAATAGTTTCACTATTTGGGCAAACGTTTCTAAACTTTTGTTTTCTCGGTGACACTCTTAATACCAGCAAGTTAGATTTGATATTAAAGCATGTTAATCCATGATTCATAATGAAGTTATTTTCAGTTGCACTTATTTGTATCACAAAATTAAACTGTTTTATACATATTAAGAAATGAATGAATGCATTTAGTCAATTTACTTAGAAAAATAATAATCACTTGTATAACTTCATATGGTAAAACACTGACTGGTTGGATGAATTCTACACCTTTAATGTAGCAGTGAGATTATATGTAATATATAAGAAAGCAAAATAAATGATCTGTAGAGCTAAGTTAACATTTACCATTATTTTAAAAGCCAGGTATTAAAAGAAAAAAAATGTGTGTGTATATGGTGGGGTATTATTCAACTAACCATTCACTTATTCAAAAATATTTACTAAGCATATGATAGGACATGCACTATTCTAGGTACTAGCAGGACAACAGTAAACAAAAGCATCAAGTGTCTGCCCTCTCAGATCTTTCTCCCTGGCTACTAGGATAAGCAATAATTATCCACATTTGGATCTGCATTTTTAGTTCACAGTTAATACTAATCCACTTCATGTGTGAATTACAAAGCCATGAGAGCAATGAAAAGGGAATCAAGAGGTCTAGTCTCCTAGGTAATCTCTACTTTACCTTGGCCTTGACATTTAACCTCTGAAAACCCATTTTTAAAAATCTTTTAAATGTATTGATTTATAATACTAGATGATCTCTAACATCTATTTGTTATACAATTTTCCTGCTGAGAAAAAAAATATGTTTTGACTCAAGTTTATAGTTTTTATTTGTGGAAAGTTAACAATTATTAAAAAAAAAAAACACACAACAACCTGACTAATTACAATCAACAGCAGACTGAGAAAGTTTAAGTATCATAGTACTTAAAAATATGTAAGTGAAGCAGTGATGGGCAGCTCCAGGCAAAGTTCATGGAAAAATCACCACACTGATTATAGCCATTGTGAAGGGTTGTCAGAAACAGCAAGTAAATTACAGAGAAAAAGATCCACAAATCCTTTCCTGAAAATCACTGCTATTATCATAGTGTTAACTGGGTAATTTTTCCGGCACAAGGGGCAAATGCATTTTTAAAAATAATCAGTTGGATGATACACATAGAAAATGCAGTTCTTACAACAGCTAATCTGAGGTTATTCTATTATATAAAATAAACAAAAAAAATCACAAACATACACACAAACCCCATATTACATATTAATACAAACATTATCTGCATAGGATGATAGATCTTTTAGCTAGTCTTCATTTATTCAGCTTTTGTTGTAGAGCAGGGAACAGAAGAAGAAATCTTAGAAACCATGATTCATATAGACATGGACAAACCTCCTTAATATTAAAGACAATATCCATAAAAATAAACTGAGTTAATTATGTTTGGATTATCCAATATTTTCATTAAAGAACAACAGAGCATGGAGTTGACTGCAAAATGGTATTTGTTACTAACTGCTTATGATTTAAATAAACCAATGTCAGATTAAAAAGCTTTAATTCTCAATATTATAGAAGCTTTGCCTTGGGGTGTCCTAGGCATGGTTTATGATTCTAAAGTCATTGAGAAATATATTCTTCACAAATTACAGCTCATATGCAGAAACTGCTTCTTTCATACTTCACTGCTAATATATCTAGCAAGTATCTGTTAATGTAATTTATTCTTTGTTCCCTTTAATTCAAACAATTCCTTAACTCCTTTATTTTTACTGTGAATCATGTTTTCAAAGTACTTTGATATCCTGTATGTCCTTTAAATCTCAAACACTTAGAGGTAGATGAGGCAGGGATCAACCTTTCTGAGCATCAGTTTCCTCATTTTCAAAATAATAACAACAATGACAACAGCAACAATACTCCATCTTAAGGTTTTTGTGATGATTAAATAAAATAAGAATAATAGTAATGATAATAGGTAACATTTCTTGATTATTTACAATATGATAAACACTATTCTAATTGTACTACATAAATTAACTTATTTAATCCTCATAGCAACTCTATAAAATAGGTCCTATTATCATCCCCATTTTATAGTAGAGAAAACAGTCACAAAAAGGCAAAAATAATTTGTCTGAGGTTATACAGAAAGTGACAGATACACTAGGTAACAATGTAAGCTACCTAGAATTACATCTGGCATCACATTACTTCCTTTTATCAATAAAAAACTTTTTACTTTGATTCATGGTTTTAACAAGACTCCAATATAGTCATTTGAATCCTTAATTGAAAGAGGAATGACAAATTATACAATATAAATTCTATAGATTCTATATAACTCGCTTGGATCCTGTACTTAAAATAAACAAGAAAAATAAACAAGTAGGACTCAGTCTTAATTCATCAACATCATATATCATGGTTATAAATCCAATTTGTCAAATTTTAAAAAAAATTAGAATATAGTTAGAAAGAGTCATTTAAAAGGACTAAATGAACACAAAGCATGCTAAGCATAAATGCTTTTTGAAGCTCATGGAATTTGAAGGGATTAGAAAAAGAGTTAACATGTAGAAGTTCTATATTTCACATACAAAAACAAAACAAAAAAACAGTGTTTTTAAGCTTATGAAGGAAGAATTAAAAGATAACTCTTAAAAGAGATCTTTTATCAAAAATCACTAATGATCAAAGGGAAATAATTCACATTAAAATAATTGCTATTTTAATGAATTTCATTAAAATATTTTTTTCTAAAAGAAAACTGCCACTCTTGAAGTCACATGTTAAACAATTCATATTTTATTCTAAGTGACCCTGATAACAACATACATGCTCTTTAAAGACAGTCGATATCTTAATGCTATAACATGAATGCCTGAGCCATATGATATTCAAAAAAATACTTCATTTATGAAATTTAGAACCCAACTCTTGTTATTCTACTAACAATAATAATATATATATCTCCCTCTCTTTCCCCCATCCCTCCTACACACAAACATATATCCTTCCTTAGAGCTAAAAATAAATTTTACTTGTTTTTTTCTACCAAGTGCCCAACAGCAAAAATTGATCATGATGATCCCCCAAAGATTACTCTTTATATGAAGAAAATAAATCTTTAAAGATGAATACCTAGTGATTTTCAAGTACAAGAGTAAAAATATTGATTAGCATAATGAGAAAATGAAGGCATTTATAAAGGGCTCTAAAGACTTCAAACTACTCATAAGATTTATTGTTTA
>NW_011888872.1:8213416-8239849 GCF_000151845.1 Pteropus vampyrus | reverse complement strand
GGATCCTGTACTTAAAATAAACAAGAAAAATAAACAAGTAGGACTCAGTCTTAATTCATCAACATCATATATCATGGTTATAAATCCAATTTGTCAAATTTTAAAAAAAATTAGAATATAGTTAGAAAGAGTCATTTAAAAGGACTAAATGAACACAAAGCATGCTAAGCATAAATGCTTTTTGAAGCTCATGGAATTTGAAGGGATTAGAAAAAGAGTTAATATGTAGAAGTTCTATATTTCACATACAAAAACAAAACAAAAAAACAGTGTTTTTAAGCTTATGAAGGAAGAATTAAAAGATAACTCTTAAAAGAGATCTTTTATCAAAAATCCCTAATGATCAAAGGGAAATAATTCACATTAAAATAATTGCTATTTTAATGAATTTCATTAAAATATTTTTTTCTAAAAGAAAACTGCCACTCTTGAAGTCACATGTTAAACAATTCATATTTTATTCTAAGTGACCCTGATAACAACATACATGCTCTTTAAAGACAGTCGATATCTTAATGCTATAACATGAATGCCTGAGCCATATGATATTCAAAAAAATACTTCATTTATGAAATTTAGAACCCAACTCTTGTTATTCTACCAACAATAATAATATATATATCTCCCTCTCTTTCCCCCATCCCTCCTACACACATACATATATCCTTCCTTAGAGCTAAAAATAAATTTTACTTGTTTTTTTCTACCAAGTGCCCAACAGCAAAAATTGATCATGATGATCCCCCAAAGATTACTCTTTATATGAAGAAAATAAATCTTTAAAGATGAATACCTAGTGATTTTCAAGTACAAGAGTAAAAATATTGATTAGCATAATGAGAAAATGAAGGCATTTATAAAGGGCTCTAAAGACTTCAAACTACTCATAAGATTTATTGTTTAATTAAATCTATTACCAACGCAATATAGGAGGAGATATTGGCTCCAATGTCAGGTTTAATAAAGGTAGCATTTCATGATAAAGGTATTGAATAGAAAAATGTGGGTGGGAGTAAGGAGGGAAGAATATTGATTTGAGCTGAAATCTCTATCCCATTGATAGATCTCTGAACTACTGTCAGGATTATTGCTTATCCATAGGTTATCTTTCTACAAATTAGGAAAAGGTTACCCTTTATTGACTCATTATTTTCATCTGTTAGAAAATTGTCATAACATAGTTACTGTGTTGAAATCAGATTCTGTACCATTATCTTCCTTAAAATTGTTTCAATAAGCATACAAATCAACAACATCCATAATGTAAATGGTATCTGTTGGATATGAAAACATAGTGTACTATACAATCAGATATAACAGGCCTGAATATCATGTTCAGGGCAGAGACTTCAGCTTGCCATATTCACATATATGTCCCACAATGTCCTTTTACTACTTTAAAAGAGACTGAAAATTTTGCCTACAAATGACTTTTCAGAAAACCAATTCCTAGTCTTGTCAACATTTCCATTTATCCTAATATGTCTACTAATAATAAGGTAATGATTTGCTTAACTTATGTATAAAGTAGTCCATTTCTGGGGATGGCAAAATTTAAAAACTGGCTCTCTGAGTTTGAATTGCACAATGCAAGTATTAAATTTCTCCTCCCGACAGATTAAGAGAACCATTAACAACATATGTGCTTCTATGTATGTGTATGTAAATAACATTATGGCTTTTTTTTCTTTCTACATTTTCTTGAAATGTTTTGGTATCAACATACCTTAATATATCAATACTTTTTTGGTTTGAGTATCTTTTCCTAATATTGAATGTTTTTGCTGGATATATTAGTTCTTGGAAACACAGGTTGTCACCTAGTGTCTAAAGGTTAAGACAATGACTGCCTGCTAAATGTAGAGCCTGTAAATCAAAAATATCAGCTGGGCATTTGCAACATTGCTGAAAAGAAACACTAATTATCTATTGTATTTCTGGATCCAGTAATACAACTTTCACATACTAAATAAACAGTGTTTTGTTAAAACGAGGGCTAAATATGTTTTAGAAAAGTATGCTCAAAATTATCAAGCTAGTATATTTACTAAGTTTTCCTTTGCTCTGAATCAAAGTCTGAGTGTATGGTTTATAACAGTTAATTGACTACACTGGGGAGAACTTGTGCTAGATGTGATTATTATCTATCTTTTTTAGAAGAAGCTACTATACTACTATGAAACCTATTTTTTAAAATTATTTTTACATCCATTGCATATCATTTTTTACTGCTAAACATATATTACATTTCACAATTAGAGCATCATGGTCACTCTAATCTACACCAATTTTCAACTTGTTTTGCCTTCAAATAATTTTTAATTGCATTCTTATATTCCACTAAGTTTTTATTTCCTATTGTCACTAATCTTTATTGGTATGGTCTTTCTCCTTTGACTATCAATTCTCTGAGAACTGGAAGATGTCTGTAATTGAAATCTTAGTCCAGAAATTAAGTTAGATAGTTAATGTTTATTTAGGGGTTTTGTTGTGCTGCTCGATATGCTAAGCACTTTACAAAGTTTGCTTCATTTGATCCAGTCAACATTGTAATTTGTATAAAATAAGTATTTCTATCTTAGAGATGAAAAGATAAACAGAATTTAAGTTATACAATTTTTAAAAAGATGAGGAAAGTATCACAATTTATAGAGCCAGAATTCGAACCCAGAAACCCTAACTCCAGACCTGCAGTCTTAACTACAATGCTAGGCTATGCTAGCCTACCTCTCTAATGGAAGGTAAATGGTATGGTATTCCAAATGCTATAGAAAATAATAAATGAATGCTTCCCAGTTGTCCTCTATGAATTGCTCCACTTGTATTCAGGCCTCTCTTTTATCTATCAGCACTTCTCATTCTCTCATCAGCAAAGACCTGCATCCCTCTGGAAATGTGGAGAGTTGGTATCTGACACCAACAAATTCACACCCTTGCTTTGCCTTCTCCCTGACAACTCTATTCATCAGCACTTCTGTCTGCTTCAGAATCACAATTCTCATAAGGCCTGCTTTTGAAAGCAAGTCTCAAAATTTCTGTTCTTCTCTGAGCCTGTCAATCCCTCACATTCACACAATACCTCCTTTTGCATGACAGAGATGCCTAAGTTCATTATTCACAGGCTGCTACTGAGTAAGATTTCATCCTTTACCTTCTCAACTAAAGCAGTTCTTCTTTACCTTTGTCATCTTGCAACCACTCTCTGAGACAGATGAGGCACCCAGCATGTTCTATTTCCATAACATTTACATATTATTAATAGAAACACAGGCCAGTATCTCAAGGATGACATTGAAGAAAAAGTTTGTTCACATTTTATAACATAACTCTCTATGAAGATGATCTTGCCAGTGTTCCCTTAAAAGAAGTTTCTTTTTCTCAAGTGAGACAAGTAGGTTTTACGTATCATTTTTGGAAGATTCTTATACTCTATTAATTAATTTTTTTTAAATGTTAGTCTGACTGGCACCATGGAGTGACATCAATTCTGTAAGATTCAATCAAGAGTCATTAAAGCTATAATAAAATGTCATGTCTCTAGACACTATTTATTATAGTATAAAAAGGAATCAACCACAACTTTAATAATATTTCTCAGACTGTGTCTCTTTGTCTAAAAGAAGCTCCTTTTCCATGTCTAGACAATCAGAGCTCGTTTCCACCTTCTCTAATCTTCTTATTGACCAGGGTAGTCCTTAAAGAGAACCAAAAAAGACTCCCTGCATCTCTCAGATGGTATGCAGTTTATTGTGGTGTATTATGTTAGTCTATGATTATCTCTCTATTTTTCTCCTACTTTGACTTCAAAAGTTTCCCTTCTCTCTCTTACTGTGATTGCATTCACTTTGAGACCTCCAGCGTCTTCTTTGACTTGACCTCAGACAAATTACTCAAAATAGCCTCCTACAGTCCTCTGATCTGAATTTCTGGCCTTATTCTTCAGTCTTTATTATAGACCAAACAATAGTTAATTTTGATTTTTGGCAAAAGCAATGAAATTAAACTTTGGTTATTACTTTCGCAGAATATATATTTTCCTCCTACATAAAAACAAACATACATCAACTCAAATAAAAATGACAAGAAATTGAAATCATACATAGAGATGAATTAATAAGAATTGGGGTGACTTTTAAAGTGATCAGAATTATTAAATTTGCTATAAAAATTGAACAGGAAGTTCTCAAGTTAAAAAATGTATTCTGATTATTTTCTAAGTTAGTTGCTTGGAATTTTAAAAACACTTATATAACAAGTAAATTCAGAGATATAGTCTTGGTGAATGGAGACTTTAAAAGTAGAGTCAGAGCAGGTGTTATCAAGAAGATGGAGGATATAGTGATAAGAAGAGAGTTGAGCTACCTAATAGAGACCTTGCAAGACCAAAAGGGACAATGGCCTAGAGTAGTGGGCAGTGGTTCACAAAGTGAGTTACTTGCATGAGCATCACTGTGTTTGTTAAGTGCACATTCCCAGAACCCACCTTTGATCTATTGTGTCAGAGTGTGGAATCTACAATGCAGATTCCTGCAATGCAGAATCCTCTAAGAGTGGAACCCAGGAATCTGCATTGCAGAACATTTCCTTCCACTCCAGGTGACTGTGCAATGAAATTAAAAAAAACTTCATAGCTATCAATGCATAGATAATCAATACAGAGCCCTATGAAAACTAAAATAAAAGTTGCAAACCAAGGCTCTTTACTTTTGTACATTAAGAATTCTTCTATCCAATTGCTTGCTTTGACTCAGTGTGCTTTGTTTTCTTTTGGCAGCTGAGTTGATGGGCTAAGATTTTTATTTTATATCTGGTTTATGTGTTGCTACTGTCAGAGGAAAGGCTAATTTGAGACTCACTGGAAATGTCTGCTTCTATCTGGGTCATAAAAGTTAGGCATGACCTTTAACTGCTTCATATTTTCTTAAAAATATGTCAGTATCATGTATATGTGTACGTGAGCAATGGGTTTATATATTGCCTTTCAGGCTAGATATACAACTGCATGTATTTTCTCTACCTAAAATTAAGTACAAAAGTGAACCTTTAAAAATAAAATTTATTTCTTATATTCATACATATACATATAGACATTAAAAAATGGCATCTCTCCCCGCCACCTACCCCAGAATTAAGAGAAAAAAATCAAGAAAAAGATAATAGTCAAGTGAACAAAAGGAGAGAAAATAAATTTCTGGGAATGTACTGTTGCCAACTCAATGTTCTCAGCCAGTAATTGAGCATCACGATTATTATTAGAATAGAAACACTTCAGGCAAGGCCTGAAGTCGGCGATCAGCTGCTAAGAGGAGCAGTAGTGATCACCATTGCCAGAATAACAGTAATAAAAGAAGAAAACATCACCACCTGAACTTTTCAATGAGTGAAGCCTGTATAGAATATTTAGATCATGTCTTGCTTTTAAAATTTTACACTTGCTTGAGATTGCAGATAAATATGTACTTACAAAATTACTGTATGTTTTATGGAGAACTGTTTAGTCAGAAATCCCCCTAGATTTAATGTAAATAGAGTAAAACCTGTTTAATTTTCTTTTAAATTACCTCTTGAGAAAGTATAGAAAAGAGAGTCAAGTGAAGACTATGTCGGTGCAACATATATTGTTGTAAACCTTTGTCCCTTGTTACTGTCTACTGCTTCCATGTACTATAAACCTTTGATGTCCATTTCTTGTATCTGCAGGATCCATCCCTCTTATGACCCAGGATATTCCCAAATTATATTGAAAAAAAACAAAAACAAAAACAAAAACAAAAACAGAAGCACTGAGCTGAGCATAAAAACAGAAAGTCTGATCTCAGTAGATTTCCTTCTAGTACACAGCGTTCTGTTTCTTGCTTCGCAATCAAAGAGTCATGTATTATTATACCAAGTAGCTCAGATTCCGATGGGGCCAATACCCTCAAAACTAGACACGATTTCATTATTCTTAACTAAAAATACAGTGAGCTACTCCAGGAATAGAATTATTAATATAACGTTCCTGTCATTCACTGAAATATTGAATGAGGAAAAAGCCTTTTTAATTATACTATAAATAAACATTTAACATTTTAGAGCTTTAAATGATGCAGTAGGGAGACATTTCTGTAGATTAAAACATGTTTTTACTGATGATTGGACCAGAATTTTGTAAGGTTTCCAGGAAATGCCATACTTATAGAAAAATAAAATATAATTGGATAAATTAACTGATGAAAAACAAACCAAACTAATAGAAGTAAAAGTTGAGAAATAATTTATTTTTATTGCCTCCATTACAGAGGGGCCAAAATTTTGTTCAAATTATATAATTTATGTTTCTTTTATATTATGACAAATGAAAGAATACAGACAAACAAACAAAAAACCCAACCTTCCCCAATGATTGCCTCGTTTGAGATGGAAATGAGCTTTAAGTGAATAATAGCAAATAGTGACAATAGTTAATCTCTTAGACTGTTCTTTTCCCTGGAATATTTTATTTCTTTAGATAGATAACACAATTGCACTTAATGAAAAAGTAAATATACTCATGATTTATTACTTTTATCACACTTATTATTTTTATCAGATCATGCAAATTATGAGAATTGCCATAATCGTCCAAATTTGCTAATCTTTAGAGAAGATTAATACTTGATAATACAGTTTTGATAATGATCAACCACTGAAAATAAAGTTAGATTAAAGGAAATCAATTTTCAGCAGGTTTAATCAATGGTTTATAAAGATATTTCTAAGAATGGAAATTAAATTGAACTAATGGTGGTACTGTTTTCTTAAGGTTTTGTGTGTGTGTGTGTGTGTGTGTGTATTTTAAATGTTTTAACTACCTAAGAACTCTATTTTTTCATGTTTGCACATATGTGCAAATGCAGTATAGGTCTGAGATGGTTTTGTATCATAGTTTTTTATTTAACTATTAAAAGTCATTCTTAAATTACCTGAAGCTAGTAGTTGTAAATAAGGAATGAGGACATTTGTCAATGTCTAGTGATATTTTTGGTTGTCTCAACTATATGGGGAGGGAGGGTTACTGGCACATAGTGAGTAGAGACAAAGGAGGTTGCTAGATATCCTACAATACACAGGACAGGCCCCAGTGATAAAGAGTTATCTGGCCCAAAACATCAACTATACCAAGCTTCAGAAACCCTGCCCTAAACTTTTAACTTTGATTCTGATCTCCAGTAATTCTTAGTTCAGAAAAAAGCATTTTTCAATGGAACATTGAATGTTGCTTCCAGGTAATATCTCTCTTCCTCATACTGCTAAAGGAGTAATGCATTTATACTGGTCAATGTGAATCCAAAATAAATACGAGCAAATCATCATTTCAAGATAAAGTGACTAAGATGAAACTTCAATAGTTCTAAGTATTTTATGCCTTTTTTTCTTTCTGTGACAATGAACATCATATTTATACTTTCTTTTTGCTTGGTGTGAAGATAGAATTCTAATGAACCATCAAATATCATAATAAGGAAGTGAGAACAAACACCTGGCTCAAAGGTCCACTGCCTGCTCATACAAGGTTTTCAATTCACTCAGGTAGTCTCTATGAAACAAATGAGCTGTAGATAAATGCTTTTTCTGGCAGTGTACCTATAACTTAAAAAATCTTTTACCAAGAAATACACACACACACACACACATACACACACACACACACACACAAACAACAATAACAATAAAATCCTCTGACTATTCTGTTGGCTAAAAAGGCAGAATACATTTCAAAGTATACAAGTAATACATTTCACTACTAAATTATTCAATCACATAAATCCAGAAAACAAAAAATGAAATATAGAGGACTCTTTCAACTAGTTATCATTCTTTAACACTAGGACATGTAAATGTTACACAGCATGTAAATGTCCAAATGCCAAAAAATGATAACTAGTTGAAAGATCAGCCTTTTAATATGTACCAAGACCAAGTCTTTGGCTACAACATACCTATGTATGTATACTTTCTTTTAAAAAAATTATTTCAGGTGAAGGATGTGTTGAAAGATATTTTACTCTTTTAACTACTTCCACTTGGCCTTTGGAGTAAAGTGGTGTTAGCCTAACCATATTAAATTTAAAAGCTTAGATGAAAAGGCTGAATTTTGAACTCTTAAGAGTTAATAGGCCTTCTTTCATTGTAAATCTTAAATAAAAATTCATAAGAAGAAAGATGCCAAGGCATATTTACCTCTCTAGATACAGTTGTAAAATATTTAGGGAAAATTTCACCAAACCAATGATTATAGATTTTATATTTTAGTTCATTTATATTCAGCCATATTTCAAAAAATATATATTGTATATGCCACATTATGGCTAGCAGAAAAGGACATAAAATATCAAAGAAAAAATAAATTTAAATTTTTAACAAAATCAACCAAGAACATAGGAAAAAGGAAATATGAATAATAAGATAGAAACAGGAGTAAAGTGCACACAATATACAGTCCTAGAGACTTCAGAGATGGGCCACATAATTGATTCTTGTACATTTAAAAATATTTTTTTAAAGTCTGTTGAAGAGAGAGAGAGAGAGAGAATGAGAGTGAGAGGGAGAGCAAGTTGCTTTTTTGGGGGGATTCAGAAATTACATTCGATTCAATTAGACTAATATCTATGGATAGTATCTCTCCTTGTACAACAAATACTTATACAAGTCACTGGAAATTTTGGAAATGCTCACTTAGATCTCAATAAATGACTACAAAATATGAGCTCAGTATGTCCCATATCGATCTAAGATTTTAGTCTCTCATTTTAGTAACACAATTGCTTCTATCTTTTCATTGCCTTGTCTAAAAAAATAAAAATCCCGTTATAACCCAATAATTTCCTTTATCTTTTCTATGCCACGTCCTTCAATGAGTGCCCACACCCAGGTATGTAATCCTAGCACAGATCTCTTTTCCCAGGTCCAGATCCATATATCCAACTGCCTATTTAGCATCTTCTCTTATATGACCACAGATTCCTCCTTTGTTATTTTTGACATCACTCTCTGCCTCATTTTACAATTTATATACCAGATATAATGCCAGCTTTCCATCTTCACTTCTACACAGGTCCAAGACATTATAATAGGAACTACTGCAATGTCTTCCCAGTGGGTCCTTATACAGTCACTTCAAATTCCTCTACTCTGTGAAAGCAAATCTGATCATATTAACTCTTCATAAAACCTTAAATAATGTATCTTTGCTATTCAGAATAAAAGCAAAACTCTTCAATATGATCTAGAAGTCTTAGCTTGTGATGGAAACAGAATTCAGTCCAATTTCAAACCACTGTCCTCTGTTCCCTGTATGCCAGTTACAGTGGCCTTTCACTTGCATTCTCTCTCCTCTGTCCTACCACAGGTCTTTCGCACATGCTGTTTTTCTCCACATGGTACTTCTATTATCTCTTCACCTAGTACACACCCATTCATCCTTCCAATTTCATCACAAATGCCATTTCTTTGGAAATATTTTCTCAGAATCTTTGACTAGGTTGGATTTATCCAGGAGAAACACCTAGAGCTCCATGTTTCTCTCCTTCCTAGCTGCTTCATATTGTTGCAATTTTAAGTTTGTTTGTGGAATTATCTAGTTAGTGTTTTTATTCCTTACAAGAATATCAAAGAGGACAGGGAGCATGTCTGTTTTTGTTCCTTACTAGGCCCTCAGGTCTTACAGCAGTATTTAGAACCTACTGCATGTCCAATAAATGTCTGTCAAATAAGTAAATGGGCATTGCAATAATTATTAAATTAAGAATGATAAAAATTAACTAGTTGAGATGTTGGTTCTAATTTCTGAAGCAGGGATATGAGTTAGGAAGACATATGATTCTGACAATGGTATGAAGAACCAATGCTTGAAAATTATTAAAAGAAAAACATCATGACCTGAGATCAATACCAAACTCTCACTTATGGAACTCTCACTGTACCATTCAAACACACTATTTATTTTATTATTCCAATTGCTCTATGAGACATATGGTATTATTCCCATTTTAAATATGAGAAATTGAGCTTAAAAAGGTTAAGTTTCTAGGGTATTGTGAAATGTAAGTAGTAGACTTAGAATTTGAAGCCAGGTTGTAGTAATGTTAAAGTCAATGACTTTAACTCCTATGCTTATATAATATTAATGACACCTAAATTCGGGTGACTGGTTGGGGGACGACAACATGAATTTTTTTTTAATGTCAATAATTTTCAGTCATTCAATCATTTTGAAGGAACACCCTCCATATTAGAGCCTTCTTCTATCCTCCATGTAAATACATGAGTAATACTTTGAAATTTTTTAAAATCACACTATTGACTATAAGAAGTGGTTATTCAATGAAAGTCAGTTACTCAAATGGCCAAAAGATTTCATTACAAAAAAGCTTACTGACAGTAATGCAAAGACATTATAACAAGGATCTCATGTGGAAGATAGTCTTTCTCTTAAAGATTTTTTTTTTTTTTTTTTTAAATCAAGGCTATAAAAATTTTATAGGAAAACACTAAAGAATGTTAAACATGTAAATTCTAAAAAGAATGACAAAGCATGCGTGTACCCTACGTAAAGATAGCTATTATAAATGGCTTGGAAATGGTGGGTGCTAGAAAATATTTAATTACAGAATTACATTTTAGACTAAATGCTATTTCTGAAAGCAACTTCTGGTTTAAAATGGCATAAATGAAAAAAAAAAAACTATGCAATATCGAGTTGCATTTGGCTTGCAGAGTATCAACCATGGAGTAAGTGTGACCTTCCTAAAAACTGAGTGTTAGATCATGTTCACTTTTTTTAAAAAAAGGAATAACTCTTGCTGAATTCAGTGAAATTGCTAGTTTTAGAAAAAAACCTACTGGGCAGCAATTTTTTTTTTTTTTTTGCATAGATTCTTTTATTTGAGGAAGTATACCAACTTCCTGTTTATCTTAATAACCATGCTTAAAGCGTAAAAATGATATACTTTTCTGAGAAAAACACCTGCAGAATATGAAAAGGTTATAACTGGTCTGAAGGTAGCCTCTTTTGTATGTCTCTAGTTGTAGGACTTCTGTTCAGTTAGAATTCAGGCGACTACCAATTATGGTTGTTCTGTAAGTTAGTTGGAATTCTGATGTGGTTGTGAGAGGAGGCAAACACGGTATTTACCTACTCTACCATCTTGACTGGAACTTCCTCCCATTTTTTTTTTTTTTTTTAATTCAATACCAGTGTTGCACTTGGCAAATTTTCACATTAATGACATCATGTCACTAAACTGCATAAATATTCTGCTGACTCTGACCTATCTGCCAATGACCTTCCTATGTTGATAGAAATAGGACTTGCATGTGTGTGACCCTTCCCCCTGAAAGAAAAGCAATTTTCTGGTTCACATCCTAGCTTTATGTCCACCTTTAAACAATACAAAGGCACTTAAGGTCTAATTTATTCAGAACTGAAAGAATGTCACACAAAAAGTTCTACTTTTCTTGTACAATAAAAGCATGAAAGCTGCAGATTTCTAAGCAATAACAGAAAATACTGCAATACTCTCAGCCATTAGAGTTAACACTGAGTGCATAAGTTCTTTTGCAGAAATTGGCAGGTTTCAGCAACTTTTCTGAAATCTCACACAATTTTATTATTGACAATCCGATAAAAGCTTTAAATTTGGGGCAGGGAGGAAGAAATGTATCAATGATCAAGCATCGGACATAACTCACTAAAGGAAGGCCCCGAGGCTCTAAAATAAATTAAAAACTAAGGAGCAGTTTATACTTGGGAAGAATAACAAAATATAATTAGAACATGAAACAAAGGTCTCACAGTCATGATGGTAAAAGGCAAGCAGAATCCCAGAGGTTAAAGAGCAGTATCTTGACTGCATAATCAGCATAGAGAGAAGGTTAGAACTGTCACCAGGTCTGTCTTGGATAAATTGCTGAATGTTGCTGAGCTTCCGCGTCTTCATCTTTAGTAAATCGTTTGGATCAGTGTTCTCTAATACCTAGTCTGGATTTAAAACACCAGGATTCCTAAATTGTCTGTAGGAATACTTACTGCAAAGGAAGCCAGAACTGGATTCTAAGTCTCTAAGTTCTAATTCACTACAAGCATTGATATTTCCCATAACATTGCATGTTGCAAATATATAGATGGCAAACAATTCTTAAAAATCCTTAGCATTATGGATTTTTCTTGGTATCACAGTAGAAACAGACCAAGGGCATTCTATTTATTGAATGTATTATACTAATGAGACTTCTAATAATTAAAAAGTGCATGTTAATTATGCCGTGGAGTTGAAAACAGTGTATTAGTCACAAAGTGAAACATAACTTTACCTTCAAATATTTCCTCTGCACCCACCTATTAAAAATCCTTGGTTGAGCCATGTGGAATTTTTGATATTCATCTTCTTTTGACCTAAACAAACCAACAATTATATATAGCATAACCTGCACTAATTTGTATATATGTCTGCCTGTGTGTGTGTATACACTAAAAATGTTAAAGTCAATAATCAATATGGTTACCTGCATTAATAGAAGCCTTACTAAATGAAGTAAGTTTTTATGGACTACTTACTCTATTTCATTGGTCTTTCTCTACTGCATAATAACACAGTTTTAATCAACATTTATTTATATGATCATTTTCATAAATGCACACAGCAGGAGGGAATTTTAACATGGTCTTCATTATTTAACAGTGAGATATCAAAAGTTAAAGTTTCTTGTCCATTGGGGCATAATTTGAAGATGGGCTAAAGTCTTCTCAGGCTTAACAATTTGTTAGTATGTACACAGAGAAATAGGTGTAGAGATTCTGGCATATGTCTTTTATCATCATTAGATATAGTGGAATTTGGTTACTTTTATTGTCACTTCAAATCCTGAAAAAATATCCATATTTAAAAATCATTTGGCAGTGCAAACTTAGTTTTCTATATATGTTGATTTCTCTAAGTTCCTCAGACTTTACCATATCACTTTTTACCCATACATTTGATGCATGATTCTTTGTTTATTTCTCAGGCAAAGTTTTGGGGTTTCGTTTGTTTGTATTTATCTCTAAGTAGCTTGTAAAACCGTGCCATCTATCTTCTCCCTGTACTTTTATTAGGCATTCAGTAATCATATGTTTCTGGGGAAACTTGACCTTTGCTCAGTTCTAGGGGCATGAATCTTGATTAACTAAGACATTCCTGGTGACATCCTACTAATCACATTAGCCTGTGATTGGTTTAGAAAAGTATCAACAAGATTGAAGGGAAACTGCTGCAGAACTTGTGGGAAAAGCACACACACACAGACCCAGTCTATATTAGGATATGGTTATATGCAGGTGTGATGCATGAAGCTGTTGCACCCATCTTGTGATCAGAACTGGACATGCCAAAGGACAGAAGCCAATATGCTAAAGATAGCAAAGTGAAGATAGCTAGATTCAAAAGACTCTAGAGCTTTGGTTATATGACATAATAAACTTGTATATTTTTCCTTGAAGAGAAAAATATCCTGATACGGATAAAACTAAATCTTAATATTTCCTGTTGATCTTACTTTCCAAGACTAGCAAAGTGTAGTACATATGATGCAAAGTACACAGTAAGCACTCTGGAAATGATCACTGAGTATATAAATGAGAACAAAATTGACTTTTTTTTAAGGCAATTTCCCTATGATGAAGCTAAATTTTTACTAAATTAGTGTAACAGATTCATGATACTTCCAAAGAAATTATGTACATACAGAGTATCAATTTAATGCAAATTACAGATATCTTTGTGTTCATGTGAATGTGTGTATCTGTTTATAGTTATATAAAATAGTCAATAAGATAGTTAATGCTGAATTTTCTTAAATGAATTATTCCCCAGTATTTCATTCTTGGAAGAATTAAAGTAGCTTATAAATTTCCCCACTTTTTACATATGTTCCAATATTTGGTGTAGGAAGCTTAGAAGAGTGAGAGAGAAAAAAGAGGAGAAAAAAATGGAATAAAAATTCATTTTGGAATCATAAATTGATTACCAAGAAGAGTGATTTTAAGCAATTCACTTTTGGAGAAACTGTCATAATCAATAACTTCCCACAGCGTGGTTCATGAACCTTATTTTTAGTTGAACTAGTAACATAGGAAACAATTAGACATCATCACCAACCTTTTCATGCATTAATGCCAGAGCAAATTAACTCCTACCACTAAAAATACTCCTCTCTGTCAAAATCTGTGAAGGATATGACTTAATGCACTTAGGGCATAATTGTATCTCCCTGCCTGCATAAAACTGACACAAAAATCAATATTAATTAAAAAAGATCAAAACTGTCTTCATTATCTTATTTAGCAGTCTCTCCAAAATGGGGTTACCATTTATGACAGAGACACAATAGAGTCTGGACTTATCCAAGTGTCTAAGAACTTGTTTCCCTAAAGACAGAGTTATTTATAGTGCAACCTCTGATGTCTAACTATAAGTTTCATCCTGACTCTCTAAGGTACTGCCATACTTAAAAATTTTCTGCTCAATACATCTGTCTTTTCTATTTTCTCCCCTGCTTTGTCCCATCTCAAATCTGAGAAAAAAATTAAAATGTTTCTCAGCAGTCTGGAATTGTTGTGCCTTCCTAAAGAAAATATAAAACATATTTGACATCTATTTTATCTTAAAAATTCATATATTTTTAATTTCATTATGCTATTATACATTTATTTTAATGTAAAGGTAACGATGCATCGTATTTGTCTGGTAGCTTTGCAAATGTGCCTTAGTTTGTGAAGTCTCATGATACCTCTTTTTCTTTCCACTCTTTCTCTGTTTTCTTCATGCTATCTTCCACAGTACACTCTCAGTGAAAAAAAAAAATGCTAGCAATCCCAGAAAATGTGAAGTTATTTACTTTGGAATGCTAATCATGTTAAGCACACTGACCATCAGGAAGAGGAAACACAGGGTTGGAGTTTCCTCTGTCCTTTCCTGGTCCTGGTCCTGGTTATGCCTTGAGACCATCTCTGAGACCTGGGACACTAAGTGATGTGATATTTTTATCAACGTCAAAGCTCATTCAAATGACTCTAGTTTTAACAAGCTGGTATTCACAAGCAAATAAATATCATGAACCAGATATATAACCACAAAGAAAAAAGAAGAAATATAAATGATCTATAAATATTGATCAATCAATTTTAAGTATAAGTAATTTTATCACTTTTCTGGTCTTACTTTAACAACTTTTACTCAAGGTGTAGGAAAATAAAATATAGTTTAAATCTTTTGCTAAATGTTCCAGAGGGAAAGAAATTTACCTTTGATATATTGATACACACACACATACATGTAGTAATTTCTGTCCTCAAGTTATCACTTGCATATAGAATACACAGGCTCTGCAGTAAGAATGGATTGATTTCCGTTAGAAACCCAAATATCTATATAATCATGGGTAAATTACTTCATCTCCAATTTTCAGTGTTCTAATCTATAAGTAGGCATAATGATAGTACTTATTTAATAGATCCTTTGAAAAGAGTAAATGAGTTACCATTTATTAAGCTTAATAAATGGTAACTTTTACTATTAGTAAATAATTACATTGGTAGAGTCTTAGACTCACAGTCATGTAGACAATGATTTCAAGAAGTATTCTCCAAAACATTACTTATTTTCACTTTTTCACTCAATGTGAAAAAAAAATAATTTTCTGAGGTCAGTAAATTATGTCTTACTGATTTACCACAGAGTTAATAGATGGTGGTGGGAAATAATGACAGTTAAGAAACACCTAGGCAAGAAGACAGGATCCCTTCCTCCATTTCACTGCCAATGGATCCCCTGGAGCAGCCTCCTCCCAGCTCAGATGACAGGACCATCTGGCAGTGACTTGAAGTTAGGGGAATCCCATTCCAATTTCTGAGCTACGACATGTTTTCCTGGCATTCAAAGTTATATTTCTGAATCAACTTTGCCATAGATAAATTGCTTTGCAAGGTGACAAAGTTCTATGGCTGTTGTATAATACTACCTGTATCAGGGACATTAAGGATTAAGGAGGCTTCCATGAGATCACTGGCCTGAGGAACAAAAGACAAAGCATACTGTTGTATCAATGAAAAAATGATATCAGAGTTTCAAGGAACCAGTTCACAAAGGCACGTTTGAAACATAATCCACTCAGAGACTGGGAGCTGGCTTTCTATTTTTTATTGTTGGCTGAACTCTGACTGGCCACTAGAGGGTTGCTATGTGTCATCACCCTAACCAGAGGCTTTTAATGTTCAGTTCTGAGATTAGGATACATTTCAAGGGCAGAACCATATTCTCTTCCACTCCTACAGTATTTTCAGAGAGAGTGTCTAGAAATAAGAAACCATTTCAAGAGCTGATCAATATCCTGTTGTGGAAGATAGATGAAGGTAGTGGTTTAAAAGCAGAATTAAAAAAGAAAAGAAAAAGCAGATCTGGGGAACAGCTGAATACTCCTATTAGCTTCCTTAACCCATTCAGGGTGGCTGGAAACCAAAAGCAAGGAGAGTGAACTCTATTTGTTGGGTTCATTTGTATACTTGAAATAAGTATTTCAAGTATACAAATGAACCCAACAAATAGACTTCTCTTGCCTACTCTGTGTTTCAGAGAAGATTATTAGATTAAGCAAGACAGAGACTGGCATTAGAAGGTGTAGCTTTAACACACACTCTTATTTGAGAGGTCATTTAGACTGCACAAGAGTCAGCGAAAGATGACCATAGCTCAGAAGTGGCTTTGTGCTCAAGCCACTGACCTCTGCCTTTTTGAAGAAATTCTTCCCTGACATTCAGAGTTTACTTGGTATATTCTTGGCAGTTGGAGTAGGAGTGGGAAGGATCAGGCAAATGAGAGGGCAGGAAGAGAGCAGAGATTGTTCACATTTGGAGAGATGTTCTCTAATTCTACAGATTTCTTTTAGATGTATGGTAGAAACAGACCTCTCCCTTTTTGTTTATTTTTCTCTTGATCTTGGAACAACATAGAGCAGGGGTCCGCAACCCCCTGGCCACAGACTATCTGTGGCCTGTTAGGAACAGGGCCACACAGCAAGAAGTGAGCAGTGGGCAAGAGAGAGAAGCTTCATTTGCATTTGTAGCCACTTCCCAGCACTAGCATCACAGCCTCAGCTCCACCTCTGATCATTAGGCATTAGATTTTCATAGGAGCACTGGTCCCTGGGGCCAAAAAGGAGGGGGACCACTGACATAGAGGATCAACCATGTCTGCTGGATTCTTGAAGTTTCTATCTCCTTCCCTAATTTTCTTTTAATTCTATTTCATCTCACCCTAAGCCTGTTTAGATGATAGAATTCCAAGTTTGATTTAGACATCAAAGCCAGTGAAGCCACACCTGATATATCTCATCTCCTTCTGATAGACTTTAATAACTCTTCTTGAGGAAGGTCAAGATTCTACTTTCTTTGCTAATTTTCTCTACTTCATCATTCATAAATAAGGTTGTCTACATGGGTGATAGTAACAATGAAAATGCAAATGCTTTTGTGTGCTAATCTTCTAGTCCCTTTACACATATTATTTCATTTAATCCTATGAACAACTCTATCAGGTAAGCAAATTACTAGCACCATTTTACAGATAAGGAAGCTAAAGCAGTGAGAGGTTGAGCAACTTGCCCAAGACTTACAGCCATAAGGAGGTGCATATGGGATGTGAGCACAACGAGCCTGTTTCATCCACATCATCAACATGTACTGACTGCTGCTGAGCACCATCGCCTCTTCTATGATCACCAACAGCTTCCTTTAGTGAGCTGTACCTACTATGCACCAGATATTATATTAAATATTTCTTAACCATAATTTCATTTAGTTTTCAAAATAACATAATCAGTTAGGCATTGTGCCACTGATGGACAAAGAAACAGAGGTTGGGGAGGCGTTGGTGGATTGTCAGATGCCATACATCCAGTAACACAAGACTGGAACTCATAATTCTCTGAAGGCAACTCTTCGCCAAAAGCCCTCTAGAAAGACTGTACCCAACTAACCCTGGAAACATCGTAGCCTTTTTGAGCATGCTGTGCAGCATCAATGAGTTAAAATGACAAGAGTGATAGTGCATCACTGCATTGCTCATATTTCTATGAATAAAATGTCTATTTGATTTGCATTTAACCTCAAAAGAATCTTATTACCAAATAACCATTGAAGAATTATTGGCAATTATGTTCTGTAATTATGGTTCCTGTTAATGTTATTAGTATGCAGCCTTTCATATTTAGTCCTATTAATTAATCCCCGTAAGCACAGAAAGTTATAATCAATACAACAAAGACTCCATGGTAAATTACAATTAATCCCCAAATCCCTCAAACAGTTTTCAAGGTTCCTTCATTTTTCTTAGTTAGGACACATTTAGTTTGGGGGCTGGAAGAGTCTGTGGTAATTGATAGCTCCTCACCCGGAATCACCTATCCCACTAATGTGACTAATTAGGCAAATACTTAAAATTGGAGTTCCAATTGCCACTGACAACTATAAATTCCTGTAGGGCAATAAAAATAATTAACTGTTTGTGTCAAGAGACCCCCGAATCAGATATACAAGTTTTCAATTCTCTGAGCAATATATTGCTTCAGATAACACCTATTGTCAGTGAGTGCCTGGTTTTAATTTTGCAGAAGTTGAATACAGCAAGTGTGTCTAATCTTAAAAGTCCAACAAAGAAAGATTCCTGATGGCTCAATCTCATAGATAAGCAAGATAAACAGGGATGCTGACAATGACACTAGAAATTGATGCTTTATGAAAAATGAGTCTCCGAATCTTATTTTTTTCAAAATCTCCCAATCCATCCTCAGGTTTTCTTCCACACATTTTATCAAACACCTATATTAATATACATAGGATTTTTAGTGATTATATTTTTATATTTTATGTGAGAAACTATTGCTATATTTGTCCAAAGATGCAACAAGCTGCCTCAGAAGGGGTCCATTCCAAGATGATGTGGCATGACAATCCATTCTACATCAGTGAAAACTGGACTAGTTTGTTTCTGAGGCCCTGATTTATGTTAGGGTCTAGAAGTCAGTGAATGCTGTTCTGTTCCCCACATAGGAAATGGGTCAGAGCTCCTTTCTTTTGGCATCCCAAGTACTTTCCTGATTCCATTCTTATTATGGATGATTTTCCAGGAATTAGTGTATAACCCCCTCAGTCGCTGCCTGGCCTCAGAAAGAATTTGAGAGGAGGAAGCAGGCTCAGCACACATAAAATACCTATGAAAGCATCATTGCATCAAATATAACAGAATACATGGCCATCTTTAAAGAACTCAAAAAGAGGAATACTATGACAATTTTAAATTGCATCCATAAATCGGTTTCTTCAGATAAATAATTGTTAGTGGAAAAATTGATGTAACTGGCTTTTAGAAGAATTAGTTTGTAAAATTATAACATTTAATATCTGAAAATAACCTTAAAGGTCATCTGAAGGTAACCTTCCATTTTACAAATGAGGGAGCTGAGTTTCAAAAATGTTAAGTAAGTTGTCCAAGGTGATCAGTGGTTCAATGGAACTGGAACTGAGACATCTTAACCATACCATCTGCCACCACTCTTAAACTAAATGCTTAGTTCAATTTTAAAAGTTTATAAGAGAGATGATAATAGGCGCAATCTTAAGTTTACAATTTTGAAATAAAAGATTCCACCTTAACATTACCAACAGTCATTTTTAGCATGGATTCTCAGTATGCAGAAGTAAGATTTGAGTGGACATTGGGATTGTGACCTAAAATGCCACACATTGGGATAGGAGATTTGATCAGGTACTGAAGTTCTACCGTCAGCAGGTTTTACACAAACTAAAATAGTAATAATAATAATAATAATAAAATAATAATGATGATAAATGATAATGACAGGAGCCTATACTATTTTAGGGCAGATATCATCACATAATATTGGGAGCTCTTATCTGACCTTCAGTCATTTTTTAAAAATTGTTTTTTGGTAGCTTTCCCAGTGTTTTATTTTTTGTTTGTTAGTTTGTTTGAATTAGTACCGTTAATTAAAAATGATAAAATTTCACAGAAAACCAAACCGCTCTTTTCTTACAGGTAGTTCACTAGGTGTTGAAAGACAGAGAAAAAAGGAAAAGAGAAGGTAAGAAAGAAAAACACAAACATTCCATCCCTGCCTGAGTCTGCAATGTCTGAGTTCCTGACTTTGCTTTAATGTTTCCTAGTTTAATACCACCACCAAAATTCATATACAAGGTTTTTCTAGCCATTACTAAAGTACCTCTACAAGTACTAATTAGCTAACTTAAGTTAAGTGTAGATTTCTTTAAAATTAAAAACAATCTTCACCTTTCTAGATTCAAAGGAAATAAGAAATAAATATTCAGAATGTCATACTCAACAACTACTCTTACTAAAGCAAAATACATGGCATGCATTTCTCAGATATGTATTACCTCACATATAATGCTATGAGATCAGTCCTTTCTCTGTTGTATCTTTAGTAATAGCTCGCTACACAATAAGAACAAATTTTGAAAAAATAAGGCAAAAGAAGACATTCAGATTTACGAAACAGGTGGAAGGTCGTTGGTAGTGTTACAGGTGGTACGTAAGCTCTACCGAAGGTTCTATGAAATGGAGCACATGTTCAAAGCTAGGCCTGTGATGGCACACGTTTGGGATTTAATGTTAATCTTGCACTCTTTTATCGCATTTATAGAACTGTTTTTATAGCTTTGAGTAAATAAGGGCTTATTACCTGAATACTGTGTTCATTAAGCACTATTGTATACATCTGTGATTGTGAACGGATCCATATGCTTGTGCTTTCCTTTGATGGTAGGACTGAGTTAACAAAGTGCATTCTGTTAAAGAAAGAGAGAATTCTCCAGGGCCTGATTCCATCTTCCCCTAGAGTAGGGCTTGTATGGACTCCAGGGAAAATAAACTTCCAAGTGATGGCAGCAGAACCCAGCTGTTTGTGGAAGTTAAACTGCTTTGCATGGGAATTAACAAAAGTTTGCCTGCAAGCATGCATAAAGCTGCAATTCTCAAAGCAGAAACTGGCTCTAATCTGTATACCACTTTTTGCAGGTACAGGGTTTGGGACAGCACATGGTCGGTGCTCCTTGAGTGTGCAAAAATGTGGAAAAATGTGCATGGGATCAGCTTTAATGGTGGTTCCAGCATTAGAGAGTGGAAGCATCTCTGTTCAGCTTTTTAAAAGCCTACCTGGCCTTGGCCAGGAAGGAGAGGAAAAAAAATAACCATACTAATAAATGAACCATTTTTCAGATGAAAGATGAACTTAAAATATAACTCACTTAAGCAAAACTTTCTCAGGTGTCACTTCTCCAGGATGCTTAAGAGAAGAGCCCATCTGACCTTTTCTGGAAAACTGTTAGAGGCCTAATGTAATGCCTCCCATACTGTATATCACCAAGAATGGTGCCTGGCAAATAGTAAGAATAAGGAAATAGTTACTCAGTCTGCACACTTCAGAACAGTCACCCAGAACACAGAATCTCTGAAAGTGCTAATTTATATGTAGGTTGTTACAAGTGTTGATTCAGACTCAGACAGCCCCTTTAGCATTGTTAGTTTTAGTCCATCTGAATTAATTTACAAAGTCAGCCAAGAAAACAGACTCAGATAAATGAACAATAGGTAAAAGAGCATCCAAATCCTCAAGAAACAACAATTCTTTGGCCTGCCTATTATCTCCATTTGTACCATTATGCCTTTCCTCCAAGGACTACAATGCTTAGCTTTCTGATGATGTAAATGTACCTCATAGGGTATTAACGTCTGCCAATGGAAATAAAACTGTAATTGATTTGGTTCTGTGAATATTTAACATATAAACATGTGCTCATTGAGCAAAATGATGTCTGGACAACTGACATTGTATTTCTGCCAAACACCAAGCTGGTGTTCATAAAATCTTACTGGAGAGCACCCAATGCTAACTATAGGGTTTCAAACTGCTGATTTGCAGAGATGAATCACGAAGCAATCTACATTGTGTGGCTAATCAGAATTCCTATCCTTACCCGTGCTCTGAAAAGAAGCCTAAATTTTTTTATTTGGAAGCCACTTCGGAAAGCTTTCATTAGTTTAAATTTCAGAACAGATTTCTCCCCATTATGTGTATTCAACTAAAGGCCTGTTAAACACAACACCATGATAAAAGTGAACAAATAGCAGGTTTTTCCAAGGCATCCATTTTATTTTATTCCAGAATCCAGAGGCATTGAAAATCTAGAGATTGCTGCAATACTTAGAATGCTTTGAAGACTAGAATAATGGTAATAATTTAGTGATTTCTAATCCTCTGCAATTTGTTTAATACATGTGAGAAAAACGAGTCCATGTTCCTTAAAAATGCCCCTAAATTAAGCAGTGCAATAGTTGATAATTAGATGCATTTAATTCTAATTTAAAAACCATCTTTACTTGGTATGCTCATCATAGAAATGCTATTCAACCGAATCCTATTATAACTTACATGGTTTATTTATTACACTTCATCTGAGGAAAAATGTACATATCGCAAAAGCTGCATTATTTGATCTCGACGTTAATTTACTTGTATGCTTAATAAGTTTAGAAGTTTAGTTTTATTTTAACTTCATGAAATATGTGTAAAGTCTCTTTCTCCTACCTTTAGTATTTGGGTGGGGGGAGGAGATTTTACTAGTATTTTCAAGATAGCTAATATTGTAGAACAAAAATAAGAGAAGATAAAATAAGGATGAAATGGCATAATCCTCATGATTTTATATATGTACAAGAGAGGAGTAGGTTTTGAGGAAATCACAAATGGGAAGTAGACGTGCTGAGCATGTTGAACAGGGAAGGCTCCCAGCAAAAACAAATGAGATGCTGCACTGCCTCTCCATTACGGCCAACACAAAAGGAGGAAAGGAAATAACAGCTTCACGGCAGTCTACAAATAACTAATCATTCCCACGCACTCTTGATTTTTAGTGGAGCCTGGCAGTGAAACCTGGGGGACTCTGCTGCCGACTTCCAGGCTAACTTCACAAGATACACTATTATTATTAGCAGCATTATTATGACCATTTTCAGTTATCCTTTCTCTTCTTATCTCTGAAGCTGTTACAAGAAGAGAGTACCTGAAAAGCAAAGAAAATAAGAACCCAAAAAGGTTAAAGTAGGAAAAACTGCATGTTTTCAGGAAACTTTAATAAGACTGATTAGGTAAGGGAATAAAAAGAATAAAATGATTATTTCATGATCCATGCAGTCTGACAAGGTAATCCCTAAGTGGGAGAATTTTATTTCGGCTGCAAATTACTAGCGGTGTATAAAGTGTGACTGATAAGCCACAGACATAAATTAGTGAAACCAAAAGGAAGACCTTTGGTAGCTTTTTATTTTACCATTTTCTACATTTCAATAAAATTATGATGATATGTTGGGAGTTGTATTTGTTTAATGAAAGAATAAAATAACATTACAGAAAAATGTCTCTGATAAACATTTAAAATTAATATATCATAAAAGGATAATGGACAGGCGATTCATTCACTATTCATTTGAGATTTCTTAAATTAGTAAAAATGAAAAGAGTCTATCCCCTATAAAAGACAAAGAAAATTTCATTTGTGGTTTGGTAATCAGACCTGCTTGTGCAGTCAGTGATCTTCTGATTAGATATTGATCTCACTGCGAAGTGATTTCACTATTACAGTATGATCCTAGTTCATATTACATATACACACATTGTCTTATTATTTCTTTTGAAAAGTTTACAGTTAACACTACTGTACTGCATAATTAAAAATCTGTTAAAAGGGTAGATCTCACATTAAGTGTTCTTACCACAATAAAATAAAAAACTAAAAACAAAAATCTTAAAGTAAGTTTGTATGAGACTAAATTCAACATTCCACAATTATTAACATGTAGTGAGATGGAGAACTAACTGCTTTTTCCCAATTAACTCCTTATCCTTGAAAATGTCACAATTTTTTGTATGTCACATAAAATAGTACAGGATATGAATTCCTCAATTATCTATTTTAATTTGTAATGTAAACACAGTTTGTATTTATAACCATACATTTAAAGGGTAAATTCTTTAAATATATATCAGGTTAGCGTAATCTAAGCACACTGTTTATCTGTGGTTCCTTTTCAGGACTGAAAAATCAAGATGCAGTCCACTGTGCTGAGAACCTTTAGCTTTCCAAAAATTGAAAGTCTTTGCCAATAAATCACAACTGTTTTACCATATGCCTCTTTGTTCTGCCAAGCGTTACCAGCCTGTTCTACTTTTAAGCAAATTTCATTATATTATAGCTCAGAGCAATGCTCATTAAAAAGTATTACTGAAAAATGTCAAGTTGTTTTTATATAGAAACTGAAATTTATTTTCTAGTGAAAAGTTAGATATTTACTGAACATAAGACATTTTTAAAATGTTTGTCTCAAAATTGTGTCCATCTTGATTGTGAGGGTTCAAGTTGCCACATAACGATTGTCTCAAGCATTTTCTGTTTTGCTCCAGTTAAATTTCACTAGTTTCTCCCATGGATGTTGATAAGCTATTATATTTTTGGAAATGACCTAGTCTCAGATCAGGGGAAAATCTCTTTCTTGTTTCTTCACACACACATATTCATAGTCTCCTTGGTCAATCTGCTTATTTTCCTGTCTCCCAGCCAGAGCCTTCCTGAAAATGTTCCATTGAAGCCATATTTTAGTTGACTATAAATTTCATTAAAGCCTATTTGTTTATACAGTATGATACAGTCTAAATAACACTAGACTAGAAATCCAACATCTACCACTTTTAGTTGTGTGATCCTCCATAAGCCATTTAATATTTGGATCTCAAGGTTTCTCATTTGTAAACTGGGTGACTACATCCTGCCCTGGTTCTTGAATCTGGTTTGTGAACACAAACACTGGTAATGCATATTAAATGTTATGTAATCCATTTATCACAAACCAAACACAAAAACCAAAGAGCTTCATTTTGAAGCACCAAGCTCCTTCCTAAGAAGCTTTCTTTTTTTCTTCTTTCTTTTTTCTTTTCTTTCCTTTCCCTTCAGATGGTAAAACTCACTGGCTGTAAGAGTCTGTGATGCAAGCATGACAGGATTAATCTTTATTATCTATTGTAACTATATTTATACCATTTGCTTCTGGGTCCCATGAAGATTCACAAAATGTTGAGCTTTAAACCATGAGAAAAACAAGACATTTGCTTCCTCTGAGGAGAAAGAATGATTTTAATCCCCTGAGGAAAATCACATATACTCAAACTGAACCACACTGTATATTTAAACGAACAATAACAGCAACAGTAAAAATAATATCCATTACGAATCCAATTGTTTTTAAATCCTAGGCCAAAACACTCTCTGAAACTTCCTGGGGCTTTCCTAAAATGAGAGCCAGTCCCGGACGGGAACGGAATCAGGCTGAGGCCACATTTACTCTAATACACTATTATCTTTATGGAGTAAAATTAGGATAAAATGAAAAACAAGTTCACTTTTAATGTGAAAGAAGTGACAAAAAGGTTTCTAGAGGAACATCAGGAAATGAAACAGAAATAGGATAAGAAAGATCAGGCCTACTTAATTTGATTTGAATGTTTATGAAGAGACTTAGCAGTGAGTTGGGTATCTGTATAAAATCCTCAGGCCTTTCTTTGCACATCCTTTTGCTACAATCTCCTTCCTTCCCAACAAGGACTCTTCTCTAGTATTATCTATTTCCTTAGCAATGGGAGACTGGAGGCTGGCCACATCATCCATCGTCAGTCTGTCACCCTATTTTCTAGGTATGGCTTCACCAAAAATAAAATTATAAGCATAGAACTTCTCATCTCACAAAGACAGGTGTGACAGGGAAGCTCAGCATAAAGCAAGGTGCCTTCTGGAATGCAGCACAGAATTTATGATCATTTAAGTGTATTAAACAGCATTTATTTAGAAAGAACTCAAACAGAAAACCGCTAAGACTATACAAGATAAATATTGTCACTTTCAATATTCTATTATGAGATATTTATCAACAGCCTGAAAATGTTCATTGCCTTTGTCCTATTAATTCAAACCAGGAAAGCTATACTAAAGAAATGCAGTATATTTTTTGCACAAATGTGTTCATTGCTAAAACAAAGGCAAAGCTTTGGAAACAACCAACAATAGTAAAAGCATAAGTTTATTAATGTACTTACATAAAGAATAGGCAGTTAATTTAAAAAGAATGTTAGTGGAATGGAAAAATATACTGATACGTTAAGATCCACACAATCTCAAAAAAATTTATACTATATATGCATTAAAATATTAGGTCATAAAAATCAAGATTTAGCAGTGTTGGAATTATAGATGCTTTTTAACTTTTCTCCTTAGAGCACTTTTTATATGTTCCTAAA
>NW_011888872.1:8160155-8211686 GCF_000151845.1 Pteropus vampyrus | reverse complement strand
TGTGCCCCAAGGAAAACATATCAGAAAACTATGCACAAGAATTTATTAGAGTTATTAATTAACATGAGGATTATCTTCAGGCCAAAAATAAAAAGCTATCATTGATTCCTGGCAAGAGCATATATATAAAGTGCCATGATGTGCACAGGTGACTTCTAAACCAGAAAACACTTTTCAGTAATTTTCATAACAAACAAATCACCTCTAATAGTAAAACATTCAGAGAACATCATGTTATTTATGTATGTATATTTCAAGATAAGGGCAACATACTTAGAAGTCCTTTTGGGTTTAGGAGCAGAATTTGTAAATCCCACAGTATATTGGGCACAACCTCCTGTGGAATCATCAGAAGTGGCGCTGATGGGAGCATGGAGCTCAGAGACTTCTGGAGCTTTGAGGTTACGCCTATAGGGGTGCGTTCTACAGAAGGGGTGTGTCTTCTCAGCCTAGGCTTCCAGGTGACTTGCACATATCAAGAACACTGCCACAAAACAAGAGATATTAGATAAAGGACCAAGCACCGATTTTGCTACCACCTTGGCATATAACGGGAAAAATTAATGAACTGCTTGTATCTCAGCTTCTGGATCTATCAGATAAGCACATAGTTGGGAAGAATCCAATGAGACAGTACATGAGAAAGTTCATTGAAAAAGATGCATGTAGTGAAAGTGCAAGATCTGCATTATGAAAGGGCTAAAACGTCAGGCATCTCAACAAGCTTCAGAATAAACATGTATGGTCTATTTTTGCTTCAGTTAAGGAGATGAGGGTAACTATGCTTACACTATTTTATTCTGTGGGTAGCCGAGATGGGAACCACTGTGGTTAAGAGTTTTTTTAATTAATCTGGGATCTTTCCTGATCAGTGTTTAGCACTATCAATCTAACTGACCTAGGTTGTCATTTAATTATTCAACAACTGATAAAAATCATCAGAGTTTTATACATTTTATCTAGCATCACCAGATATTTGGAGGAAAAGTGTTCCCCACTTATCAAGTCTCAAGAAGCTGTCTCTAGGAGAATTATATCTTCTGCACAAGCAGATCATAGACTCAGTTTATGCTTCAAGAAACTCTATTTAGTGGTGACTGCACATAGGTCATTTTTAAAAATCTTACTGCACACAACCTGATCCTCTACTACTCAAACACATCAATTGTTATGATCCATTATTCTTCAAAAGACTCAAGTTGGTGTTCACTATTCTACTGGGAGCTTGGAAAATGGATCTATCCCTTCACTGAGTTTTAGCACATCTTTTCATCAGCATAACAGTCTAGAGAACCCAGTCTCTGTAAATTTAGAGAAGGGACCTTGTATTTTCCCACACATGGAAAGGTGTAAGTCACACATTACTTGTCCCAACTATAGGCCCTCTCTTCTCTTGGTTACCTCCAACTTACCAGTCAGATCTTACCTACTCCCCCAGACCCAGAGTCCCACTGCCTTTATGAAGACTATTCTAATGAGCAAAGTCTCTCCTCTAGTGAACTTTATAGAGCTCCTGTGAGGAACCTCTTCCTCCTCTAACTCCTTCTTCTGCAGCTGCTTTCTTGTCAAGTCACCATGCACTCTAACCATACTTACTCTTCCCACCACTTTCAGTCTCTAAGAAATGTTTCTGAAAATCCCTAAATGTATCTCATCCTAATAATTTCAACAATAGCAACAACAACAAAAACAATAACAAACTTTTAGCCCATGTTAGCAGTGATTTTCGATTGAGCGTGCATATTGGGGGTGGTGGGTATACATGAAATCTCCAAGGCGGATGTAGTAGGTAAGGTGGGTGGGGCATAGGTAGTATGATGTCCTTCCACAGCTGCTTTACCTAGATATGAGAGTCACTGCTCATAGCCAGTATCCCTATTTATTCACATTGTTCCGGTCTCTAGTACTTCTTATCTCTCACTCAATAACCTCCCAACTGGTTTTCCCACCTCAAGTCCTATTCTCCTAACCATGACCTCAACCAACCAATTAATTCTCTACCTTACTTGCTGAGTGACCTTTGTAAATGCAAGCCTGATTCTGTCAAGCCCTTGTTAAGTCCTTTAGTGCAGGTGTTCCCAATTCCCCAAGCCCAAGACTGGTACTGGTCTGTTGCAGGTTAAGTCCAAACTCCTCAGCAAGGTAGAGAAGGCTATCTACAACTTCTGTTGTTACCTTTCCTACAATCCTAGCTTCTTCTCTTCCCATTCTCTAATCTCCTCCTTCTTCTCTAGCACTCAGCTGGTCTGCAGCATTGTTTGCAGCTCTCTAAATGGCATCAGCCATTTCTTTAGTTTTTGCAAAAGCTGTTCTTCCTGGCTTCTTCTTCCTCTACCTTGCCTGATTAAATAGGATACTTAGTTTCTTTGAGACTCTCTTCCTTATCACTTCCTCCCTGTGGCTTCCTATGACCTCTGAAGGCTTCTTAGGAGCCTCCCTTCCTTTTCCTTTAGCATTAATTTTATTATAGTCCTTATCACAATCTATTACACACTAATTACCTTCTCAGCTTCTGTCACAATTTCACTGGACTATTAGCTCTTTAAACCAAGGAAAGGGGTCTTATTTTTAGGTTTTTTCTTTTCTTTTCCTTTAAAACAATATATATATATATATATATATATGTTTATTTTTGTCCTCAATGTCTAGCATTGTGTTTAGCACTGGGGAATTGCTGAATAAATAAATGAATGGATGAATGAGAAGACATTTCAAAAAGCTATTTCAAAAAATAAAATGAGACAGTGCAGTATAATGGAAATGTTATGAAACTCACATTCAGCAGTTTTGTGAATCTGAACAAATCAAACTACAGTACTTTAAGGCCAGCATCCCCATTTTATATTAAGATGAATAATATCATTCTCTATCTAATTCTTCAAGTTTTTGTGAGAACAGACTAGCTTCTATAATTGAAAGCTATGTGATATTACTATCAATTAATCCCAACTAGTTACTTCATTTCCTGACTTTCTCCAAATCTTTAGATTATGGGTTTTCAATTTTAGTGTCAGAGAGTGTTGGGATCGAGTCTACCTGTTACTTCACCACTAATTACCTCATATTTAGGCTTCAAGTTTTCCATCACTGAAATAACAATGAATACACCATTAGTTTTTGTGACTACTAAGTGTCCTAATACATATAAGGTATATAGTTTAATTAATGTCTAGCACTAATTACAGTTTAATTAACAATTTTCCTCCACCTCTTTTATATTATTACTATTACTACAGCAGGAATTTAATAAATATCTTATGCATTAAAATTAATTAGATGAAAGATTTTTATAGCCAGCATGTGAAGAGAGAAAGAGAAGGAGCTCAGCATCAAAAGATTAGTTTTCTTCCAGTACATGTCAGAGTTCTCCAGTTTTGTTTTGTAACTCTGCTGTTGAAGGTGATATTTCATCCTATGAAATTAGTTATGAGATTTCCTATACAGAGTAATGAAAAAGCCTATATAACAGCTAGTAACATGTCTTGCCTGCTGTTACCTCCACAGAATAATTTTGCCATAAAGAAAAATAAAGAGGACATCTCTTTTTATTGAATTATGACAAATTTTCAACTGACTTATTCCTTTTGGAACTTAGGAGTGTCCTACTTTCCCCTCCAATGACACTCCCACTGAGATGACATGTGACACTTCCCAGGGAAGCATTAGAACTAAAGAGAAGGTTAAGATGGTACCACATCTGTCAGCACTTTCTTTTGCTTAAGATGAAACATCACTCCCCCCCATCTCAGTCTGTACTTCTCTGCCCTAAGGATCTTTTTATCCACTGGCCAAGAAAAGATTTACAAGCAAAAACAGGGATGGAAGGGGGTAAGGAAGGGGGGAGAGTTGGCATCCCTGTTTTTGCTTGTAAATATATATATTTACTGACATATCTATATTACTGAATATCTACTATGTGCCAGCCACTGAGCAATGCTGAGCAAACAAAGCCCTAACCTCTACAGAATTATGCAGGGACATGACTTGAATTAAATATGTTACTAAAATATGCCCTTTAAGCTTTCTCACTTTGTTGTCATGCATACATGAAAATCAGTGTGTGGTAATATGCTTATCATTATACCCATTTTACAGATGAAACAGATTAAGAACAGTAAAGCTATTTGCTTAAAGTCATACTGTTAGTAACTGTTCTTGAACCCAGGCATTCTGGCTATAGAGCACATGTGCATAGACATAGAAAGACTATTACACACTGTCTCCAAAGTTGCTTCAGAAAAACTTATTGAAAGCATGAATAAGTGAATGTCATGAATTTGAAAATCAAATCACATCAACATAACTCAGGATCATTAAATTGACAAAATGCTCAAGAGCTTGATTTTCTGTATTCTTTATTTTTTAGTAAATAATGGAAATAAGTCCCTCATCTCACAAGAAGAACATACCGATAATAGTTTCTGATGAAGACATTAATCATGTATTTATGAAATTTGCAGAGAAACCTCCTTCAAAGTTCAATTGCCTATAAGTTGCTATTGTTATTTTTGTTTTAACAAAGAGAACACCTGGTATTGCCTGCTTCATCTTGTCTTGGGTTGAGATTTGCAGTAAAAAAAAAAAAAAAAAAAAAAGATATCAGGCCAGCTCCTGTGAAAACTACTCTGACCAACCAAGAGATAAATACTTTCCATGAGAGCAATTTATCTTGTAGGACTCTGAAGCACAATACTTAATTTGGGAGAGAAAAAAATTGCTTTCTTTTCTTCTTCTATTCTAGTAGACTTCACCAGGTTTTCCTGTGTCCATTAACTCTAATTGTTCATTTTAAAAGAGAAAATACCTAAACTTCCTGAAATGTAACACAAGTCTACTGAGTTAACCATTAGAAAATTTAGTCTTAAGAGCTAGAGTAAGAAAGAAAAAGAAAGGAGCTCATCTGAAATATAAAAACGACAAGTGCAAGTTGTCACCAGGAAAGGAAAGGCATCACCTCCTAGGTGCTTCTCTATATTTTCTCACTTTTCCCTGCTTTCTTGTCATCACCACTCAAGAAAGGGGAGAGTAAAATAATTCTTGTCAAACAATGCATTCTTATCAACTAAAGGCTGGTGAGGTGTGTGCATGCTGGAGGGACAGGGGACCTAAATAAATGCACCATAGGACACCAAATGCAGTTATAATCAAGGCTTCTACATGCGTCAACAGAGCCAATTTGAAAATAAGCATAACCAGAATATCAAGGCTCTTACACAGTATTTCGGCCACGCTTCTTGTAAGCATCTCATAAAAATCTAAATAGCAGAGTGGAATGAGGGAAGGGAAGCAAATGAAAACAATAATAAAAGCAATGAGCCAACATTTTTTTTTAAGCTTTCAGAAGCTCAATGGAGCAGGAGCTATCATGAGGTAGGAGTAGAAAAATACCTATGAACAAATTGATGTACACTAGCTATGTCTTAAATTAATCCCTTACTTTGGTCACATGCAAAACCAAAGTTAGCAGTCTCGGTGACTGATCACACCTAGAAGAGGAAGGAAATTTTGAATGACCTGGCCCTTTGCATCTGGGCGGATGATTAGACAGAGCTCATGCGCTATGACAAAGCTCTCAACCATCATGACTCTCATTTTAAAAGATGATTCATAAGAGTGAAAGAAGATTTTTTATAGAATATATCACTTTCACATTTCGTCCAAAACCCACAGAAATCAGGGAGAACCAAGAAAGAGAAATTTCTGTCAGAAAGAACAAGAATGGGCTTTGATATGCTTGGCGAGGCATTCTCCCCATGATTTATGGGCTGAGGTGTTGCTTACCTGGATGGAATGCTGTGGCGGTGATGCAACTGAAGTCATGATCTGAGAATCACCTATATCAGAAGCTTATGATTGCTTATAAAAATGCAGATTCCTGGCCAAGTACTTGAAATCCTGAATCTCAGGGAAAACTCTCCCCAGGTTTATATTTTTAACAAACTCTCCCCAGGAATTGGCAATATCCTTGAGTGAAGCAATGATAGAAGGTAGAAAAATGCATGTCGGGGTGGGTGGGGCATTGGGCAAAATAGGGTTACAAATAGTTTTAGAAGTGAAACGATGCTTCAGGGTTTGACAATTTCCACAATTCTTCTAGTGTCAATAATAGAATATGTTGGGATTGATTTCACGTAGAATGGATGACATCAATTAACATGGTTTATTGCTGCCCAACCTCACCTGTGAAAGTTTTAGGACAGTCTTTTTTGGATAAACTCCCACAGGTAAATAAATTGCACAAAAATTGGCCACCAAACAGGGTCGATTATTAAAATTGCATTGTTTCTCCAGTTCAGATATGTGGATTATAAGGGCAGTCATGTTGGACAGAGTAGAAAGTCCAGTATTACTGAACACTAAGAAATACACTAATAAGTGAAAGTCATACCTGAACAAAACAAACAATATCCAGGAGATTTATCTAAAGGAGTGAACCAGTACCTTTGTCTATACCAAGCCATTTGAAATATGGGAAAACTGTTTAAAAAAAACATTTGAATAAAATTAAAATTAATGAAATATCTTGAATACATTGACTAGATGAAGGACGCTGATCTTGACTATTATGAGAATCTGGATAAATAAGTTTGTTAATTTCAAGGAGCCCACAAGCTGAAGATAGTTGTCCAGAGAATTAGTTTAGGTTCTGCTTAGTCAAAGTTGAGAGATGGAACAACTATAATAGCAATGGGGAAAATGCATGAGGATTATGGGAATATATGCCTTAATACTAAAATTAAAAATGCCTCAAGTTGTCTAATTGTGTATATTTTTTAATGTACCGGTTTAATTGGTTTTATACAACAACAAACCTCTATTATCATACATAACACCTTGTATTGTAACCAATCATCTTTACATCTTCTCCCTCTACTAGACTGTAAACTTGACTATAGAATTAATTCATTTTAAAACCTAAAGTGCTCAGTATTTTATGTGATGTTTTACACATTTTTAATAAATGCATGACAAATAAATCTGTTCCTAAATGTTTATTTTGCAGAGAGAATATGTATCAGATAATTCAATGAACATAAATGTAGTGACTACTAGATTTCTGGCACTGAGATCCAAATATGAATAGAAAATAATTTATGCTGTTGAGAAGGTCATATCATAGTCTAGTAGACAAAGAAATCTCTGAGGGTATTACAAGGCTATGGTAAATATCTTTGCTAAATAACAAATATTCCTTTAAAATAAATAATCCAATGAATAATGCATTCAAGTTCTCATATGTTGAGTTTATTCGAATTTATCTATGCAATGCAATTTATATCACTAATGCATTTTAACTCTGGGCCATACGTAATACAAATAGGATATGTAATTAAAGTTTCTTTTATTATAAACATGCCCAAATATACAGTTACTCACAAAAGAAACATTAGAGAACTAAGATTCACAATTGTGAGGGCACAATTTTACCAGGTAGTGTAGTCCTGGCTCAAAATTTATCCTACTCTTCATTTATTGATATAAAGACAAATTATAAAAACACTAACTGTATTTCTAATTCTAAACAGGATTTCTGCCCTGAATTTCTTCCCAGGCTTGGAGACCATGCATTTTTACAAATATGCACCCAATTCTTTTTCTCATGAATATGATGTGGTTCTTCACCACGGCTGATGCAAAGGAAGAAGTGTTGAGATTATTGTTGGGATTCTCAGCAGTATATCTCTTAATCAAGTAGAAGTATGTGGAATGTTCTAATAAAAAAGAGCATTGAATTCAGAGATAAGGAGATACAAATCTCAGTTGAAATTGGTAATAACTAACTATAACTTCAGATAAGGAACCAATCTTACTTGGACTTTTTCCTTTTCTTATGACAGGAAAGCATTTGGCTAGGAGTTCTCTAATGTCATTTTAGCTCCAATTTTCTAAGGATTCAATGATGAACAGTGAGTATCCTCAGAGATTTTATGTGGAAGAAATGGCCAGTCGTAGCTGAATCACTGACAATCTCCATGTGGGAAGTTCACACCCCTAGGGAGACTCTTTCTTACATTCTGACAATTCACAGCTCCCTCAGCCTCACACCCTATAGCCACTCTCTCATCAAATTCCCATTTGGATTCAGGAAAGTTACACCCACCACAAACAGCAACATATACCCACAAATAACCTGAACTTGAAGACCAGAACTTTTGGGGGGATTTTCAGGACATGGTCTCAGCTATGCAGCTTCCTTGAAAATAAAGCAGATGGCAAACATTAACACCTCATGTTTTTCTAAAAACTGGTATAGAAAAAATGTAAATTGTTTTTTCATCAGTTTATGAGGCTTTGACAATGCTGGGGGATACAGCTATGGTTTCTGGGTTCAGCATTAAAGACTCCTTTTTCCTCACCAGCACTCAGGTATCTACACTTCAGACAGCGCCAAAGGTATCTCTTCCAACTCTAGAGAGCAGCCCTTAAAATCCGCAGTTAAGCAACAGCCGGCCAAAGCAAGCCTATAGGATCACAGATGGGTTATCAATTCAATCACAGACATTCCCCTAATCTCCAGCAAGGAAACCTGCTGTCTCTCTAATGTGCTAACATCATTTCCCTGGGGCAAGGTCTGATTTCTTTGGGTGTCTTATTCACAGAAATATTATACAGTTTGGGAAATGCAAATGTAGGATAAACTTCTCAGTTAAAAACAATTCACAGAGGGGTTTGTTTAGAAAGGATAGAGTGAGAAATCACTTTCTCTGTATTTATTTTCCCAAGATTTCTCACCCCTTTGCAGAATGAGAGTCTAGCTTTAGAGACATTAAGAAGCCAGTAACCACGGGACTCGTTGCCTGGAAACAGCCTGATTACAACCAACTCACTCAGCTACAAGGAAATTCTACCTGATCCTTTAGGACCATTTGTCAAAGCTTATTATAATGATAAAGAAAATTTATACTTCCATAAAGCATTCAAAATTTATTGCTATGAAACTGAAAAATCTGGGCATCTGCTTTGGGGAAGAAATGGGAAATTAACATGACCATCCAGTGTCAAATACTGACAGCTTAGACAAAATAAAGAAAAATTAGTTCAGCACCATGCACAGAATTCAGAAATCAAAAATCCAAATCCAATGCTGAACAAACAATGTCTGGGAATTGTACTGTCTGCCATGGGGGTTAGAAGTCAAGGCAGCCAGAAAGCCACTAATAGAGAACATTTGTATTCTGCAGCAGTGCTGTTTAACTTGACTTCTTTGCACATCCACAGCAGAACTTTCAATCAGATGCTGCCAGGAACAGCTGCTTTGAAACATAAACCCGTTGTTTTGTTGTATCCTGACAGGTGGACAAGGTTTGTCAGGGCAATAACATTATAAAAACAATGTAGAAGTTTAGTAAAATCTAAGAATGTTTACACAATTTAAAAAAAAATCTTAATCATTCTCAGAAAATAAGACCTATTTTTTTACTCAGTGGAAAAAAAATTATAGCTACATGACGATATATATGTCTGTGTGTGTGTGTGTGTGTACATATATAATTACATATAATGGATGGTTTTATTTTTTTCTTTTAAGCATAGCAGTAGTACAAGGATGCAATAGTGAATCCTGGTTCAAATAAAAGATTTTTCTTGCTCTTGATCCACTCACAGTCACATAGACAGGAGTACATCTCACAGATCACCTCAGATGTGGTCTGGGACCTATCTTAATATGGGCTTTGCCATTGCTTGGATCTATGATTAATTTCTAGATACATCAATGTCACTCTAGCTGGAGTACAGGGATGCATGTTTCAGTAAAACAATTCTATTATCACTTTGAATTAAATGTTTTTTTTACCTCAATTATAGAAAGTGAATTCAGTCTATTCTTTAACTGTACATACATGCTCATTACTCTAGAGAAGCAGAGATTATGGAAAGTGGTTTTTAGCTTAAATTTAGCTATAGGTGTTAATGGAAGTAAACCATTTTTACTTTGAAATAACTGTTTCTCAGTCCTTCAGATATTCCATGCATATCCACAGTACTGTCAAATACGGCTCCAGGGTAAAGTGTAGGCCCCCTAGGCCTTAGGTTTCAGGAACATGTCTTAATTAGTTTTGAATCCTTGGTATTTATCTCAGTCCTAGCACATGGTGGGCACTCATAAAATCTCTGCTGAACTAAACTAGGCATGAGCATCATCAACGTAATTGACAATGCAATTTTAGAGGTTGAGATAGACATGGAAAGAAAATGAAGCTACAGATTGCCCTAAAGAGATGGAAAAATAATGTTCTATTATTCTGGAAAGTTGATGGTGGGGGATTGCATGGAAAACAAAGAAAGTTACCAAAAGAAGCTTTCTGATGATATTTAGTACCCACCTCCACCCGCCATACCATTCACCCTAGATATTACTGTCAGAATTATACTTCAAAACTCCAAAATCCTAATACTACTCAACTGCTTAAGAACCTACTATGAAAGAGTGTATGAAGAAATGAATGAATAAAATGAACTCTGTCCTCGAGAAACTTGCAATTTGGTTGCCTAGATGGAAATAGCACATGATTTTAAAAGAAAAGATCATTGTGAGCTGGACTATCAGTAGAAGCTGACACAAAAAGAAGAAATTTGAATTAGGTCTATTTATTTAAATGCCTAAAGGAGCAGAGGTAAGCCATTCCCTGTTATGTAGAAAACATAAACAAAAACATTGAGACAAGAATTTGAATAGTACATTACAAAAAATATAAAGATAAACTTGGAGATAGATTATTGATAAGAATAAGAGTTTTTTGTTTGTTTGTTTGTTTGTTTGTTTTTTATCAGAAATGTTGGTATTATGTGGCATTTCCCATAAAGAATGTACAGGTGTACCTTGGAGATACATGTTAGTTCACTTCTAGACCACCTCAATAAAGCAGATATTGCAATAAAGTGAGCCACACAAATTTGTTGGTGTCTTATTGCACATAAAAGTCATGTTTACACTATACTGTAGTATGTTAAATGTGCAATAGCATTATGTCTAAAATTTACATACCTTAATTTAAAAACTACTTTATTGCTAAAAATGCTAACCATCATCTGGATCTTTTTGCTGGTGGAGGGTATTGCCTTAATGTTGATGGCTGCTGATTGATCAGGATGGTGGCTGCTGAAGATTGGGTGGCTGCAGCAATTTCTTAAAATAACACAACACTCAAGTTTACTGCATAAATTGACTCTTCCTTTCACAAACAATTTCTCTATACCATGTGATGGCTGTTTGATAGCATTTTACCTACAGTTGAGCTTCTTCAAAATTGGAGTCAATTCTCTCAAATCCTGCGACTACTTTATCGACTAAGTTTATGTCATATTCAAAATCTTTTATTGTGATTTCAATAATCTTCACAGCATCTCCACCAGGAGTAGATTCCATCTCAAAAAAACAAACAAACAAAAAACAAACAAAAATATTCCTTCTTTGTTCAATTACTAAGAAGCAACTCCTCAGCCGTTACAATTTTATCATGAGATTGCAGCAATCAGTCACATCTTCAGGCTCCTCTTCCAATTCTAGTTCTTCAGCTATTTTCTATTGCATCTGCAATTACTTCCTCCACGGAATTTTGAACTCCTAAAAGTTATCCATGAGGATTAAAATCCACTTCTTCCAAAGTCCTGTTAATGTTGATATTTTGACTCCTTCCCATGAATCACAAATGCTTTTAAAAGTATCTAGAATGGTGAATTCTTTCCAGAATGTTTTCAATATATTTTACCCAGATCCATCAGAGGAATTGCTATCTATGGCAGCTATAGCCTTACTAAATGCATTTCTTAAATAATAAGATGTGAGAGTCAATTACTCCTTGATCCATAGGCTGCAGAATAGATATTGTGTTAGCAGGCACAAAAACAACATTAATCCTTTTGTACATTTCCATCATAGCTCATGGGTGACCAGATGCTTTGTCAATGAGCAGTAATATTCTGAAAAGATTTTTTTTTTTTTTCTGAGCAGTAGGTCTCAGCAGTAGGCTTAAAATATTTAGTAAGCCATTTTATAAACATATGTCTTTGTTATTCTATTTAAAGAGCACAGGGAGAGAAGATTTAGCATAATTCTTAAAAGTCCTAGAATTTTCATAATGATAAATGAACATTGGCTTCAACTGAAAGTCACCAGCTGCATTAGCACCTAACAGAGAGTAAGCCTGTCCTTTGAAGCTTTGAAGCCAGGCATTGACTTCTCCTTTCTAGCTATGAAAATTCTAGATAGCATCTTCTTCCAATATAAGGCTGTTTTGTCTACCTTGAAAATCTGTTGTTTAGCTGTTTAGTGTAGTCATCTCCATCAATCATCTTAGCTAGATCTTCTGAATCAACACTTGCTGCTTCAACTTGCACTTTTATGTTATGAAGACTTCTTCCTTCCTTAAATCTCACAAACCAACCTCTGCTAGCTTCAGACTTTTCTTCTTCAGCTTCCTCACCTCTCTCAGACTTCACAAAATTGCAGAGTTAGGCCTTGCTCTGGATCAGGCTTTGGCTTAAGGGAATATTATGGCTGTTTTCACCGTCTACCCAGACCACTAAAACTTGCTCCATATAGCTGTTTTGCTTTCTTATCATTCAAGAACATTTTCCTGGAGTAATTTCCTTCAAGACCTTTTCCTTTGAATTCACAACTTGGCTAACTGTTTGGTTCAAGAGTCCTTGCTTTCAACCAATCGTGGCTTTTGACATATCTCCCTTACTACACTTAATAATTTCAAGTATTTGATTTAAATTGAGAGGCATATGACCCTTCCTCTTGAGCACTTTGAGGCCATTATAGAGTTATTAACTGGCCTATGTTTAATATTGAGTCTCAGGAAATAGGGAGGCCCGAGGAGAGTGAGAAGGACAGAGGAAAGGCTGGTCAGTGGTAGTGTCAGAACACACACATATATTTATTAAGTTTGTCATCTTATATTGGTGCTGTTTGTAAAGCCCCAAAACAATCACAATAGTAACATCAAAAGTCACTGATCAGAGATCGCCATAACAATGATGGCGATCATTGTTATTTTCATAATAATGAAAAAGTTTGATATATTTTGAGAATTCCCAAAATGTGACACAGAGATATGAAAGCGAGCAGATACTGTTTGAAAAAATGGCACCAATAGATTTGCTCGATGCAGGATTGCCGCAAACCTTCAATTAGTAAAAAAATGTAATCATTGTGAAGCACAATAAAGTGAAGTGCAATAAAACAAGATATGCCTCTATTAAAAAGGATATTATGAGTTTCTAAGAATGCTCAGTAAAAGGCTATTTGGGAAATATGCAGCATTTAGAGTGAACCTGGGCACATTCATAGAGCACCTAAGAGTCCTGGGGTCACTGAGATACAAACTTTACCCAGATCAGACCTATAGACAATGCATCAGAATCCCTTGAGGTTCTTACCTAATGCATAAATGTCTGGGCCCAAGCTAACTCAACCTAAACAGTGAGAACTTCTGGAATAGACTCTACTAAGGTACAAAGTGGGATTTTGGCATTCTTTCCACACTGTCTAGGGCAAGCTGCTGATAATGTGCCTATCATGGTGCTAGGTAGGCATTGTAAAGACTAAGATAATAAAAGATGTTCATGATATTGACATTTCTAATTTAAAAAATCAAACATAAAGCCATAACCTTAAAGTCAGAGAAAGATTAAGAGAGTAATAATATTAAAATGAACTTGGCTTTATAAAAATTTACAAAGGAGTTCAGGGGCTCCTGTGATTTGTAAAACTTGAAAAAAGGAAGTCCCCTTGTACAAATACTTGTGTTGTCATGACTCCCTGAGTTATTCAAATCCTATCAGTGCAAGACATACAAATGTGATTTTCTAATTACAATGGCTAACTTGTCCTGACTCATCCTTGGCCACTGGTCGAATTTCTCATATCTCAAATGTCATCCCTCAAATATAGGCTGATGCCTACACAGTGGAAGCTTACCGTGTATAAAACTAGCTGGCCCAAGTGGAAAAGAGCAACGTGAAGTAGGACACATCTGCCCTGTGGCTTCCCTGAGTCAATGTTTATAGGCTGCAGGTATTCTGTTAACATAGCATGAGGAAGTTAAACTCAATGCCCTACAGTGAGAGGCAAAGGGCGAGCCTTCTCCTCCAATTGCCTAATAAAGAGCAGTGCAATCACTCGGGAACACGAGAACAACACTTTCCTTTTTTGCCGTGCTCTGTTCTTGCTAAAAATTCATTAGTGAAATGTACTATCAACCTCCAATAATAAGCTATGGTACAACTACTTCGCCTACTTCACTTCCTTTACCCATGAGAATATTTCTTGCTGCTGTATTACAGCAACTTGAACTCTACAATTTTCAATCCTTCTTCATCTCCATTATTGCTAGCATCATCCCCAAATCCACTCTCTATTTTGTACGAAAACACTTTCTTCTTCTTAATAATTCTATTTATTCAGCTCCATCAACATTAGTCTGAAAGTCTCTTTTCAGATTTTATATTTTATTTTGTTCCTTTGCTTGTAGCTCTTGACATTTATTATTATTTCCCAATAAGACACAGAAAGGGTATAAGAAGTTAAATGTTTTACAGGCAAATCTATATTCCTTTCCCTTTGCAAGGGAGGGGAATGAATAGAAAGAAAAGTTGCCAGATATAAAGCCTGAAATAAATGACCTGCACCACCCATAGACGAATTCCACCTCTTCTTCCAGAATGTTTCATAAAAGAGAATCAATAAAAGCTGAATCTGAAACATTGGTGCAGTGTAGTAGCTAAGCTCAGTGAGCTCCCAAGCTAATCCCGTGTTCTCAGAAGCTATAAGTGCAAATCTCTTCACCTTTGCTCAAGGGGATGAGCTCACTATATAAACTGGCCTGTTTTTTGACCTCAAAATCCAGATGGGACTGGGTTGGTGGTGATAGAAGCAAGGAGAGGAAAGATTTCCAGGCCCAATTTGTTCTAAAATAGATACTTTGGCAAAGAGAGAGATAAAGTCAAGTTTCCATGGCCCTGAGCTGGGTCACACAGCTGGAGTCACCTTTGCTCAGCACAGATGGCTTTCACTTATCACAAGCAACACTAAGCCTGGGATAGAGCACTGCCAAAGAACAGGCCAAGTGCCATTGGCCATTTTCATTATCTAGGCTACCTAGTAAGGTAAACGACCTGGCTGCTAAATTAATTTTCATAACAGCTTATGCCTTTTTCCCTATGATTACCTAATTAATATATTCCATTAACCTACAACACCAACATGAATGTAAATAGTATGAGACAGTATTTTCACTTGATATAGAAGATTTAAAAACTCACATCATACATGTTCCCTTTAATGATATCATCGCTTATCAGAAAAACACTCACTTGCATATTAAAATTAAATCATCATCCCTAAAGAAACATTCTTTTTTAAAGCAAGAAAAAGAGAGAGGAGAGAGGGGGGAGAGAGAGACAGATAGATAGAGAGACAGAGACAGAGAGAGACAGAGACAGAGAGAGACAGAGATTACGCTTACTAAAAAGCTCCAAATATCTGCACTAAACATGAAATTAAATACATTTTATTAGGTTTATTTAAGGACATTTAATATATATGAATGATATCCTTGTCATTTCAGTTTCTTTAACCTTATAGAATTCTCTGAAGTAGTTATAAGTAATAGTTGTGTATGCATGACACATCAAAAATGTATGTTTATTTTTGAGGCTGTATTTTAGCTGATTATGAATTCCCCTAGAAAATAATGTTTGTGCAATTTCTACTAAATGTATAGCAAATATTATACAAAAATTCAATATCATAAAGGGAATTGTAAATTACTTCAAACCGGTATATAAATAATCAACTAATTTTAAATTCATGCATTTAGTATGTATTTTGTAACATAATTTCAGCTTTTATAAGAATCCTTACTTGAAAAAGTCGATCATTAAACTGCACTTGAGCTCTGATGACTTGAGTCCTAGTTCCTTTTGAAAGTGCCTGGACAATTAGGACATATCACTTGCTTCTCTTCCATGAATAGTTTCTCACCATTTATGAAAACCATTGGTATGCAGAAAATTATTATATAACATATATTTTTCTCATCATTTATCACAATGAAACTTTTAAATTATCTTATTGTGACCTAAACTGAAACAAGCAAACAAAAATGAGAACACAATAACAAATACAACTTTATACATCTACCCATTCTACTGATTACATATTTTCTTTTCTTGCTTTGTCTTCACTTCAGTATTTAAATTCCTAAGAGCAAGAATGTTGCCTCCCACTGGAAATGGATATGGAGAAATGAAAATATTATGGAATTAGATAGTGGTGATGGTTGCAAAACATAGTGCATAAATTAAAAAATATGAATTGTACACTTAAAAAGAAAAAAGAACGTTGCCTCCCCACTTCCCTCCCCCATCTCCTGCCTCAAGCACAAATTAAATAGAATGTAAACAGACAATATAATTTGCCTCATCATAGCTCCAAGATGATCTGATTCTGTGTAGTAAGAATGTTTCCTTTCCTGAACTTCTATTTCCATCCAGGCCACCTAATAATATAGTCTATCAGTTAACATACAGCATTCCCAGATGAATATGATTCTCAAACAATGGCAGAAAGAATTGCTCTTCCTTTATCATGTGAGGCCCCAGAGAACAGTCAAAATCTCGGCAATACTATATTTTCTTTGCTTCTGGGACGTTCTAAGAATTTCTTCCCCTGAGATAATCTAATGTTTCTTTAGATTTGTGTTTCTTATTAGTCTGATAAATTTAAATTTTATAGAGATTTCTTATTGTTCTATTATAATCTGAAAAGGAACTACTTTATTGTTAGTAATCAAATATTACAGTTGTCATTCCATTAACATATGCTTTGAGAATTTCTAAATCTCCATATTTATGACTTTACAGATAATTAATGGAACTATAAAGACTATTTACTGAGCTTTGACTTTAAAGGTACAAGGGCTGATATACTAGTGGAAGCTCTCAGGATTTTGTCTAGGTAGTTACTATCAATTACAGAGAGAAGCCTTTCCTTCCAAATAAAAATTTAATGAATAAATTGGAGGGAGAATCAAAATGATTTTTAATCACCAAAAAATCTTTGCTACCCTATTTATATGTACTTTTGTCTCAACTCAAACATTTTGGTGTCTTTATAATCTATTTTTTAAAAGTCGACTCTTCCACATAAACATCCCCAAGTTCACTCAGGGTGATTCTCTTTCCATTGGAATGGGGATCATTATCTCTAAACATGCATTTATGTGTTGCTTAATTGGGTGTGGTATGGTTGTTGGCACTGTAATAGGAAAATTTCACAGTTTCTGACCTCTAGATGCTTAAAATCTAAGACGAAGTAAATATTCCAAAATATTACTGTGAACTCAATGCATCATGGGCCATTTAAAATAATACCGTGAGCAAATTGACTGTCATTTTGACAGTACTGAGAACATATGTCCCTTCACATTTCAGCTTCTGTTGGATCATTAAGCACAACTTTGAACAATTCCAAGAAAAACTTATAAACAGAATTTTGAAATAAAATTTAGTTGTAAAATACCAAGACTTACAAACCACATTTTAGAGGGTGATTTACTTTACAGAATTGTTTGGTCCATACATTTCAAATAACAAATTTTTCTGCTGGATTTAAATATGTTATCATTTACATGGAAAATTGACATGGGTTCAGGATTTGTTAAGAATACCAAGAAACTACAAAGAGAGGCTCGCCTTTGCTACAGGAATTTTTTATAGTAATCTTTGATTCATTATTTTAGGGCATTTATGATGTTTAAAATGCTGCATCAAGCTTTTGAGCCACTAATGATACCTTCTCCATTGATTAAACATCCTTGCCTATCATCAAATGGACAGAAATACTTTTTACTAACCACACCCCACACACAGAGTATGTATCATGCCAATAGATATTTCATTTAAAATAATATGAAAATCCAAGTGAAGCCTATATTTCATTTTTATGGAGCCACACCCACAAGTCCATAGGCTACTTGTAGTTACTACTCTGAGTAAAATCTCCTTCTAAGATTATACACCTGCCACATTACAACACCCAAGTCCAATATTTCCAATATATCATAGCTTTAAGAACAAGTGCCCACTGATCCTAGTCCCATTCAAAGAAATGGAATATAATTGAATGCCAGGTCTGAGAAGTACATAACTACATGCTGCATTTAAAGGTTTAAGTGACCATTTATTTCATGTCTATCTGCCTGAGAAAATCCTTTGCCAGCCAATTCTCTCCCATTATAATTAGCTTTCAAAGTTAGAAGGTTATTTGCATGCTTACAGACAAAGGTTATGATTTCAAATGATGTATATTCTTTGATGGTCAATATCAGCTTTTTAAGCACAGAGAACAGAGATCCAGTTATTCTTATTGAATTTTACATATTGCTTAAATTAACTTCCAAGGAAATGGCAAATTGTTTTTTTGATTTTGTTTTTTTGTAATATTACCTTTAATTCTCTTAGCCAATGAGATATGAGGTTTAAGTAGGTTAAAGAAAATCAAGTAAAACTATTTATGGTATAAAATTGTTCATGGTCAAATTCCTAAAAGCAAATATTTGGTGATTAGTTTAATATGAACATACCAGGCTAAACAAGGAAGGCTTTGTACACCAGAGAGCTGACTTTTAGAATGGCTTGCAAGTTGGAATGGCAAGCTCCTGATAACATTTAACACGCAGAACTTCTTGGGGGCCCAGCCCACGTTGGCTAGCACTGGCTGCGTAGCTTCTGCAAAGCTTTTGCAACCATTTTGAAAGCCAAGTAATGTAGAACAAAATCATTCCATTCTGTATCAGATTCTCTGGCATTACACAGCATCAGAACGTTTTAAAGGAAAAAAAGTCAAATACTTGACATGCCTGTTAAGGAAAATATAAAAGAAAATATTGCATAGAATCTAAATATTTTAAAAAGCTAAGTTCTAACCAATATAAATCCACAAGGGTCAGAAAAGCAATGTGATGAAATAAAAATGAAGACTAGAGTCAGGAGTAGGTCTGGGGCAATTTGAATATATTCTGAATCCAATTTCTCTAGTTGTTAAAGGGGATAGTAATGCTGGCTCTACTGACGTCTTTGGGTTACTATAAGGATAAAAACGTGAATGTAAAAATGCTTTAAAATACAGACAATTTAATACAAATATTAAATAACAATATCATTTTCATTTTTTCCTGACAATTTTGCAGCAGGTCTTTAAGCAGGATCTACATACTATGTTATTAATAGCATAAATGGGAAAGAGGCAGTAGTTTTTAGATGCCTCCTTTATTTTATTTATTTTCTTACACTTGATGAGTTTCTGAAATATAATCAGTCACCAAACTCCTTAGACACAGTTAGCAGCATCAGAAGCAGCTGCCACTGACAATCATGTCTGATTCCACGGGGACTGAGCGTGTGAAAACAATGAGTCATTACAGGTGCATCTGCCTCTCTTCATTCAAAGGACAAAATGAAAAGAAGATGAAATTCACCAAACCCAATGTTTTTAAAACAGAAAGGAAAGAGATCAACTAGGAAAGACTTTGTAAGAGCAGAATTCACTTATAATTTAGATTTTTTAAAATAGTCTGCTACTGTGCTAGGTGTTGCCCCCAGATTACAAAATAAGAGTGTTACCTACCTTCAAGGAACACGTTGTTTAACAACAACTCTATGAATCATAATAACAGCATACAACGAATTCTACATCCAGGTTGAAGCTTGGTGAGACAAGAGTTAAACACCGAAGGCTATTGGAATTAACAAAAGGAAGGCGATGAGATATTAAAAAGATTTTAATAAAAGTAGTTAAGGAAATGGTATTTACGATAACTTTGAATTATTCCTGGGATCTTGGTAAGAGAAATATCAGTAAAGACAGAGACTTGAAAGAGGGATATGGTCAACATTGAGAAGTCTAAATTGTTTCGAGAATATCTTGTTAGTTTCCTTATCCTCCTACACCTGTATATATTTGTGCAAAGTGCTGATGTTCATTTATTACAACAGGTGATATGCGTAACTTAAATATTAAAAATATCCCTTTAAACTGGCAAATGGTAAAGTCTATATTGATTAAAAATGTTATATTTTATTATACATGTAATGCATGTTTTTAGGAAAAAAAATATGCAAATACACACAATGGAGATCACATATAATTTACCACTCAGAGCTGTTAACATTTTGATGTTCGTCATTCAAGACTATGTCTGAAGATCCAATGCAGAGCATAGTGATTATAGTCAACAATACTGTATTAAAACTTCATAGTTGCCAAGAGACTAGATCTTACTTGTTCTCAACATAAAAAGAAATAATTATTATGTGACGTGTTAGCTACACTTCAGTGGTAGTCATATTTTAAGATATAAATGTATCAAATCAATCTGTGGTACACCTCAAACTTATACAATATTATTTGTCAATTATATCTCAATAAAAATAAAGCAGATAAGATTAATTTTAAAGTGAAAAAATACTATGTATATACATATATATTTATGGTTAAAAATGCAAACATTTTATACAGATTGCTCTATAATGTGCTCTTTTCACGTACCAGTATATCTGAATCATTTTACATGGCATTAAACATTCCTTCACAACATAATTTTTAAGGGCTCACTAGCATCCTATTGTGTCATTTGTTCATCAGTTTATTTTATTAGTTTTTATTATTACATATCCCAGTTACTTTTATTTTCTTGTGTAAAATAGCTATGCCATGATCATCTTTTTAGATAAATTTTATCTAAACTTCTGATTATTTACTTAACTAATTCTAGAATTACAAATACAGGGCTGTTTAAAACTGCCTTCAAAAATAGTTATCCTAATTTTCATTCCATCATTGATGGGTTAGATTTATTCTATTCATGTTCTCCTCATTGTTAGATATTTAAATTTTCGTCATTTTTTTCCTATTCAATATGTGAAAATAACATTTTATTTTATTTCTTTTTTTTCCTTTTCTTTGAATACTAATTAGGCTGGACATTTTAAAATGCATTAATTACTTTTTTATGGATGTGATATGACTGATCTTTAATTAAAATGTAGTAAGGCTACTTTGGGTGGACTTTTATTTTTCTTTTTTTTCCTGTAACCATCCTCTATGTTTCTTCCTCTTCACTACTTGTAATCTTCAGTTTTCACTACCCTAGGAGACAGTCTTGGATTTGAAATTTTTGCATTCTTAGTGTCAAAGACTGTAAAGGCCCCAAGATTTTATCTGACTTGAAAGTTAAGAAGTTAACCAGCTACAGTTTCATGAATGCTGGTAGAAGAATGCAGACTCCTAGGTCAGAGATGAAGGACAGTTGAATATCTGTAGCAAAAGCTACAAATTTTTTCTGTTTCTGTGTTTCACATTTTCCACAGGGTAATGCAAAGAGTATTAGATGGCTCCTGCACACACAGTGTATGGTGTCAAAGGAGAGGAACTCTGAGCTTAGAGGTCCCAAAATATTTTATAATGGGAAGTAAACATGCCTGCCCTTTGCTCCAAAGTAAAATATTATTTTTATGATACAAGACATTAGGTATGCATGGAGGAAAACCCATAGGTACATTATAACCCATGTTTCAAGGACATTCATGATAAAACATCCTTGAAATGATACTTTGGAGAAAAAGGGCAGTCAGTGTTTTGCTATGCAAGAGATGCAGAAGTGCAACTGTCTCATGGAAAATTGCCTCTAAACACTTATCCCTAAATGTACAGAAAGAGAATAAAAGATTTTGCAATGAGAAAAAAAGAGTGAATCGAGGACAACATATGTTCATGACTTAGCCCTAACTGTGTACCCTCACCACAATAACACATTAGCACAAAAAAAATAACTGAAGAGTAAGTCCTGGTTAAACTGACTTCTGAAAATGGGACTTTCTATAAAGGTTAAAAAGAGAATATCACTTTATAAAGAATTATCTACAGTTTTCTTTAAATATCAAGTTCTCGTAATATAATTAGGAAATAAATTAATCTAATTTTTTTATATACTATTTTTAAAGCGTATCGGTTAAGAGGGTGTGGTCAGGACCAAACTGCCTCAGTTCAAACCTGGCTCAGTGTGCTTGGTTAAGTTACTTGGTTAAGTTCTCTTTGCTGTAAAATGGGAATGCTGATGTATAGTAACTCTAATCTCAAAGAACTGATGAAAAATTTGACTGAATTAAGAGATACAGAGTGCTTTTAGAAGTGTCTGATACATAGAAAGCACTCCATAACTATTGGTTATTATTATTTTATTATTACCACCTAGAATGAGGTCATTAAGTAGATATATTCTCTTCTACTCTTTTTCTCTCTGTGCACAATTAACTATGAAACATCTTTTCTTGATTTTGGAGGGTAGATGCTAAATGAAAGAAATTTACAAAATCTAACTCCAATACGAAATCAATCATGGTTCCATTCAAATTATGGCTTATTTCTAAAATTCAGAGATTAAATATTAAGAAAGAGATAGTGAGTTCCTAAAGTTGGGTTGTATTGTCTATAATTTCTTTAATTTCTATACTTTTATATATTGTGCTAACAAAGAGCCATGGAAATAAAAAAAAAGTTCTATAATTTATAAAGCTTGGTTAGTAACAGTTGATTTACTTATACATTACAACCTTTGAATAACAGGGAAAGTGGGGGAATAGAGGGCTACATGGCCTTCCTCTCCAGTATTTAATCGTTATTTCTCCCTGCGTTACAGCTGGTTCTCTTAAACTTGACACTAGTGCCTCTGGTCCTTTTCCAGAGATTCCGAACTAGAGGGAAAAGGTCATAGTTGAACAAAAAGGGATGCCAACTAATAAAGAGTGGCAATTGGAAAGGCAAAGCCACTGAACAAATATTGAGGGAAAAGGAAAGCGCTTTGTACAAACTAACCTATCCATTTTCGAAAGTTCTATTATGTTTCTGAAACCTGGACTTCAGGGATGTAGAAGGAATGGTTTGTCTCCCTTTCACCACTACCCCATTCTATTATTATTCTTGTGACCATTTTAGAGATGAGTAAATCGAATTCTGGAGAAATTATGTGATTTCACGCAGGTAGTAAACAATGGATCCAGGAATTGAATCCTGGTATTAAAAAGCCAAGTCTCATTATATTATATTACCTCTGCTGATCCTGAATTCCATCCAAGTGCTTATTCCCCTAAAGTCTACATCACAAACTACTGACATGAACCTCAGCCAACTCAACTATCAAATAAAAAATAGCCTCATCTCCTGGTTCTTAGCCAGGATTGGGATTCTGTTAAATTGAGAGGATAGCTCATGGCTCTTGGTTGCACAGGGATCCTTCTGTTAATTTTGGCACCTTATAGGGTTTTCTTAGACTCTTGGTCTATGACTCTTTAGACTATTAAACTGTACTCCTGGCTAAGGCTACATCCTAAGAACTATAACTAAATTATAGATAAGGCTGTTCTTTTTATTTTGTCCTGGACACTCTTATTTTCTGAATCTTCCAGATAAATCACAGGTGCAGCAACAAATCTGTGGGGAAAAGGAAGGTACAAGTTTCATTTGAATAGCATTCTCTACCTTCTTTTCTACATTATGACCACTATTCACAGTAAATTGTTATTTAGAATATTTTTCTCTCTACTACACTAGCTACATAAACCACCTGGTGATATGCATAGTAGTTTACTGTTCTTCACACATAACCATAGAGCTTCTTTTCCAAGAGTAGAAATAACTCATGATGAGTCACTAGTCTCCCACAGAAATATTCATATCCCTTGACTTGGCTTATCCTGTGACAAATTATTGGACTAAAGTAGCTATTTTTGTGGCCAATATATTTGCTACCATTTCACATACTTGCCCAGGCAAGAAACCTGGTGGTGAAACTGGTCTGTTTCTTATTTCTAAGCCTATATCATCTACCCTTTGCCCTGGCTCGTATTTAAAGAATATCTTCCATTTTTCTCAAAAGTATAAGCAACAAATATTCAAAGCTTCATAGAATCAGGTTAAGTACATCTCTTGCTGAGATCTCGAACCTGACAAAATCCTGGAAAATGACATGTAGGTAATGCTATAGAGCTTCCTTAGTCAAGTGTGTGTGTGTGTGTGTGTGTGCGCGCGTGTGTGTGTGTGTGCATGTGTGTTTATAGGAGAGGGGTGAGAGGAGAAAGAGAGACTGATTGATTGAAGATTTTTTCAACAAATATATTACTGGGTGACTACCATTTATCAGGCATTATGCTAGGCACTAGAGATAAAAAACAAATCAAAAATAGATCCTGCTATAGAAAAAAATGAACTCTGTTACATTTAGTTAGTTGGAGGTAGAAACAAATGCTTTTACTATCTCATTAGTACTAGGACATAAATGTGCACAGAGTCCCATGGGAGCAGAGAGGAGATTTGCTTGATTTCTAGGGACAAGTCTTCTTGAAGGAGCTTGTAGTACAAACAACAGATGCATAGACGTGATCCTGGAGAAGAAGAAAGTGGAGGGTGTTCAAGGTGGAGGAAGTATGAAAAAGCATGTGTGTGAAAAGCTCAGCAATTCATAATTCCCCTTAATAATTATGAGTGATAGGAAATAAGACTAAATAGGTTATGATAAAGAGATCACGGAAGACTGTATACACATAGTACAAAGATTGAGATTTAACCTGTAGGTAATAAGGAACTGTCAAAAGGCTTTAGGATTTCTAGGAAAAAAAAATATAGGAAAAAAAAATCATATTTTCCTTTTAGGTAGGCTTGTTAAAGATAGAATAGTGTTAAGATCATAGGCAAGGAACAAATTAGGGGGCTAATAAAATAGGGTCCAGATGATATGATGAGGGCTTGGGCAAGGGTGGTGGTAATAGTGAAGACAGGTGAACACATGACAGGGACACTATATACATATTGAGATCCTTTCTCCTAGAACACATAAAAGGAAGACCCATCAGAAGGTGTTAAAGACTGAATTGTGTCTCCCTGCAAATTCAAATCTTAAAGCCCAAACCTCTGATGTAACTGTATTTAGAGGTAGGGCCTTTAAGGAAGTAATTAAGGTTAAGTGTATCATAAAAGTAAAGCCCTAATCAAATAGGACCGGTGTTCTTATAAGAAGAGGAAGACACACCAGAGTGTTCCCTCTCCCTCTCCCCATTGTTTAAGGCACTGAGTCTGTGGTGTTTTGTTATAGTATCCTGAGTAGACTAATAGAGAGTTTTGTTCAAAGATGTGAAACTTAGAAAACATACAGAGAGAAGACAGTGAGAAAAAGCAATAATGTAAAACAAAGTTCTGAATAAGCAGAAACTCAGAGGTAAAGAAGCGAGCAGAGGGAGCTTTCAGCTGGTAGCTTCCCAGGATGAAACAAAGGAGATACATTACTTCCTTGTAAGAGGGAGTTCCAGAGCAAAGAGTAATGGACTTCTTTTTCTAAGGAGACTACTCTAGAGTTGTGACTGGATCAGCCACTTTATTGTCCAACTACTATTGTATCGTGAAATCTATTTTCATTCCTGGAGGCTGTAACATAGCCAAGTCTGTTTCTTGCATGCCTCTCTTCTCAGCACAGTACAAAAGCCACACCTGGTCCCTCCTCCAATATCAACTCAAACAGGCCTTTTCATTTGGACTTTGAAATTGCCAAACACAGAGAGTGGGAGGAAGAGGAGATATCAGAAGGAGCAGAATGAAAATAATGACTCCACATAGATTTGAGATATCTTGGGATGTGATGTTAGTAATCCAAAATTTTGTAAAAAAAAAAAAAAAATTATTTTAGCAACCAATTTATAATATCAGGAAAAAACTTATGCATAAGAGCCATCTATGTGACACAGAAAGTGTGGCATGAGTCTGACTCTAAATGAAAAGGGGCTCTTTAAAAATGACAAAGTCTGTTTTTATTCAACTCTATAACAAATTGGCTCAGTTTAAATGCTAGGCTATAAAAAGCTTCATCCTCACTCTCAATATCTACCTATTTTTAAGAAAAGAAATGAAGGAAAGCTCTGAGTGTACTTTTTTCCAGCACCTGCCAACATGGAGCCTGGTTTTCTGGACAGAATTTCATAAATGGAACAAATGAAGAATAATGATCTTTCCTTTACGTGTATGCCATTATAGCCCCATCAAGTTGAAAACAAGTAAGATTATAGGATTTAGACAGTCCTTGTGGAAAAATTGGCAAGTAGATTATTCTTCTGCCTGCTTAAAAATAGTTTCAATATTGATCTGAGGCATATCTGTGTGTGTGTGTACACGTGCGTTAGAGACAGTCCACATGGCAGTTTCCATCCTTTTGTCTTCCACATTAATGCATTCTACCTGTGCTTTTAACATCCAGATGCTATCATATTTTAATTATACTGATTAATGTCTGCATAAAAATTACAAATGGTAAACCAACCTTCCTTCAAATTAGGTAAATCAATGTGCTTAAAGGCAGACAGTGAAATAGGACGCAGGGCTAAAATCATATAAGAGATGACTATATTGTTTGTTTTTGTTTGTATGCTTTTAATTAAAGGTGATGGAATGGACTTTTCTACAAATGCATTTACAGCTATAGATAGTGCTACTGTTTTAACATTATTACTCTCACTCTTGGGAAAACATCTGTGGGAAATAATAAGGGGAGTTATCTTGATAAAGCTAAAAAGAGATGTTGGAAAAAACGTTGTGGTCTCTATCCTTGGAGAGCTTCATGAACAGGACCTGTGTGTGCTCAAATTGTTTTAATCAGACATTCTACTAATACTCTGAAATATCTCCCAGGATATCCAAGCATCTCCCTTATGGATCTCTGGCACACTTGTTTGGGAAAACAGAAGCAGAATAAGAGAACAGAAAAATCTCTAATTTTCTCCCTGACAACACCATGGTTTAGTCATTTTTCCTGAATATGGACATTCATGGAGCAGAGGGGCAAGGACTGCTTTGGTCCTTGCGACCTGGCCTGAAGCTTTTTGAGTCTGTGATTCTCAATTCTGTCATCTAAAAGTGGAGATCGTACCAGTTCTCAGGGACATCATAGGATTAAATGACATAATGTAGATAAAAGTGCCTTGAACATTCCTGAATACTGATTTACTGTTGCGTTTGTAGAGATAAAGATCCCAAAATGTTTTGTGCTCTAAAATATGAGGTAGTAAATGTTGCTTTTCCATTTGGATATTTTATCTTATCTGCATCATTGCCTCCCCCGCTCTTTTTAAGCACTATTTGCCAAGAGCTTTCTGTTTGGAGTGCATCAATGTCATATACCAATTCTACACAAAATTTATTTTTATGAGCCTGATGCTAGTACATAAGGACAAGGTCATCATTTTGGTTAACTCCTATAAGATCATAGGCTCTTATTACCAAGATATGTACTACTGGCAAAGTGTTTATGAGTGTGTGTGTATGAGAGAGCAAACACACACACATGAGTGTGCCCACCCTCGAGAAGGGCTCCTGAAATCAGAAATACATTTACTTCTGAGAATAAAATAAAAATTCAAACCTAACAGTGATGGTAAGCATGGTTGCCCTCCATATGTGCCTAATATGCATCCGTCTGTAAAGAGATTACAATGCAGAAGAGTGAAATAGACAAGTAGACTTAGCAGGTACCATATAAGCGTTATGATAAGGATAACTAAAGGCTTGAGTGGCCATGGGAAGTTTCTCAGTAAAGGTGCTACATAAGATAATCCCTTAATGAATACAGGGAGATGGAAAGATGTGGAGAGTGGGGTAGTAAGGATGCAAGGACAGGGAATGAGATTGGAGAAGAAAAGGGAGAACATTTCAGACAAGGGCATAGCTTATGGAAGGCTTACAAGATTTTTGTAAAAATGGCATTATGTAGAATTTCATAGATTCCAGAATAGCTGAAGGTTTAATTTATAGTTTTACCTATTTTATACATGTTCATATTTTCCTATATAAACACAGACAGCTAAATCTTTATATACCTACTGCTTAGACCCGAAACCTGATTCATGACTGCCAACTCCACATACAGGCAACAAGAAAAAGGGCAAATACAACATGCCTGTGACATCTAAATGGCTTCTTTCGATTAAATGCAACCATAAAATGATAGGGTTTAACAAAGATTCATTGAAGTCTCATCTTTCAAGCACAATGCAAGTTTAAATAGATTCCAGCTCCATTCAATCTCAGCTACAGGGCAATCACAACTGTAACTAACTCCTACGTCTTTCATCTTTTGACAATGAAATTAAAATATTGCTTCATGCTACAGTAGGAAAGAACATTCTAAAATAAATAATCCCAAAGTTGAAATAAAACTGAAAATAATAGCAGTGCCTTTCTGAGACAGTGGGTGGCAATGTTAATGAATGGAAGCTTTGCATATAAATAAACACACGTTGATTTTGAAGGAATATGAAAAGGATATTAAATTAAACTATGGACAGCAGGTAGTTCAGAATGGAAGCAACAACTAACCAATTTAATTAAAAAGTAATTATTTTCTAAAAGAATTGCTACATAGGGAAAGTATGGAAAAAAGCTGTCATTCATCTGAGCTACTCAACTACAGAAAAGTTAAGGTGCTCAAACTTGGGCCTTACCACATGTAGTGAAATGGAGAAGGATAATTTTAGAACATTAAATTCTCCCTGATCTTCGTCTGGATGGACGGACCCTCCTTCTCCCCAAGTCCAAAGTTACCAGATTATGTTCCTTAAAGAGAATGGATAGTTTTTGCAAGCCAAGTAGCATCAACCCTTTTCAGCCCATTGTTATCTGTGTCCGTGCTACTGGTAATAACATGCTGGCCTCTCATATTTCTGTAAACCTGGTCCTTTGGTTTTTCCTGCAGTGTCAGCCTAGAAGGCTCTATCAAAGAGTTGGCTATTTGTCTTTCACTTTATTCAACCCTCTTCATTCCTATAAAAACATCAGCTCTACCTGTCCCATAGCTTCCTCCTAATTTTGAAAAAATCCCCATTCAGTTCATGCAGCTCCTTCCTTTGATCCACTTAGTTCATCCTATCTTGGAATCCAATCTTAACCCAAAGAAACCTAGTAGTGTTTGGAACTGGCAGCTACTTTAATAACTTGGCAGACATTATTATGTCTCACATCACTTGAAATTTCCTTTTCCTTAGGCATTTCCTCTCTAGAGTCTAGATCCCCAAAACATTTCAATTTCCAATCACCCTTTCTCTTCTATATAAATAAAAATAAAACCAAAAACATTAAAGAAATGCTATTTCAAGGAGTTATGATATTGTCCACATAAAAACTCACTGTTTTTTCGGGAGCAAACTCACAGCATAAAATATATACTTAGTATCTGATTTTGAGCTTTTCTTTTCTTTCTTTTTCCTAAAAAAAGATAAAATCTCAACAGATAAAAGAGAAAAACAGTACCCAAAATTAGATTTATGCTGCTATTTCTTTCAGTAGTAATTCAAAACTGGTTAAAACAATAACAAAAACTCTCAAAGTGAAACATGTAACTAAGAACAAAAGCTGTGGAGAGCTAGACTCTACAGTTTACAGTTAAAAGTGTGTGTAAATGCTAACAGTGGAATAGAAACAGTCAAATTGCTAAAGCAGATTCTAAGCTGTTGCTAAGAAATAACCTAGCTTCGCCTATAAGTAGATCTATGGCCCTTCTCCATGCAGGGAAGATGTGGCCTTCCATCCCAGGGAGAATAATGGTTAGGCTTCTTAACTTTCATAACCAAATGTCAGCAGCACCATCTGCTCATCTGGCTTCCAAAGGACGCATATGGATCGATCTTCTCGCCCAGATTCTCCTCTCACTTTTGGGCCTTTCCCTTCCGTTTGGTCCTTGGTGTGCACTCCCAAGTTTGTTAAATATACACAAGAGGCCACTGTAGACTCTTTGCCGAAGAACAGTTCATTAATTAAATTATTATCTAAAAAAGTTTTTCTGCAGTGTATTCGACTTCCACAGCCCCAATTATACTATTCAGACTGGTAATTTAGAAGTTATTTCAAAAATTAGAACTTTGTGAATAAATACTGTTTGCTTAAAGGTTAGAAATTAAAATTATGCCCTTTACACCAAATTGCAACCTCCATGTATCTTTATCTGTTGTATAATTGAAACAGAAAGGTCTGGATCTCATCCGTCATCCAGAACCACAAAGAATCCCTTAGAAACAAACATTTCTGTTGTTTTTCTTTCACAAAGGAACAGAATCACAGTGCTCTAAAAACACAATGCTGTCACAACTGAGATGTGGGTAGGCATTATGAATAATTAAGTGGGGGTGCAGAAAGGAATATAAACTAAAGAAACAGAAGAGTTTCTTAAAGAACATGTAAATTCCAATGCTTTTTGAAATGTAGTATTTCGGAAGAATTAGTCAGGGTCTCTACAACTAATTAGCTGAGTGACTCAGGGTGAGACATAATCTCTCCGGAGATTTATGTAAAATTAGAATTATGTGTGAGGAAACTGTAGTTTAGGAGGATGGAAAGTAATTATAAAGTAAAGAAATTGAACATAAATCTTAAATGTTATCATTAATTGAATGATAAAAGAAAATGATAAAGACTATATTCTTAATCTTGTTTAATTTTCTATTTTTTCCACAAGATTCTAGGTCCATGAGACAAGGATCATGTCTGTCTTGGCCAGCATTTTATTTCCTGTGTCTAGTACTGTGCATATTAAGCACTGGAAGAAAGACTAAATGAGTTTTAACTATATTATCTGCTATTGCAATACCACGGTGGTCTTGTCTTTTGGTTCCATGCTAATGTCATAGATGCATTGTGTCCTCTTTAACATAGAAATGGAAAGAGGTGACACTGGTGATGGTTGAATATGTAAAAAAAGAAGGCTAATTAGGCCTTACATCATAATTTTCTTGAAATATGATTAATGAAAAAATAGGTGTAAACTCTTCAATTATACTGAAAACAGAAACTCATCACAAGAGTCGATGGTTAGTTAAGATCAAATGTAAATTGTAAAAATTCAATGAACATGAATTTACTTAAATTTCTTAACAATTTTTCTGATAAATACTATATTTATATCAAATAAGAAGAAATTAAAATATAGGAAGTTAAGTGAATTATCCAAAGTAACATAAGCTGTAAGCAGGAAAATTGGGATTTGAGTCCTGCTACTAATGATTCTAACGTTGGTCCTCTTATATATGTCACATTGATTGAGAGTCTATGAACTACCAGATGAGCACTGTTTGGGCAGGAAGGTAAATTAAACACTGGCATCAATTAATAAGAGATGTTTCCTTCTAACAGTGTAAATAATAGGATAAAAATACACTTTTGGAGGTTAATACAATTTTTATCTGAAAGAAAAATCAAAGTTTTTTTAGAGGTCTAACATCTATTTATAATAAAGGAATTGTGTAAAAACCAACAAAAATAAACTCCTTAAGATGAATGTTTGATGAAAGTCCATAATAGTTAATGGTATGAGTAAAAGTACATGACTGTCAATAGTATGGAAATGTCTAGAGAAAGAAATCATGCCTGGGTAAGACAGGAGGCATACAGAATCTCTCATCAATGATGTATTAATGTTCACTGAGCTAAGACCACTATTCCTCCGCTTTGACATCTTTATGTTTAGTGGAGGCAGCAGGGCCATCTTTGATGTAAGGTTCCACTTAGCCTTCACTAAAGGTAAGGAAGGAACTGAGTTTTATGAGCTAACCCTTCAGTGTGGAAGAGGTCCAAAGTTAGCAGGACTTTCATTCATAAGGAACCACTACTGTAAAACCTCTAAAGAATTCTGAAAACCTTTGTAATGTTCCTTGTTTATCCTCTGACTTTATTAACATGGGAATTAGCAGAAGATCTTTCAGATACAAAGGTGTCTGTTATTTCAAGGATGTAAAGGAAGAGGCAGCTGAAGAGACTTTCCTGCTTTACTCCAGGCTTGGGAAGGATAAACAGAAAATAATATAAACAAACTAACAAAAAAACTTAAAAGGACCTATTGGATGAAGGTAGCCATTGAATAAGAGGAAAACACCCTAAAATCCTGAGACTTCTAGACAAGATAGAAAGAATGCATAAAAGAACCTGGAATCCCAAAAGGGCCCTGAGCCTGAGCAACAGAGTTATCCAAGATGATTTACATGTAATAGGTTTGTTTTATTTTATTTTTAAATCAGAAAAAAAAAATGCAGCTTATATTTCAATGAAATACAGCAATGGTTCTCACTTGGGATAATTTTGAGACCCAGAGACATTTGACAATGTCTGTAGACATTTTTAGTTTTCACAACTGGAGGTATGTGTATGATACTGTTTCTAGTATTTGGTGGATAGATACAGGATTGTTGCTAAACATCCCAGAACACACAGGACAGCTTTACAACAAAGAATTAATTGACCCCAAATCCCAATATTAGTGCCAAGGTTGTGAAGCCTAGATGTAGAGCGAGAATTAGAATCTAATTTTTTTTATAGGCACTTTTCAGATTTATTTGACACATCTGACTCAAACGAGCCTAACTAGCAAGTTTCAGGAGTGACCTTGTTACAAGGTACATCATTTGTCAGCATCACACTCACAACTCTCTCTTTAATTTAAAATCTACCATTAGTTATTTCTCCCCTAAAAGGCTCCTACAATTTAACAGTGAGGACATGTTATGGCTGTGAAATAGATGTCCTTATCATCCTGCTTTAGATGGAAAAGAAACATTCTGCTGTGTTTATAAGTCATAAAGAATTCTAAATATCTCCCACTCAACACATTCAAACAAAATGATGGTATAATTTCTGTGCTGGATGGCACTCTTTCATATCATTATGTGTCTTGTGAACCAACTGTAGGTAATGCACTATCTTCCTTTAATCAAATTTGCATTGTAATTTCTATAAAAATCAATTAAACACAAGAAGCAATTACTTATTTTTTATCATAGCATAATTTACTTTCCCAGAACAGCAGCATGAAAATGTGAGGAAAGATCTCATCTATGTCAGTGTATTTAAATAAAGCATGCATATTTTAAAAAAGAAATGCAAAGGAAACACTGCCAAATGTGCAATATATTACTTATACATAATCCCCCATCTACATCAACTTTATGGATAGGTAATATAAGGTTTAATAGCAGAAGCCTAGAATTTGTTTTGAAAAAAACTTTTTATATATTTAATATTATGCCTTAAAACCTTTTTTTCAGACTCTTACAGTAAAAATATAATTAGGCAACCATTTCCTCATCAACCTTATCAAATAAGTTTTATGAATGACTCACTTAGATGTCAAATAAACCCTAAAAGCAATTGCTTCCAAGCCTCACAAATCCATCCTTCTTTACATTTCTATACCTATCTCTACTTATTATCAACATCAAACAATTTTATTAACTATTTGCGTAGATTGGATTTATGTTAGTTTAGGGGCCTAACTCAGCATCGTTACAGCTGGGATTCTAGTCTTTTTACTCAAATTCATCCTACACTGTGGATCAGTGATTCTCAAACTTGAGCCAGCAACAGAATCACTTGCAGGTCTTGTTTAAGTAGGTATGAGGGAGCCAAAATTTGTAGTTCTAACAAGGTCTCAAGTGATGCTGATGCTTCTGATCTGGGGAACATGCTTCTAAAATGCCAATTTTCATCATGATGCAATAATCTATATGTGCTCTTACCCACTATGTTAGAGGCATTCGTTTATTTTTACTTTTATGTTATCAGCCTCTTTCCTCATTATGAAACTTAGATCAATCCTCTCCCATCCGGATGATCGAATATCTATTCTTCCCTCCCCGCACCCCTCTTCATTGTCTTTACCTTCACCCTTCTTCTCCTCTCTCTCTCTTTCTCTCTCCCTCCCTCTCTGCCTCTTTCTCTCTCTCTGTCTCTCCTATATGATATCATGTCTTTGCTTATGCTGTTTTCTGTACCATATATAACTCATTTATCTTTTTCAAATCCACTTTCAAAACTCATCTTGGCAATGAAGCTATCTCTGATTCACCTGACCTATTACAGATCTCTCTTCCATACAGAGAACTACTCAATATTTATGTATTTTTTTCTTTAAAATTTTTCCAACTTTATTGAAAACTAATTGGTATACAAAAAACTTCTTATAATTAATGTATACAATTTGGTGAGTGAATATATTATACATCCATGTTACTATCACCATAACACAAGCAATAAACATACCCACCTCCTACAAAGTTTCTTGTGTCCATTTGTTTTTTGTGATAAGAACACTTAACATGAGATCCATTCTTTTAATTTTTAACTACTCAATAGCTTATTAACTACAGGCATGATGTTGTATGGCAGGTCTCTGGAACCTACTCAACTGGTGTACCTGAAACTCTATAACCATTAGACACTCCTTTATACTCATTATTTAGTAAATGTAAGCCTCTGTGTATGTCTATGATGTACAGTCCTAATTATATTATTTGTTGTATATATCATTCCTTGTTCATGACAATGCCTGCTAGAATGACTGGTTCTCAATCAGTGCAAAATAAATATGGTTAGTGTAATAATACAGTGAGTCAGGGAATACAAAGCGGTATCCCATCACTCCAAGACTCAAAGTTCAAAAGATATTTAATTAGCATTATAACCAGAGCTGCCAGCCAAGTCTGGAGGTCAGCTCCAAAACACAATGCTGCTTTAGTTTCCTTATGGCTCATGATATTATCCTATTAATGGGGGAACTGTATGGGAGAAATGTTAAATGAGCTTGGTCTGTTGTAAGGCTGTCTGCATGACTATACCTAAAGGGTTTCAGAAATTGTTTTGAGCATGTTTAAACACTCCTAAAATGGCCACTATTGATAGAGAAAAGAAAACTTCCTAAAGTTAATTTCTATGCTTCTTTAATTGCCTGGTTTGCTCTAACTCATAAATGAGAAGTCTTTGAACTATTTTGTCATATTTGCTGTGTCACTCAGTTCTGAACATAAGTAATTTTGAAATGAAGACCTCTGGTCACATAGATGATGTAGGTGTCATAATATGTGGAACATCAGAAGGATGATCTGCTTTCTTAGTGTCTCTCTTGCTTCCCCACCACTCTGCCTTCCCTCTACTCTTCTCCTCTGTAAGATCTAGATGGCTAACAGAAGATTAATTCTCTGAGGGCTGTGGGAAAATATCATTTGTCAGTAATTGTTAAAAACTTTGGCTTTCCCCAAGTGATTATGCACAAATGAAGTAATAGAAGAACTCTCTGAGGGTTAAGGAATTTCTGTAGAGGTGCTAAGGTATTTATATTTAAAAGTTGTTGATCAGGTTTAAAGGTTCAATGTCATGGTTACTTCACATTAATGATCAGATTTTTTCTTCAATTTCTTTTATAACCATGTTATAAATCCATGTTTGTTTGTTTGTTTGGTTTTTCTGATTGGGTTCATAAATTGTTACATGGAAACTTAGGCTGCAGATTTTTTCTCATCATTTCTGTATCATGGACATGATGTTAGAAATGCAGTAATGGCACTTAACACAAATGTCCAGGTTTAGTTAGACAGCAGCTCTCTACCAGGGGAGACTGTGTCCCACAGTAGACATAGGAAAATGTCTGACAACATACTTGGTCGTCAGAAAGGAAGAATGAGTTTTACCGGCATCTAGTGAGTAGAGGCCAGACATGCTGTTCAACATTTTAAAAGCACAGAACAGCCCCCTCAACAAAGAATTATCCAGCCTCAAATGTAGATAATACAGAGGGTGCATCATAGCCTTCTGGTATATCACAGGCATAGACACTACATAAATGCTGGCTTTCATTAGTTTAAATATATCTTGGCTACAAGCTTTTGCAAAGAAAGTGACCATTCTAAGATAAACCATCCTCTGTGAAAATGTCCAGAAATTCCCAGTGTAAGCTAAGGGAACAGTTTTCTTGTACATAAATACTTAAGTAATCAGGTTCCTCTGCATGTATGAAGACTCAACCATTTCCTTGATATTCATTATTTATGTGAAGGGAGGTAGTAGAAATTGCGCATTAATAATAGATATATCCCATTATTCCATAAAGTGTTTATTAGAAGAAATAAAGCAAACCCTTGTTTATTGGGAAATAATCGCCCAATAAACAGTTAACTTAGAGACAAGAAATAATAAAAATAATTTTGGAAAATATTAAGTTACATTTACCTTTTTAGAAGACTCCAACAGTAGTAAAAATATTTGAGAACTTGGTTGTTAGGACTTGGAAAATTTAGACCGTTAAAATCTCAAACCAATATTGTCCTTGATAAGTCGAAATATATATTTTGTTTGAAAACTACTTTGTATAAATAGAATATACTTTTACTTTTCTTAACCAGAGACTATTTCTTAAATCTTTTTTCAAGCCTTAGAGGACTTACAAATATTTCAGAAAAACAACTGAGTTTCAGCGCCACATGAAAATGGAGTGATAACTTTATGTGTGCATCTCTGATCCAGGGCTTATTTTCTGAACCACCCATCATTTTCCATGCATTGCTGAAACTCTCTGACTCAGCAAGTTAATACCATACATTCTATCTTAGCCAAGAAAACTGGAACACTTTAGAAGGTAAACCTAAATGAGGAGAACATTTTCCCTGCAAAATGAAGTCCATGGAAGCCATGTATTGATTGATATTTCTGTACAAATTGGTTAAGCCACATCCAACACTACCCCAAGGATAATTTTGTATCTCAAAAGCTGTAGTTATAGTCTAGATCAGCTCTCTTTGAATAATACTTTACAAAGCCATTTAAAGATGTTTAAATAATTAAATAAATAAAAATTCAAATTTTAACCTAAAATATCAGATAATTAGAAGATATTGATAAAATAATTTGAGAAGCATTTTCTACATTGTCACTTTAGTTGGCAGCAATTGTTAAAAACTTAGTAATATTACTCTTTATTGGTATAACGTTTCTAAATACTTTGGTATAATTTTATCTATTTACCTATCTTGGTAACTTTTTCTGTTGTGGAGCTTGAAAAATTAGTATAGATGAATTTCCTCTGTTCATTTATATATGCAGATGATACTCAAAATATGTGTTTGTTTGTGGTTTTTTTTTTTTTGTAAATGAGTTAGTTTTGTTCTTGTTCCTAGAATGTATATTTTCACCAAAAACTTGTGCTATGTAAGAAGAAGCAGAAGCTTGTGCTATGTAAGAAGAAGCAGAAGCTACTTAGTTTTGTTCTTGTTCCTAGAATGTATATTTTCACCAAAAACTTGTGCTATGTAAGAAGTAGCTTCTGCTACTTCTTGAAGGAAAGGCAGTGATTTTATTCCTATAATGATAGTTAAGTTGAAAGGCATGTTGACCTGAAGAAACACCTGCATTTCTGGGGGTGTTTGGGAGATGAGCCAAAAAGCAGAGACAGGGAGAGTGTATGAGAACTATTCAGCAAAGCTACCCGAAATCTCAGGTGGGCTGAAATGTGTTCAGCACATAGTATTTGTTTAGGAAAAACTTCTTGGAATCAATTTCCAACAACTCTAATTTTATGACACTTCAAGATACACAAACAGACACACACACACACACACACACACACACACACACACACACACACGAGAATGTTAAAATTTTATTTAAATTTACTGAATTTTTAAAGGATGCTGTATATATAATCTGTGAAAATGTTTCACAAAGTGAATGTTGAAGAATCATAACCGCACAAAAGTCAAAAGTTACTCTTTTATGTCCCTATGCTCTCCGATCTCTGAATAGGAATAGACAATTTTAATCTTGTCATTTTAACTATTTTACTTTGTCTCATTGTTTGTATTGACTTAAAGATATTTTGACATTTTTTAATGTATGCAAACATACCATCGGAATTTATAGAAAATTTTTAAAAATGATTTCCATTAAACTAAATTAATTGCTGAATTTTCTATACAGCAAAATTTTCTATACATTTCCAATTTTTATATCACTTATTTCTTAAATTATCATTAAAATTATTTTCTATGTAAATTTTATTTAAAAAATTGACTCACTAATCAGTTTTGTCTGTAACTATAAAATATTTGATTATTATTACACCTGGCATTGTGAAGTGTTTCTTGTAGTTGTTACATTTATACCAAACCCAATTTTTCTGAGTCGGATTTTTCAGTTACCAATTTTTATTCAATATATAAATTTACCTATAATAAATGTTATTTGGTTTTAGTAATGTATATGCACTTAAGTCCACAGCAATATGTGCTGTGAATTATTTTATTACTTGGAGTAAAGATTGAGTAAAAGTTCCAGATTTTGCATATATTTCTTGGGAAAAATATAAAATTAAAAATTTCTGCTTTTTGAATGACACTGTCAAAAGAATAAAGAGAGAAGCCACAGACTGGGAGAAAATATTTGCAAAAGATACATCTGATAAAGGACTGTTACCCAAAATAAACAGAAGATTCCTAAAAGTCTACAGTAAAAACATAACCAGATTTAAAAATAGGCCAAAGACCTTAACAAACACCTCGCCAAAGAAGACATACAGACAGCAAATACACATATGAAAAGATGTTCCATAGCATATGTCATCAGGGGACTGCAAATTAAAACAATAACGGGATACCACTATACACCTATTAGAATGGCCAAAATGACACCACCACATGCTGGCAAGGATGTGGAGCAACAGGAACAATCATTCATTGCTGGTGGGCAAGCAGAATAATTCAGCCACTTTGGAAGACAGTTTGACCGTTCCTTACAAAACTAAACCTACTCTTACCATATAATCTCACCCTTGGAATTTACCCAAAGGAAATGAATACTTAACGTCCACACTAAAATCTGCACACAGATGTTTACAGCAGCTTTATTCATAATTGTCGAAACTTGGAAGCGACCGATATGTTCTTCATAGGTGAATGGATAAATTGCGATACATCCAGACAATGAAATATCATTTCTAAAAAGAAATGAGCTATCAAGCCATGGAAAGATATGGAGAAATCTTAACTACATAGTGCTATGTGAAATAAGTAAATCTGAAAAGATTACATACTGTATGATTCCAACTATGTATTTTATAATATTCTAGAAAAGGCAAAACTGTGGAGACCCTAAAAGAGCAATGATTGCTAGGGGTTACCAAGTAGGGAGTGATGAACAGGCAGAACACAGAGGATATTTAGGGCAGTGAAATACTCTGATACTATTATAATGGTGAATACATGTCATGATACATTTGTCCAAACCCATAAAATGTACACTATCATGAGTGAACCCTAACATAAACTATGGACTTTGGGTGGTAATGATGTAGATCCATGTAAGTTCATCAGTTGTTGCAAATGTACTACCCTGATAGGGATGTCAATAATGGGGCAGCTATGCATGTATGGGGACAGGAAGTACATGAAAATCTTTGTGCATTCCTCTCAATTTTGCTGTGAACCTAAAATTGCTCTAAAAAAAGTCTATTTAAAAAAATCTTAGTCAGGTAAAGACATAGGATCTGTGTATAAAGTTTAAATGACAGGACTAAACTCTAAGGCCAAAATATCTTGTGCCACCATATTAGACCTTTGGCACAGACCTTTGTCCTTTAAAACAAAATAAAAACAAATCTGAATTCCCTTGAAAGAATCACAGGAAAAAAAAGAAAAACTCAGTTTATGTAAAAGTTTTGCTCATAAAAAATTTATAAGTCTAGCTTTTGTATAGTTTTTGTGTCTGCATTTTCATTATTTCAAAACTGGGTATGATTTAATAGAAACAAGGGCAACAATTTGGTAAAGTAATGAATCTTTCTAAAGACAGAAATTATTTTTCATGTAACTTTGATGAAATGTAAATTTTCTTATATCAATTACCTTAAAATGAAATTATGTAACAATATCAATGTGACAACATCTGATTTCTAGCAGTTCTCTGCTATTTGGACCCTCAATAGCAGAGACTGGCAAAGGTTTTTAAGGCCTCATGTCACTATTATACTGTCACCAACCTATAACAAGAACATTACAGACTTTGTCATTGAAATTTTGATAACGTCATATTTATGTTCAAAGAAAAAACAAACCCAACAAAAGAAAATAATATATGATGCAAAATTACAAAGTCTTATCGCCAGTTGTTACTGTTTGAGCTATGTCACCCTCCATAAAAATATATGTTGAAGTCATAACCCTCAGTACCTCAGAATGTGACTTTATTTGGAAATAGGGCCTTTAAACAGGTATTCAAGTTAAAATGAGGTCATTTGTATGAGACTTAATCCAAAATTATTGTTGCCCTGATTAAAAAGAAGATATTTGAATACAAAACAGGCACATGTAGAAGGAAGACAACGTGAAGACACACAGTGAGAACTCCTGGTGAAGAGTGAGGATTGAAGTGACGCATCTACAAGCCAAGGAACACCAATGACTGCTCGCCAACAATCAGATGGTGGGAAGTGGCAAGGCAGGACTCCCCCGTGCACTGCAGAGGAAGCACTGGCCCTGCCCGCACACTGAATTTGAATTTCCAATATCTAGAACTATGAGATAGTAAATAGTTTCTGTTGTTTTAAGCCACCTAGTTTTTGGTCCTTTGATACAGGAGCCCTAAGAAAAAAATACACCACTTTTTCTAATATTTTCCAGTGGTAAAATTCTAACAACAATGATAATAAAAATCCTACTTTTCTGCTAACTCTTGTAAAATCTGCCGGGGACTCATTTCCTCTGATTTGATTACATTTACATACAATTTTAATTAAAGAACTACTAATAAATGTTTCAAGTACAGGAAAAAATATACTTAATAAAGAGCTTCTCAATGATGATTTGACAAGTCTTTTTGTTAGAAAATTTTATTGAAATATTTATTTATTTTCCTATTTCGATATCACAGAAAACGGGGAAATATTCATTCAAACCCCATATGTAACTACAGTAATAAATCCTTGGCTGTTGTAGGGGTCCACAGATTCCTTTCCCATAGTCTCTTCAGTAAATTCTTCCATTTATTAATCATTTAAAAAGTAGAGAATAATAATTTTCATTTCTTTGCATTTTCGATGTATAATTTGTGTTGTTACTCATCGTGCAATATTTTCCAATATGATTTCAGTGCTTAGAATTCTCTTGAGTTCTCTCGTTTGGCAGACAAAATAAATTTTTGGAAGAGTTTCAAAATAATATCCTTGCAAATGGGAATGGTGAGCTTAATAAGCATGTTGTTTGAGGTCAGCATTGGTGAGTGCTACTTCTTGCACCATCTTCAACTATACAGTCATGAGGGATATTTACATAGAAGATCATAATTATGATTTTGGTATAGCTAAGCAATTTCTTTTCCACACTTGAGACATTGTTTTCAAAACCAACATGCACTGTTTGAAATACTTCTTATTCTCTTGACGATAATCCATGGCTTTCATATTATTATTTGGGCTTTTGGACTGGGACTTTGATACTTGAACACATTCATACCACTCTGACAAAACTCAAAAGCTTTCCTTTAAATTCTCTCTGGGTTGACATTAAGAGCAGCAATTCCTAATCTTTTTGGCACCAGAGAGCTCTGCTCCTATGAGATATTAATGCCTAATAATCTGAGGTGGATCTGAGGCGGTGATGCTAGCATTGGGGAGTGGCTGCAAACACATATGAAGCTTCGCTTGCTTGCCTGCAGCTCAATTCCTGCTGTACAGGTGGTTCCTAACAGGCCGCAGACTAGTACCAGTCTGCAGCCCAGGGGTTGGCGTCCCCAGATTTAGCGTTTAATCCGTTAACCAAGTGCTTGCAATATCCACAGTGGAAACTGGGGGAGATAAATATCTGATTCTTTTCCTACTTTTTTCCCCCTTTCAAACAAACAAATCAGTTCTATCGATAAAATGAGTCTTATCAATATGATTACCAATTATAAAAAAGATCGACGTACAACTTTTTAAAAAAATGAATAAATTAGCATAACCAAGATTATTTTGCTTACATTTGCATTAGGTAAACCACGGGATTTATGGACATTAATAAGCAAAGATGCACTTATAAAAATAAGAGCTGCTATTTATTCAATTTTTCATGTATAAAAAGACATTATTTGATGCTTTACAAGCATTGCCTTAAACCCTTTTAATAAATCAACATATTGTTATTCCAGTTTTACATGTGAGAGATGTTAATCCCTAGTGCCATATAGGAAATACACATCAGTGGCAAAATTTGAAGTTTAGTCTCGCAGAATCCAAAGTCTAAATCTTTTTCAGATATGTCACCCTAATTTCTGCACAGACATGTTTGAGTCTTACCATAAAGTCAACATATCATCTTTGACACTGTGAATACAGTGAATACTGTCTATTTTGAACAAAAATGAGAGAAAGTAAAAGTATAAGACCATCTTCAGGCTACGTGAGGTATACTCGTTTGTCCTTTTTTGTTGCTGCTTCTCTAATTCCCTCCTCTCTACCTCAAGAACTAAATTGAAAACTTTTACTTTCACCTTCAGACATCTGCAGGAACCTATATGTTTTCTCCCCGTTTATTTATCAAAAATGCTTCTCTCTTTCCAACAGGTGCCCCCACCCCAATAAAATATTTGATATCAGATATTGTTACCTAGTGACTGTGAATCTGTTCATTCAAGTTCCTCTTGTTTCTTTTGGGGACAGTGCATACATGCAAGAAGCAGTGCAATGTGATAAAGTGGGCAGGCCTTGGAGGCATACTCTTGGTATTTGAATCTCTGTTCTGCTTCTCTTTAGCTTTGTCACTTGGCAAACTGCTTAGCCAGTTTTGTGCCTCAGTTTGATCATTCGTAATGATCAAAGACTTAGTGCGAGAATTAAATACGACAATGTATGTGAAACACATAGACATGTGCCTGGCATATAGTAGGTAATACATGTATGAGCTTGTCATTATTATCCAAATGTATCTCTCAATAATTAAAAAAATTAACAAAAAAAATGCCTTCTAAATAAATTGCATAAAATACCATGCAGAGTAGTATAAAAGAGTTACTTGGCGGGATCTTATTTTACACCTTTACAAACTCATATCATGTGAGGACTATAGATACATAAAGTCACTTCTATGAAGAAATAAAATGAAAAATGTCAAGTAATTTAAGATGCTAGCTTTTAACATTAAAATATTTTCCATTAATTATCCATAATTTCATTTTGAATTAATGCTATTGAATGGGGGATTATAAAATAGAGTAAAATGGAAATAAACTTCAAAACATGTTTGATAAAAATTATAGAGACAGATACTTATTCTCCAAATTCCATAACAGTCTGGCTTTTATGCCTTTTAATCTCTTGACATCTGCCATGATCTACTTTACTGGCTACTTTTATGGGGTCATTATACTTTCTTCCTTAGTCTTCTGGCTTTTAAGAGTCACATGAAAATATATTCTTCGCCTTTAGAGGCCATAGCTACCAAAATTTTGTCTGTCCTTCAAGGTGAATTATTTCTGTCATATTCACCACTTATGTACATAAAATTGAATTTTATAATATCTCCAATGATGGACAATATACAAATGTGTTTCAGTGCAGGACACGATTCATTGCATTATACTTAAAAGTCCACACTGCTAGCTATAAATAATCTGAAACCAGTATAATACTGTATCTTTTTAAATGTAACAGCAGGCATACTTTTTTTCAATTTGCTGTAGGCAGGGCTTCAAATAGCACCTAAAGTCACAATGGCCAACCTTATTACTACCAAAGGAAAACATTCATTGTGTATCAGCTTGAGTTGGAAAAACCACAGTTAAGAAAATGTTTTGTCAACTAATGATGATTTTCATTTTTGTAAACCAAGGCCTAACAACTTAAGACATATAAGCTTTTATTTAATCATTTTGGTAGGAAACCGCTTTATAACATGTACTTTAACCCTATTATTTAATATAAAATGACAAAGCACATTTTTAAAATAAATTTTTTGCTATTGTTGTTTACTCAAGTTCTGCTCAACTGTTTTACTTTTCATAAACCTAAATTCCACTCTCTGCGTAAGGAGGCTATGACTGAAAGGAATATGCAGAACCCTAAAAATAACAGGTGTATGACTTAGCTGAATGCCTTGCTCAATAATTCTCCATAGGTATATTTCCACAATGAGCAAGCTAAGTAAATAATAAAAAAATTAGTGTATCAATGTGTATATTCGCAATGAATTGTTTTCTCTCCAAGTAAAAGTTAGATGGTTTGTCTTTCATCCTGCCCCTCTCATTAAACCACCTCTGAATATTCAAGCCTAAAGTGATATATGTTTTCTATTATACCTATACTCAGAAATATATTATTTCAAACTGGGATATAACCTTTCTTATATTTTTATCTCTTTGTTGATTAGCATTATCCTGGTTGTTAGCTCCTTGAAGTCCTATATTTTGTGCTGCACTTCTGATTTATCTGATATGATATTTAGTCCAGTGTAAAAAATATGATTGAAATTAAAAAATGTAATTTGATTAATGTATTTTGGAGGTAGCATTTGTTCCTAAAAGCCTTGAAATTTATATAAAATGCAGTATCCTTGAATGTCCTAGAAAAGTCAATGGCTTAAGCATTAGAAGCTCTTGAAGTCTGACTCAAGTTGAAATATTTTATTACTTCTCTCCTGCTCTACTTCTCTTTCTGGTAAAATGAAGAAGAAGATATAAAGTTATAAGAAAAATGTGCTCACCTCTGCTTTGGAGAAATCATAACTTCAGCACTGAGGATTATGATCAGGGATAAGTCAGTGACAGGTTATGGTCTCAGTATAGCTGAGATATGTCACCTGGGATATTAACTAATTAATTCCAAAAACAGTAGGATTCCTACCCCTGGTGATCTTTAAGGGTTCTATGCCCAATCTCAAAATGTATTATACCTATACCAAGTAGTATGAATACTAAAGGGAATAAAGCAATGATAGCAGCACATGAGGTAAGCCTTTGTAAAGGAATTGTTCCAGCAGAGGAGGTAGCATAAATATACTTTAAATTCTGTGAGAGCCTGAACTTACAAAGAGAGCTCTCCATAGTGCTCAACTTCCTTCCTTGATCCTGCTCCACTACTATAAATATGATCTAACATGGACTGCTGGTCTTGGCCTTGTTTTATTACCTTTATTGATTCTTGACATCAACATATTAGAATTATTTAACTCATATCTGATTACAAATAAGAATTATATCAAGTATAGGAAACTTAAGTGTCTACAAAGACCAAGGAGGAAATATAAATAAATACAAATATTTGAATGCATGAACTAAAACACAACCTAACCAAAAACCATGAGGGCACGTATTTCTGAACAGTGCTCTCAGACTCTCACTCAATTGGGAAAATACTCAGATAGTCTTTCTAAAAATTTTATTGGGGTGAAATACACTGGTATTTAAACTACATTTCAGGATCACTGAAACAAAAACTTTCAGATCAATTTATTCAGATTTACTGAAGATAACTACAATATCTGGCTATAATAGTTTAAATAACTAAAATAATTGGCTTAGTGGACCATCCAACCTAATGATCTTTAACAGAATCTTAAAACTGTGACAGGCTTTAAAGGCCCTCTGAATGAGATCAATAATTATAATTTGTCAAAAATATGATCTTCACTCATGTAATTTCCTTATAAATATATGAAGAAGTTTTTTAAAAAGGCTATTTCTAAAAGAATGTTTTGAGAAAATACATAGTACTTCTAATCTGTTCAAGTTCCTTAAATAGGTTCATAGAACATTTTACAGATAGAGTTTATAGGTTAAGGAACAGGTGAAGCAGGTCCCTTCATGAAGGAGAATAAGAATTTATTTAAAATTCATTAATAATCAAATATTTTACCAAATTTATTTTATTCCAAATTTATTAATGTCCTTGCTGTTAATAAGGTCCTCAAAGAAAATTTAAGCATGACCATAACAACTTCTCCAAAGAACAAATAAAGATACTTGATTTCTACCTTAAGCTCCTTCAAAGCCATATGCCCAAACACTTTTAGATAATTACTCCCCCAAACTTTCTTATGTAGAAAATTAATAGCATCCATTAAAGATTCTGTCATATAGAGGAAAAAAGCTTGGGAGGTACTTTCCTAAACAGAGGAAATAAATCAATACAATTCATATTTTCTTTTTAAAATTAAGTATTAACATGTTGAATTCTTTTGTTTTAGTTTAAATGTCTTTCCTTGTTCATACAGACAAAAGGTTTAATGTTTCTGAGGTTTAATGGTTTTGCTCTATAGCTTCAGGCTCCAGAAAACATAAGAAGAATGCAAATTCAAACTGAAAAGAACAAAATAACTTCTGTGGATAATCAGCTGAACATGCCTGGGTCAGAGGACAAGATGACAGTTTAATGTGACATAAACCTGTCTTAGAGAAACAGATCAAGGTCACTGACATGTTTCATATTAATTGCCAAACACCTGTCAGATGGCAATAGTTTGAAGTCACCACCCTTCATGAGTTGAATCCAAATGGCTCTCTGAAGGGGAAAGAGTCCACTAAATTTTGTTCTTTCATTGGTGGAAACAAAGGCATATCTGTCAATTTCCTACATAGAAGTACTGTTGAGCTTATTCATTTGAATGGGCTTTCAACTCTTTGAATTCAATTTCTTCACTGAAAGTACTACTATATTTCCTTACAAAATACGCACATTCAAATAAAGATAACATGCATCCATCAAGAGAGTATATATTTCAGACAATTTCATTGTTTCCTCCCACCATCTGTTTTTGATGAATTTAACTCCAAAACACTCTAAAGCAACCTTTTGATATCAATTGTTGGTCTTAGAGTACAATGAATCTGTGGTCCAGTTAATTCCAAGAATTTTATTATATGGTAAAAATGCTGCTTTGAGGCCAATGGATACTACCTAGCATTAAATAATTTTATCCTTTCAAAGGCCAAATTTTGAAGGGTTGCTTCCGGCCATCTAAAACTCAACGCATGCATACATGGGATGAAAGAAAAGTTTCTGAATTAAATAATAATATTGAGTAGTGTTTTGAAATTTGAGAGTGAATCAAAGGATGTGTATTACTGAGTTGTAGTGTCTTTTTGAAGAGTCAACACCTGATACTTCAAAAACGTTAATCTCTCCAATGAACATTTGCACCCAGAAATTTATCTTAAAACATAAACAAGCATTGTAAGTAGTATTACTAGTAGAATTCTCTGGCTGAGTTTCATACATATATTTAATTTCCTATAAAAATGCATTTTGCTTGACACAACAGGTATTAATAAGCAAAGTAAGTAAGCTAATACTTCAATGAAACTTTTGGGAGCTTACTTTGAGAACATTCATAAAGAAATGCATACCTTGGTAAATGGGTCAGATAATGCAAAGAAGTTATGGGGGGTAATTTCCCATGATAATGACCTCATTTAAAAAGTTATGATATGCCAATTATATCTCATTAAAGCTGGAATAAAGTTATAGTTGGCCTGCAGACAATTGAAGTATGAAATTTTTGCCTTTATTCCTTAAATGTAAAATACATCTTGTCTCTCAAAGACCTGCTAAAATAACACTGATGAGTTCCTTGAAAAATCACTGGGACTTAAATTTACAACTTTTAAGAATTTTTTGACATTGGATTTTGCTAACTTGCCATATCTCAGTCATTCATACACTTAAATTCTTTTTTCCTTCCTATATCTTATCATTATTATAGGCACACATCAACCAGTATCAACCAGTATAGGCACACATCTGTTCTAGAGCACAAGAACACATGGCTGTTTTCGGAATACACAATAAATGATGTCAAATACAAAAAATCAAGATTTAGATTTCTCTTTATCACTGAGAATATTTATACCACATCTGTATCACAGTGTTTTGCCTACTGATGAATATAGTGCAAAAGATCCACAGCTGGTATTCCAAAACATATATAGTTGCAACCAGTGTTCTAGAGTTACTTTTGAATATTCTGCTAGACAAGTGTCAAGAACACTGATATTCTTTCATAAAATAAGAAGCCGTACTGAAATTTATTATTTGATCTCATAAATCTAAAGCAATTGCAGTATCTTGAAAGTCTTTGTATAAACAGTCATGTGACTCTAATAAAAGATAATAATCTAATGGACATCTTCAGAAAGTCAAATATAAAAGATAACCATGTCCAATGAATAAGCTATTTTCTACTAGAGTAAATAGCACTTCATCAATCTCAAAAAGATAATACTTTATTTTTCCTTTAATAGTCTATTAGTGGTGTCAACCTAGAGTAAAACTATGACTTTATATTATGTAAAATATTGGTAGAAAATAAAAAATTTGGAAATCATTAAGACATTTCAGCATATACAGAAGTATGACGACTTGCAATTATCTAGACTAGCTGACTAACTCATCTACTTTATCCAAATGTTAAGAATTCTACCTGTGCATGTGCAACTTAAGAATCCAGTTTAAAATGAAACTTAAATTATGTTTTTTAAGAAAGTGGGTCACATATTTTTATTTTATTTAAACATTTGGTTTCATGCAGTATATATTTAAATTATATTACTATATGAAACCATCTAAATATCAAGTCACCAGTCACTTCTGTGATTTTTAAATAGATTATATAGATGTAACATAATGACTGACATGTAGCAGCATGTGTTTGCCAAGATAATGGTGAACTGAATATTTAATTATATGTATATAATATCTATGTGATTACACATATACCTCCAAATCAGACCAAACTGTTTCCCTTATAAAGTCAAGAGGTAAAGAAGCAAAAGTATGATGAAAACACCCAAGTATTACAGAAAACGAACACTGCAAAGGTGCAGGAAAACCCTAATTTCAATCTTTAAAAAAATTTGGCTCTTTATTAGTCAGTGTTCAATATGTTTAACAGAAACCACGTTTTCAACAAACACAGTGGATGTACTTATTACATACTGAATATTTCAAGAAAAAAAAATCAAGTTAATATTAACCTCTGAGAACTTACCTTTTCTGACAGCATCTATTTTAAAAACCTTCACAGATACTTGAGGGAAAGATTATTGACAATTTCATTTGGAAGTATATGTAAGCACTTATCTGATTTAAGCTAGGGAAGGCCATTCTAAGCATAAAAGCAATGAAAGGAATCACTAAGGGAAATATGGATGAATATAGTTTAAAACAAAAGTCTAGATTATAAAACATCAAGAAATGAATATGCAAATAATAAATGGGGGAAAATTTATAATGTACATAGGACAAAAGATGAATGGATTTTATAATTATTATGCTCTTAAAAACCACTAAAAGAATGTACAGAACAATGTAAAAATTGGCAAAGCACATAAATATTCATTTTACAAAGAAGAAATTAAAAAGCAGCCATTAAATAATGTTTATAAAAAGTATTCAAACTTAAAAACACATATAAGTTAATACTGAAAAAAATATAAAAAATATATATATATATATCATGCGTGTGTCTGTATATATAAAAACACATGTGTATATGTATAGACATATAAAATGATTCTATTTTATACCTTTTTATATATCTATTTTGGGGAGATGTATATAGCTCACACACACACATATATATAAACTTCATTTGGCGATAAACATGTATATACTGTATATATACACACACTATATGAAATGTACATAACTTCATTTGGCTATTGTAAAGTAAATATATATAATTCCGTTCAGCTATTAAATATATATGAAATTATATATTTTTCATTCAGTACATATTTAAATTACATTGCTAGATAAAACCATTTAAATACAAAATAACCAGTCACTTCTATAATTTTTATATAGGAGAGTACATAAACATAACACATGGCTTACATATATCAGCATACATATCTGTATATATATAAAATTATATCTGTATATTAAATATATTTGTATATGCTATATGAAATTATATAAATAAGCTTATGCATATGCCTATTTCCATTATATATATAAATATGGGCATATACATATGCATATACATATGCCTATATTTATTGCATATATATAATTCAGCTATTAATGGTGAGAAGGAAAATAAAAAACAAAAGTTAAATACCAGATGGGACTAAATTGATACAGTATTAGTGGATTTCTCTAGGTTATAAGAAAATTATTATTTTTATTTTTGTTTCATTCTTTTACAATTTCAAAGTTGATGCAATAGCATGTGCTTTTTAATAGAATAAAATATATTTAAATGTTTAAATATGCATACTGTGTTTGTTAAATTACATCATTATGCATAGCTATATGTTTACTAAATATTTTATCTTTTTCATTTTTGTTATTTTTTAGATCTTCATCAAAATAAATACAAGTAAATGAGAAAGTACTTTCCAAGATTTTATATCTTTATTTTTGTACTATCTTTTCTTTATTGCTTTTTCTATTTCAATCAGTTTTAGTTTTCCTTTGGCTTTAGTAGCAATATACTGTATTACATTTTTATAGCATTTATACATTATGTTGAATATATGAAAGTGCATTTTTGTAAGTAAAAAATGGTTGATTATTGGCAATTTCACAGGGCTTTAACATTTTTCAGAGCGCAGTTTTATACATTCTCCCATTTGATGATCAACCTTGCCATAAGAAAAAATACTATAGGCACATTACAGAAGAAATGGGGGTTTAAAGAGTCATTATTAAATCTAGGTCAACTAGATCAATCAGATATGTTAAATGAGTGGCACTTCGATTATAGGTTGAAGATGTGGATATTCATATACAAAGCCATTATCCTGGATAAGATTCATATTTCCATTTTCCCTTTACAAACCTACTCCCAATAAATAAAACTATCATGATGATAAGCATGGAGCCTTCCTTCATTGAATTACCAAATATTCTTTTTAGTGCTTCTATTATTTTATTATGATGACTTAAACAACAAATTTTCTGTTCTCTCTAATCTATTTTTTATTAAGAAGCTTAGTTTATTCTACCAAGATTAAAGAGATCATAATCCAATTTTATTCAAAAAATAGAGTCATCTTATTCTTATCAAGATAATAAAAAAAATTGAGAGCAAGAATTTGTGGAAATTTAATTTGGATCATTTATTCCATTTTAGGGTAACTATGGCAACTGCATAGAAAATGCAGTAGCTATGCACTTCATCAATCATAATATAGGACCAGGCTTTCTTCTCAATTTTTTAATCAATATAAATTGTAAAACTTTATTCATTACCAAGGTTAAATAGCATGCAAAACTTCTACTTCTTTCCCCTTCTCATTGCCTAAGCCTTGGATGTCTACTGTGAAATGAATGTATAAACCAATAAATATTGTTTTTATACTTCAGTACTTAGATATTTACATGGCAAATGCAGAAAGAGTTCAGAAAGTACCTTCTCGAAGACCACAAAAGGAACACCGGGAAGTGGAGAATAACTTCTAGGAGTGTATTATACCACATAAAATGCGAAAAATTCCTTCATTCCTATCTAATTCCTTTTCTAAATTCCCACCCATATCAAATAAAAATTCTGCCTAAAATTTGGGCAATTCTCTCATATTACCTGCAAATACTACTTCAAGGGCTTCACTAGAAGTTTTAAAATAGCTGAAGCCCCCTCAAAAGAAAAGTCTTATTTTAAAATATACAAAAGTATTTGATACACATTATTTCCCCAACTTTACTAGTTTTTGAG
>NW_011888872.1:8143282-8160000 GCF_000151845.1 Pteropus vampyrus | reverse complement strand
TACTGATATACTTTCTGGTTCTACATCATAGAATCAAAAGGTACATAGAGGAGATTCTTAGAACAATGTCTTATGATTGGAATGTGTATGGCACAGAATTCTTAGAATTATGTTGCAATTGGAAGATGAATTGACCTCTTTCTCCTTACTTTTTCCTGTACAATCAAGTTACAGCTATTTATCTTAACTGTGTTTGCAATAGTTCTACTTCACCCTTATTGAAAAGTTGGTTCCTTCCTTCATGTACAAGTTACATTTTTGAAACTTTCTCATCATTTAAAGCAGATGTACTCTGAGTGATTATGTGTGTCATGTACACAGATCAAGACAGACGTGTCTCCAGTGTATAGGTGCATTAGACAATGTGACAACAAAAGCAGTAGTAATTATAAAAGACCTATTGACATTACATGTTTTCTAATTCCCATTAGGATGACGTACATTTTTTAACATGTTATTTGATCAGGATGAAGGGGACGAGGTAATTAAAATCTTTACAGGGCTTGTACTTGATATACTACAACAGAGTAACAATACGTGAGAGTATATTTCAGGTATTGGGTCACCTCTGACTTATAAGTCTCTTTGTTACTTAAGAATTCACGGCATTTAATCTGCTTTCTATGTTTACGTTATTATTAAAATGTTTATACCCACATTTCTAATATTTCAGTAAGATGCTGTAAAATAACTTAAAAGTCTGTGATCTCTAAATAAATTTTACACTAAAAGCATGAATAAAGTGTCATGGCTATTTTAAAAGCTGTGTATGTGTGTGCGTGCACGCATGTGTATTGTATATGCGATACATATGTTCGTGAGCGAGACTATTTCATTAAAACATATACTTAAAACTGGCTTAATTAGTCTTCAAAGGAAAGCAATATTTCATGCAATTTAATCCAAAGAATTAATAGTTTTGCATAGACTCACAGAAGTTTTTAATTTCCTATCTAAAAGGACTCTCAGAGTCTACCTTCTTGCAGATCGAGTCATGTTAGCCTATCCAGAAAAATGCTAGAATCTCTCTCTTTAGAGAACCTCATGCTAATGAATTAGTTCTTATGCCTGGAAAATAGTCCTACTATGTTTGTGGGACTTCTTTCACTACACCTGGATAGAACTCAACTTGTAAACAAATATCCAATAAGATCTTAAGTATAATTAATGTAACCAAAACACATGAATATAAATATTATTCTTTTTAATCACATTAGTTTTAAAATGTTGTAGCTCTTTGTTTCCTAAGAACTAAAGACCTGCGATTTGCTCTCCATGTTAAAAGAAATAAATTCTATAATGATGAGTCGAGATCACGTTAGAAAACACGCTATAGGTCACATGGTAACTTATATCTAGAATGTTATGAAAGCTTTGGAAGAATGATGTAAAGCTTCTTATATTTAATGTAGGGCTTTCACTGGATATTGTACCTCAGTTTGCACATTTCACTGGCCTGGTGTGCCCGGCCTCCCTGAATGAAGGCAAAAGCTTAATGCCGAGAGAACAGGAAAGTTTCACATGGTTCTGCCTCCCTCATGAATAAAGCAACCACAAATAAAATAGCTTGCAGCAATCTTGAAGATATCCTTCAGGATATCTTAGTAGAAAATTAAACAAAAGGAGTAGATATAGAATGTGAAGCGTAAACAAAGCTGTCATGGCTAAAAAGCAGATGCTGCTCATCTGAGTCTATCTTGTTTCATTCTATATTGAAGAAAGAATCTTCAAAGCTTACTGGTTGTTTGATTTGTGGGACGAAAAGCCTGTATCTTCAGAAGAAGAAGAACCAAGAGCTGCAAGAAGAGAATGTTTCCCATATTTATGCAGTTAATGTCAGCAGACCAGAGAAGGTTCTGGCCCTAACGCTGATAATCATTTGGTCCATGAGTTGGTTACTACTGTGTCCTACAGAAGGCCTGACCGAGTACCCCTTTCTCTTAGTAGAAGCAGAGATTCCAAAGTTTAATGACTCAACAAAAGTCTTTCCCTTCAAGAGATTAAAACAAAGATAAATCAGGGAGGATTTAGGTATCATTATTAAAGAAGAAAACAGTATAGACTGCCTTAACATTAATGGTAAATTAACTTTGAAGTATTTACCTTTAAAATATCACCAGATGTTTCAGACTGCATAAATTACACAACTTTAGGGACTAAAAATTGTGTCAAGAAAAAAGCTCATAATTGAATTTCCATGTTTGGGTAAATTGATTTCTAGAATGAGAGTGAAAAGACCAGGAGATAGAGAGAAAGAGAGTGAGCAAGAGAAAGCTATCTTAAAAAGAAGTATAGGCTAGTAAAGATTTTCCAAGTTAAAATCTTAATGATCTTGAGGAGATTATAAGAGACTACTATGAACAATTATACACCCAAAATTGAATGACTTAGAATAAATTGATAAATTCCTAGATCCAAATGACCAAGTAATACTGAGTCATGAAGAAAAAGAAAATTTGAAAAGACCAATAATAGGTGAGATTAAACAGGTAATCAAAAACCTTCCAACAAGAAAAGTCCAGGACTAGATGGTTTCACTGAAGAATTCTATCAACGATTTAGAAAAGAGTACCAATCATTCTCAAATTCTTCCAAAATCTGAAGTGAAAATACTTCTAAACACATTTTATGAAGCCAATATTACTCTTTTGCCATAGCCAGACAAAACTCTATAAGAAAACTATAGATGAATATCTCTGATGAATATAAATGAAAATTCCTTAAAACCACACAGATAACATAATAATCAATGATGAAAAGCTGACACCTTTCCTCTAAGATCAGGAATGAGTCAAGGATGGCCGCTCTTTCCAATTCTATATAACACTGGAAGTCCTAAACAGAAAAATTAGGCAGGAAAAAGGAATAAAAAGGAATCCAAATAGGAAAAAAAAAATAGTAAAATTATCTATTCATAAATGACATGATTTTATACATAGAAAATCCTAAAAATTACCCCCGTCCCCTAAAAAAAACATTAGAACTAACCAGCAAATTCAGTAAAGTTGCAGGACACAAAATCAACATATTAAAATTAGTTGTATTTCTATATATAAAAACAAACAATTTGAAAGGAAAATTAAGAAAAAGATCTCATTAACAATAGTATCAAAAAGAATAAAATACTGAGAAATAAACTTCACTAAGGAAGTGAGAAACCTGCACACTAAAATATACAAAATTTTGCTGAAATTAAAGACACAAATTAATGGAATTGCATCTCATGTTCACGGAATGGAAGATTTAATATTGTTAAATTGTCCATACAACCCAAAGATCTACAAATTCATTGCAATCTCTATCAAAATTCCAGTGGCGTATTTTGTATAAATAGTGAAAAAAAATCCTAAAATTCATATGGAACCACAAAGGACCCCAGATAGCCAAAACAATCTGGAAAAAAGAACAAAGCTGAAGACCACATACTTTTTGATTTCGAAAGATAATTATAAATGTACAATAATCAAAACAGTATGGTACTGGCATAAAGATAGACATATACAACAATGGAACAGAATAAAGAGCCCGGAATTAAACCCACACATATATAGGTTCAAATAATTTTCCACAAGGGTATCAAGGATACACAATGGGGGAAGGATAGTCTCTTAAAATTATGTTAGTAAAACTAGATACCTACATGCAAAAAGAATGAAATTAAGTGAAACTATAAAGCTCCTAAAAGAAAACATAAGAGGACCTTCACAATATTGGTCTTAGCAATGATTTCTGGAATATGACATCAAAAGCACAGGCAACAAAAGTTTAAATAGATAACTGGGACTATATCAAACTAAAAACCTTCTATGCTACAAAGGAAATAATCAATACAATGAAAAGACAACCTATAAAATGGAAATATTTGTGAAGCATATATATTTGTGAAGAGTTAATATCTAAAATGTATAAGGAACTCCCACAACTCAACAACAAAAAAACAAAATGACTTATTAAAAATAGGCACAAGACTTGAATAGACTTCTCTGCAAAGAAGAGAAGTCTATTCAATGGTGAACAGGTATATTAAAAGATACTCAACATCACTAATCATCAGGATAATACGAATCAAAACCATAATGAACTATCACCTCACAAAACAAAACAGAAAATAATAAGTGTTGTCAAGGATGTAGAGAAATTATAATCCTTGTGCACCATCAATAGAAATATATAATCGTGCAGTTGCTAAAGAAAGCAGTAAAGAGGTTTCTGAAAAAGTTAAAAATGGAACTACCATATGATTGAGCAATTCTACTTTTGGGTATCTATCAAAAATAACTGAAAACAGGATCACAAATAGATATTTGCATTCCCTTGTTGACTGCAGCATTATTCACAATAGCCAGGAAGTAGAACAACCTAAATATCCACAGGCAAATGACTGTATAAAGAAAGTGTGATATACACATACAATGCAATATTATTCAATCTTATGAAAGGAAATTCTATCATATGCTACAACATGATGATCTTTGAAGACATTATGCTAAGTGGAACAAGCAAGCATAGAAGGACAAATATTATTATGATTCACTTCTATGAGATATCAAAAGTAGCCAAACTCATAAAAGCGAAAATAGAATGGTAATTGCCAAGAACTGGGGGAAGGGAAAAATAGAGGAGTTAGTGTTCAACAGGTGTAGAGTTTCAGTCATGCAAGATGAAAAAGTTCCAGTTCTATAGATCTGTCATGCAATATTCATACTGTATTGTACACTTAAAATTTTGTTTAGAGAATAGATCTCATGTTATGCAATTTTTTGTATTACAATAAAAATAGAAAAAGAAAAATAAAAAAAAAAAAAAGAATTTTAGTGACTTTGCTTGAATTACCACCACAGTCATGGTCACCCTAGTATTAAAACAAAACAAACAAAAAACAAAAACAAACAAACGAACAAAAAACTTGGTTGCTTAGTCAGCCATAGAAAAATGATTACAATCCCTGACTCATCAGTATTTGCTAGTTGAAACTGAACTGAGCTGACTTCGCTCATGAAAATCCCTTTGTTTGCTATTTCCATTACACCATGCCGACCTGTCCTTAGATGCACCAACACTACTCTCCTTACTTGTTAATAGACATGTTTTTCATCCACCCATGTTGGTCACAGGTCACTTTGCCCTTAAATTTAATTATAAACTCCCCTTCAAAATAAGTAAAGCAGAATAATAAATATTGAAGTGGCCGGTCAGCAGGGTGGATTAACTAGGACTCATTTTTTTTTCATAGTTTATCTTTAACAGCCCATGCTTGTTACTCTCTTAGCCTCAGGGATAGGAATGTGGAAAAGAGAGCCATTAAGTGGTCCAGAAAATTGGTCTGGCCCACTACGATTTCTCTCCTCTTTAAATTCTTATTGAATTTATTACTCATTCTATTTGGTTTAGTACAGGATTGCTTTCCAATAGTATCTGTAATTATTTTTCCCCTATTAGATTATCTTACTCTGTTACCTTTCTTACACTACTTCCCATGCAGGGCTGTATCTCCCATAATGTTACTGCTCAAGTGATTCCAAATAATTGAACTCACATGACTTTTCTCCAGGTTAGTGGAAGGTGGCCTTTTGACAGGATAGAGAACATTGACCTCAGCATTACACAGCTCTGTACTGCTAAGGACCTATTCTGACACTACTGAAACTTTTCAACATTTTACTTAATTTGTTGAATAGATGATATATTCACAAAGCTCAAAAATTGAAAAGCACAAACAGATGTATTATGCAGTTTCCCTCCTACCCTTAGCTTCTTTCTGCTCGTCTTCTTGCCCATCTACTGCTTCTAGGTGATCTTGAGAAGTAGACAGCATGTCTAAAGTTTCTCAAATACCTCTAAACTAGAACATTGTGCTTCAGTCATCACGAAGGAGGAACACTTGCTGTGGTTTTAGGCTCTAGATTCCAGGTGCTGCCTGACAGTCGGGGATCAGAACCATGTGCAGTGCTGAGTCCTCAAAAATTAATTAAGCACTGAAATAACCAACCCAATTCTTACTGAGTACTTATGAGAACTAATATTGCATTATGGGTTACAGAAAGAATAGGAATAAAAGATTTGAAGTTATTAATTTTAAAGCATATATATAGAAAATCACCACATCTACCTGAAATTATCAATAAAAGAGTATTTTTCTAATTAAGCAAGTGTGAGATTTTTCATACAAATTTATCTCTATCAACATATATAATAATTTAGGGCTTGGAAGAATTTTAGGTGCTATCAATACCAATCTACTCACTTAACTAATGAGAAAACTGAAATTCAGAGAAGCACTAAGGTTTATTTCTAAGATCATGGAGTCTAGACCCAACCTGACGCAGTTTAAATTCTAGCTCTACCATTTAGTAGCTGTGTGACATTGGGCAAGCTACTCTATTTCTTTATGCTTAAATCTTCCCATTTGTAAAAGGAGCATAATAAGAATATCTATTTATTATCATAGTGATTATTATATGGGTTAATATATGTAAGTGGCTAAGAAAGATGCCTGCCACAGAATAAGCACTATAGAAGTGCAAGCTAGTATCATTATAAGTTAAGTGATTTGTGGGAGACGAAATAGCTGAATGACATAGAAAAAGTTATTGGCTGATAATATCAAGTATTGAATTATTTATTATTACAAACCATTAAAGGAATATCAAATTCATAATAAGGTAATGACACAGTGTATAAGCAAAAAAAAGAATCTAAGGAAACCAGCGTAGGTGAAGGTGATACTTGTATTGGGGGTTGAGTTAGCTCATAAATAAGGAAACAGAAAATCAAGAAGGTGGATTAAAAAAAAGCAGATTTTTATAAGCATCTTTGGGCCAGGAGAGGGTCTCAGAGACTCCAAGCTTGGTCCAGCCTTTTTTTTTTTTTTTCCTTACATTTTCTATAAAAAGAAAACAGAAAGAAAGGATACTCATAGGTAAGACCTTAATGTTTGGGTAGAAAAACATTTTAAACACTAACTTAACTTTCAATCTGTACTGAATAAATTCTAGTCTTTGTTTTACTTGCTAGTGTAGCACATTTGACTTCAGACTATTAGCAAAGAAATAAAAAGAATGACTTATTGTTCATCTGCTTATATGCGACTGCCAACATGGATTTTAGAAATACAAAAGTTTGAAAGTTTAGTAAAAGTTTGATTCTTTAAAATAAATTTAATTTTTCTTTTAAATTCCATCATGAAATAATTTTATCTTAATATATAAAAATTTCTAATTGTGGTATGTTTCAAAGTCACAATTCATACCTTTATTAATAAGAAAATGAACAGTAAAGCTCACAAGTACCACTGAGTTACAATTTTCAGATTAGCTGTATTTAAGTGACTGAACAAATAATAGGGAAATCCTTAAAAGATAGATTTTTTTTCCGCAAGAAATGAACACATATATCTTAGTCTTGTAGAGTTCCTATCTTTTGCATAAGATGGGCCACAGGATGCAGCAAGCCTGTAGATCCTTTAAAGATATGGCAGCCAAAATCTAATAAAGCTGAGATTACAAAGGAGTCTATGTTATCAAAGATTTCATTTTGAGAAACAAAAAAGAGGGAGAAATGTACCTTGCACATTATAAGCGAATTAGCAACCTTGCTAATGTAGTCCTTTAGGTATTAAATCCCCATTGTCATTCTTCTTTCCTATCAAATGTAATGTACTATGAGAACTAGTCAGCAAAGTTATGAAAATAATAATGTAGTAAGTCTCTCCGTCAGTACAGCTTAAGCCCCTACCTAGAATTTAGAACCCATCTTCTTATTAAACTACAGATAAATACTTTTTTCACCGTTATCATTTATACATTGCAATGAATTAATTTGATTGAATCTCTTACTATGGGTTACTGAGCATAATTTGTAAAGGATGGAAAGGGCAAACGATTGCATTCCTAGCATTCAATCACTCAACTTCATTAGATAAAGGAAATGTACAAGACGATTGTCTGTGTGCACTTGCACCACGGAAACCTGAGCACCATTGAGTGAGAAAGGCTTCTAGCAACTGCTCTGAGTTCACTTTAATTATTTGCATATTAAGATCTCTGCAGGCAGGCAATGCTTCAAATGATACACCAAATGGCTTCTTCAGAAGTCATTAAGCAAAGTGTTGCCAAATATATTTTAGTTGTCATGCAATTTTGAAAACTAAGGAAATTATTTAAAAATCTATCCCAAATCTGTTACAGTGAGAAGAAAGACTGAGGCCACCAAGTGTAAGCTGAAAGTGCTTAAGATTTGAAATAATAGATAGAAATATTTTCCTTAGAAGAAGGATGAAAAATAACACCCACACCATGATACAACTATAGTAAAATAAAGACTTGACTTTACCAGTAAAGTAGCAGAGCTGGTAATAAATGCTGGCTAACCTTTGTTATGATAATTAGGGGCACAGGCAACATCAAGAGCCACATCCCTGATTCACACAGCACTGCTTTTCCTCTTCAACCTAAATTGCAGGACAAATGAAAAGAAGTCTTGTTTTACCAAAGCACAAAAGGTTTTGTCTATATGTTAATTAGGTTTGCCAAACTGTTCTCTATGCTCCTAGAAGACAAATAATCAATGTTAGGTCCTAGAGAGCACCTGGTATAGTGCTGGATTCACAGTAAATGTTCAGTAGTTGGTTATTTACTGCTTGACTTTTAGGTAAACCCATAAAGTGAAGGACTCAGTGTGAAAGAATCAAACAGGGGTTGATGAGTGGGCTCAATCAGGAATGGTTACCATCCTGCATATGAATTTAAATTGTGTCCTTCACATCTATATCAAGTGTTTCTGCAACATGACGAACTGACTCTCCTTTCTATGTGAATGGCGACACTGTGGGACGCTGGCGGTGACCTTTGTCCCCTCCTATCCTCACACCGTCTCATATACCCTGCGAATAAGGGATGAGATAATGGATGGTCAGACAGTCTATCATAGAAATAATCTGCTGATAGAGCAGGATTTAATGTAGGGGATAATAAGAAAAAAGATGGAGTCACAACTATTCCTATAGTCACCCAATTATATCTCCTCTCCCTCTCCTTCTCCTTCTCCTTCTCCCTTTCCTTCTCCCTCTCTCTCTCTCTCTTTCTCTTTTTTTTCCTCTCTCTCTCTCATACACACACACACACACACACACACGGAGGAGGGAGTGAAATTTTAAAATTAGGGGCTGAATGAGGAGGAGAAACAATATTTATTGGATGCTTGTTTATATCCAATATATGAAGAAGTTGTTTGAATAAACAAAGGAAAATATGACTAGAGTGTGGTATTATATTATTATTGCTATAATTCAAGCCCTTTGTGCATGTGTGTGAGAGACAGACAGTTGGATAAATAATCAAATATGACATTTCATAATCTTAACTATTTTTTAAGGGTATGACTACTACACGGGCTCATTCTCACTCAATTTTAAATTCTACAATTCCGAGAATAAAAGTAGCTTCTTTTAAATCACTAGTATTTGTTTGAGTTATGTGACTCCTTGAGAATAGAATATGAGGACCCAGAAATAGAGGGCTATCAGTTTTATTCATACTGCAACTCATGCTCGATTTCATAAATATCACAATATAAGATTTTGTTATAATTTATTGTTTCACAGTAGTTAAATTTTTTAAAGTTGTGAGAACCCACAATAATTACCAGCAAATAATTTGTATGTTTATAAAATGCTTTGGGGAAATATGCCCTATACTTAGTTTTCCAAATGGTACTACTTTTAAAAGCAATAAATGTGACCCTCTGGCTATAATACTGGGGAAAAAAAGGAAGAACAAAGTAAACTCTTTTAAAAACTTATTTTCAAATGTCACCATAGCAATAAATTATTGATTTCCACATCTAAAATTAATGTTTTTATTTATGAAGTACTTTTAACTCTCAGTAACATAATATATAACTTTGCTTTAACTGACCATTTTCTTTTAAAGAATTCTAGAGTTTGAATGAACCCAATTAAATGTGCTCTGTGTGTCTTCTAAGTCTGCCCTTAGCAAGGCTCACAATGTGAGTTCTGTTCTACTTGCTATCACGGGAAACCACACAGGAAGCCAGAGAATACTGCTTGCTGGGAAAAAAAAAAAAAAATGAGCTCATTTCTTCATAAAGTCTCTGGCTGCGGCCACATAGAACACAGCATCCGTTTATAGATCCTCCTAATTGGCACCAGGCCATTGTCTGGACTTGCACTTCTTTGTTGGCAAATGTGGCTCATTTTTATTTGTGCTCTCTGATAGATTCAGTTACCAATACCTACAGATTTGGATTATGAAAATTATCTAGGCAGGTAAAAAGAATTAAAATTTGAAACAGTTCAGTAGCTGGGCAGGAAGAGGGAGAGAGGCCCAAACTACCTTGAAGAAAAAGTATTTTGTGGAAATGAACAAAGCCCATGTTCTCTTTTGAATAATAAAAACACTCATCCACATACTGACACAACACAGGGATTTTATTATCAATAGTCACACACAGTAGTTTTATTAGTACCTATTCAAGACTAAGCTAATTTAAAAGTACTTGAAACCTTAGGCAGATATTTTTAAATTAAAAAAAAAAGTTCAAAAAGCTCTGCATCATCTACTATCTACTATAAATAAAATAAGGCTCAGCTTTTCCTTAGTCTTATAAAACATTCATTTACATATGAGCTGCCTGTATCAGGATCATGGTAATCATTCTCTAAGGCAACAATGTTCCCTTCTTTGTTAGAACTTTACGATATGCACTGTCACTTTTGCCTAATTTTAACTGCTTAGTCCATTTAATGTTATAATACATCTCCTTCCACATTAGATTCCTATATCATTTAGTCTCTCTTAAAATTTAAAGAAATAAAACCACTTCGAAAAATTAAGGGTCTTCCCTAAAGCTCAATATAAGCACATTCCATGACATATACTTTTCACACGTAAGTATGGACCAAATAGAACAGACTACACATGTTCACCAAATGACATGCACTATACTAAATATAAGTAGCAACACTATTCAGAATAGGACAAAACTGGAAACTACCTAAATGTGCCCAAATCAAAAATAGAATGGATAAAATTAATACATAATGGAAACTGTACTACAATGAGCATAAACAATCTAAAACATCATGCAACAATATGAAGAAATCTCAAGAATAGATTTTTGAACAAAGATGTCAGATAGATTATAGTGAATATTTTCATTATATAAACTACTACTAACTTATCTTGACCAATATACCAGGTTTGAGTAAAATAATTGGGAAATTTTGGCTAATATGAACATGTATGATTCTCTTTTTATAAAGAATAAAAAGTCACAATTAAATTGTGCTTCTAGAAAGCAGAGTAGTAGTTAACCCTTAATGAGAGGGGTAGTGAGTGGAAGGGAACATAAGGAGCTTCTGAAACACTGCTATCATTTTTGGGTTCATCCAGATGCTGGTTATACAAATATGGTCAGTTCATCTAAGTTCATCAAGATGTATAATTAAGATACATACACATTTTTGTATTGGTATTATAGTTCAATAGCAATTTTAAAAACCTCAAGTTTACATGAATATCAACTGAGCTGGAAAAGAGATAGCTGAATACCAGGTATAGGTAACAGAGTTCTGCTCATAAACATTATCCACCTGACTCCCTCCTTCCCCTTAACAACAGGCTGTGCCATGTGGCTTGCTCTCACTAAAGAAATTTAAAAAAAAAAAAAAATGTTAGTAGAAATGAGCATTCCTTCTAAGCCAAAGTTTTAAGAGCTAGTGTTGGGTTCATCATCACCTCTTCTCCCTGTGCCTAAAGACTGTAACCCCAAATTAAGACAAGATGGAAAGGAGCCATAGCCAACTAGTGCTGGACATGCAACAGGAGCTGAAAAAGTGTATCTTTCCTGTGGGAAGTCATTGAGACTTTATCCTAAATCACTGGGTTTGAGTAGAATAGTTGGGTAATTTTGACTACTGTAAACACAAAGAACAAATTTTTTTTTATATCATGTCCTGTACACCCACCAGATCTCACTTAATTTGATACTCTGTAGGCTCTTCTAGACTTCACGTAATGCCTCTGTCTCACATTCTTCCTTGGTACTCTGTAGGCTCTTCTAGACTTGGTACTCTGTAGGCTCTTCTAGACTTCCTTTGATACTCTCTAGACTTCCTTTGATACTCTGTAGGCTCTTCTAGACTTCACGTAATGCCTCTGTCTCACATTCTTCCTATCTAATTTGATACTCTGTAGAGCTCCAGATATCATCTATTAATATAGAGACTAAACAAAACAAAAACAAAACAAAAAACAGAACTTTTCTACCAAACAATTGAAACTTAATTTGTACCACATCGTACAAAATATTTAATGCAAAATGAATTATCAAACCTAACTAGTAAGTTTACATGGGCACACAGTGAAATGGCTGAATACCCAGCTGGGCTTGTCAAAAAATTAAGGAATAGTCATAAGACTAAATAGAAGATGACCAAATAAATTGAACATAAGATAGGTTTTGCTCCAACTTTATGGTTATTTGTTTTGATCATTTGAATGGATATGTTTCCTGGATGAACAAGTAAAAATAAGAAATCTTAAATGAATAACCTTTTGCTAATTTTGCTTAAAATGAGGCTTATCAGTACATCTTATGTTCTTGGACAATTAATTGGTTTTGCATCTTGAAGGAGTTGGTGCTCAGTTTCTCCTTGAGTGGGTTTAAAAACAACTCAAATGCTTAAATTTTGTGAGGAAAATAACAACCAAAACAAAATCTATAGCAGCCGTTTAACTAAGGTGACCTTTTTAAAAAGTTAGTCTAAATGATCTGACCAGTTTCAAGTGCCATGATTGAATTAATATGGGAATCATTGGAGTGGGAAGTCAGAAAATCTGGATTTAAAGGATTCTGATAACAAATTAGATGATCTCAGATAAATCGTTAAATCTCTTTGGGACTCAGTTTGCTCTTTTGTAAAATGAAGTGTTTGGATTAGATAAGTAGTTCTAATCTTTACTATAGTGTGTATGTCTGTGTGTGAGATATTCCTAGGTGAGACCCAACTCCAGGTCTGAGAGCTCAGGGATCTACCATTATAATAAGGAGCCCTAATGATGGGGAGCCAGGAAGTCCTTCAGTTACACTTTGAGAAACACTGGTCTAGACAGAGGGTTGGAACTCTTACAGCTTTAACACTGTATTATTTACTCAGTGTCTTTATAGCCTACTTTTATATTGTCCTTCCCTGCTCCTTAGCAATGCAGACCAGAATATTAGACTTGTCCTCTTTCATATCAGAAAGACAAATAAATTACTAAGATTTCCCTTAGATTTGTATTTTCCGTGAATAATACAGATTACCTCAGAGAGCCCAGGGAGAGCTTACTTTTCAAAACTGCTGTCAGATGGGGTATCTTCTACTCTGTAAGCTCACCTTCCCTACAGTTTTTGTAATTCAAACAGGCCTCATAAACCACAATTGATCTTAAAGGAGTCACCTTTTGGATCATCTCCTCAAAAAGATTTAAATTCTTAAGTGCAAGATAAAATAATATGATGTAAATGGAAATCTAATGATATCCTTAAAATTAGATTGTATTTAGGCAAACTAAAAAGCCTACCAAAGAAAACTGATCTTTACTTTCAATTTCTAACATCATTATACTCTGTTGTTTTTCAATAATAAAAAGAAAAATTATATTGAATATATTTTGACATTTATTTGAGGGACTTCCATTGGTTCTAAAAGAATATTTTAATTTTATTTGAAAAATAAAATAAATTCTAGTAGATTAATCTTACATTGTAACTTTAAAAATGCAAATATTTCCAATAATAATGATAATTGACATGCTAGCAGATGACATTTGCTTTGAGAATATTAAAGTTCTCTGAGAAAATATGGGTATAAACATTCAAAATTAAACTTGAGGTAATTAATTGTACTAATCCTAAATGGATAATAACTATCCAAAATTAAAATAATCTTTAAATGCTAGAAAAAGTCAACATAATCGCATTCATTTATGCTGCCCAAGTACCTACTGTGTGGAAGGATCCTGAAACAGAGGGCTGATATTTGATGTTCCAGCCAAAATCAGTTGAGGCTAGTAGGTTGAAATCTAGGTTTTTTCCCTCCCAGAATGAGTTGTTTTGAGCAAGTAACTTAAGTTTAATGAGCCCCATCTTCTTTATTTATAAATAGGGACAACTTTGGGTACATCACCAAATATCTCAATGTGAATTCCTCAAAGTAAATGAGAGTAGAGACCCCTTTTAATTCTAATGTTCAATATCTACATCGTGGTGGTTGAAAATTTTAATATTCTCTTTACATCTGCTAAATGTGAAAACATACCATCAATCACCATAAACTCTAAAATACACTGTCTAGTCCTAGTTTTGGAATTTATATGAAAAAAAGGCACATTTTTGTTTGTTATTCACAATAACAGAGTGGGTTTAATTTTTCATTTTTAAAATGTTTTTTTGTTTTCCTTGTGTAATCTTCTGTAATTTTGATGTAAGTTACAAATTTAATGATCCTCTAGATTTCAAATATGTGAAATGTTTAAGTCACTAAAGAATCATGATGGTAAGAAAAAATTTTGAAACAGATATTAAGTGTGGCAGTATCTATAGATACCAAATGGTTTATATAAATTTGAAAAAGTAGATATAGCTAAAATAAGTCACTAAAATAAGACACAATTCGAAATCAAGATGTTGAGCACATGTCTGGATTTTCAATGTTAAAAATACAAACCCTGAATATACTCTGCATAACTTCATCCCATTACCTAGATTTTGCTCTGTAAAAATAAATCCATGCTGGTTGTCACTACCAGGAAAAATCACAATATCTGCTATTTAATAGGTATTAATTTTCTGTAACTGATGAATGAATCAATGAACAATGTACAGTAGTCTCCCCCCTTATCTGCAGCGGATATGTTCTAAGACACCCAGTGAATGCCTGAAACCTCAAGTAGTACCAAATCCTACGCATACTATGTTTTTTCCTATACATACTAACACTTTATGGCTTCTCTTTGGCATATCTGAATTGGCAGCATCACTGTTCTTGCACTTTGGGGCCATTATTAAGTAAAATTAGGGTTATCTGAACAAGTTAATTGAACAAGCACAGCCCGAGAATCTATCTGATAATGAGACAACTACTAAGTGGCTAATGGGCGGAGAGTGTATGTAGTGTGGGCATGCTGGACAAAGGGATGAGTCACATCCTGGATGGAATGGCATAGGACAGCACAAGATTTCATTATTCTCAGAACTTATGAATTGTTTACTTATAAAATTTTCCATTTAATATTGTCAGACCATGGTCGATTATGGGTAACTGAAACCATGGATAATGGGCAGGTACTGTATAATAACTGTCAGTGAACAATAGAGCTGCATAACCTTGCTGTTATCTGCTCTTAGCCAAGTGAAAATCGAACTGAATATTCTGGAGAATTAGCATAAAGGAGAGTACATTACCCTTTAAAATATGAGTGAGATCAATCATTTTTTTAAATTGGAAACTGAGCATCTTCTTTGCATTTGGTTGAGGCAGTGTAACAAAATAGTTTAGTACAGTAATAATTTTTGAGTCAGATAAGAATAGATAAGAAAACAGGCTGTCCTCTGAACAGTTAACTTGATTTGATTTCTTCTTACTGAGGCTTCTTTCCTTTGCTTCCAAAATTGGGAAATGATTTCTTCTTACTGAGGCTTCTTTCCTTTGCTTCCAAAATTGGGAAAATGTGCTTTAGCTTATGGTGCTATTAAAAGTTTTAAATGTCAAATTTTTATAAAACATTTAGTATGGTGGCCAGCACATAGTAAATGCTCAATAAACAACTGCTATGATAGCTACTATGCCCATTAAAAATCATCATTTACATAATTTATAGTTTTCCCCAACTGGTTGGTGTCAATTTGAAAGATAAGAAACAAGATGGTTCTTTATCTTGTAGATGTTTTTTCAAGACATGAAGAAGTCAGTTTGCTTTGTAATTCCTTCTTGCTTTATATTTTATTGCTAGCACCAAGATTAATATCTTCCTTTCCTCAGAGCATGCAAACATTAATCTGCTTTCAAACAAATTCAAGCCGTACCTCTCCTATGACACTTAAAAAATTTCAGCCCATAAAATCTCTCCCTCCTCGGACCTCCCACTATATATTATAGCCGATTATACTTATGCTAACTTTATCTCTGTTAACTATACAAGTTCCTTAAGGGTAAAAGTCATACTCAACAATTAAATTGTTCTTCTTTCCTGTACTCCCAATGTTATCTATTTTTAATATTGTTTCATTCATTATAGGAGGCGTTTCTTTCCCCTCTTGTCAAATAAATTACATGCTGAGAATATAAGAAACTTCACCTTCTACTTTTTGGTATTATTCACCATGCATACTTAGTCTAACAAGTGTGTACTTCACTTAATTGTGAGATTACTGTGGTTAACTACTCAAATGACAACTCCCTACCAACTTAAAAACATGCATCTTGTTTCCTTCTCTGACACAATTGGGTCTATAGGGAAACTTATAGCTACTATGTGTATATGGCCTCTTCTCTCTAATATGCCCAGAGTCAGGGCTTCAGAGGCAAGTAGGGAGGAGTGGAGCATAGAGCAAAGTGGAGAGTGCATACTCTGACAAAAGACATTCAAATGAAAAGAGAAAGAGGATGGGAAAAGGCAAAAAAAATCGCTACACTTGCCAAATTAAATATTTTT
>NW_011888872.1:8132727-8141042 GCF_000151845.1 Pteropus vampyrus | reverse complement strand
ACGAGATTCCAGGAGCATACTGCTATTAAGAACATGTCCCATCATACATCAGGGATTAACGGGCCTTTCAGAGGAAAACATGTTAGCTATAGCCGGTGTAGGATCCAGCACAGCAGCTTCTGTCAACAGCTTTCTAAGCCTCAGTGAAGATGTCAAAGGTGCTAATGGATTTGCACAACTCTTTTGATCACATGTTTTCTGAAGGTATGAAATGAAACCAAATTTGATTTGACTGATACTAGAAAAATTTTTAAATTATAAGAAAAAACACAAATTAAGATATGTTATTTATTCTAACACCTTGGAAAAATTTACCTTACTGTATGTTTCACTGGCAATCTGTTAGGTTCTATACCTGAGAAGCATTTAGCCCTAGTAGTGAGGAAGTAAGTCAATACTATTTCTGAATAGTATTTTATAATAATAGCTGAGTAAAAAGAAAGAAATGTTTTATTATATTTGAGATACATGCAATATTTCTGCATAAATCAGGAACAGAGATAGAATAAGTTTAACAATTTTAAGTGGTTCAAATATGCTTGAAGTGTATCAAAATATAGTAGTTATTATTTTAAAAATTCAGTTTTCATTAGGAAATACAGAAAATCTGCATAGAAATCCTTTTCAGAAAAACACCTAGAAATTTCTAAATATGAATTCATGGTAATCCACAGTGAATTGATTACTTTGGGTGTTGCTTTGGAATTCTATCGTGTTATCAATCCTGAACAGTCTGCATGGTTGGCCTCATGAGACTACTGTCTGCGTGGAACACAACTAAAAATTACTTCAGTATACCTTACTCTTAGGCAGTAGCAGAGAACAAATGGCTGAAAAGAGTTGCTAAAATTTTATAAAGCGTTTCAATGTTTACTACGAGCTGCCTAGTTCAAAATAAACACTAAAATCTATTTTCAGCCTTCCAAATCATGATTATTTATTTTCCATGATGTTAGTTTAGGCATGATTCTGAAAACCATCATAAACAACATAAAAAATATGTATATGAATCATAAAAATCTTTCTATTTTCCATAATAGTCTATAAGGTTTTTGTGTTTAGATGATGAGAAAAGATAGAAAGAACAGATACAGTTTTAAAGAACATTTTGGGACTATCTCAAAGCAATATATGATTTTTAAAAATTTACCATTAATTTTCCTTGATATTACTTAGAATTATAGCCATGTAGAAACCTAAAGGAGACATTATGGGTTGAAAAGTTTGCCCTTCCCTCCTCCCCAAAAAAATGCATGTGATGGTACTAATCCTCAGTACTTCAGAATCTGGCATTGTATGGAAACAAGGTTTTTGCAGAGGTAATCAAGTTAAAAATTAAATCACTGGATGGTCCTTAGTTTAATATGACTGATGTCCCTATCAAAAAGAGAAATTTGGGCACAGAGACAGATGCACATAGGAAAGACCATGTGAAGATACCCAGGGAAATGTTGGCCATGTGACTAGAGTAATGTATTCACAAGCCAAAGAAAGCCGAGGGTTGGCAGAAAACACCAGAAGCTAGAGGAGGCAAAAAAACGATTTTCCTCTAGACCTGTCAGGGAGAGCATGGCCTTGCCCATATCTTGATTTTAGAGTTGTAGCCTACAGAACTGTAGGGCAAAAAATCTCTTCGGTTTTAGGTCAATCAGTTTTTGTTATTTTGATATTGCAGCATTATTAAACAAATATACTAACTTTAGAGAACTTGCGATCCCATAAGCCAAAAACCTGATGTAGAAAAATAAAGTATCTTGCTACCCAAGATTGCACAACTACTTCAGGCAGAAACAAAAGTCTGTTTTGTTTGTTTGTTTGTTTGTTTGTTTTATGCTACAAATTTAGGGCCACTTCTTCCCTGCTTGGAGAATGACAAGAATGAAAATTCTCAATTTTAATATTTATCAAAATTTCATTCCTTTAAGCTATTTTATTTAAAGACTTCCGTTAAAACTAAAAATAAATATTAGTATTCCATTTACCTTTCAATTCTTTCTAAGTAACCATGCTCCAATTTCTAGTTACCTTTTCAATCCTCAAGATAAAATTGAGACTTCTTATTAATCCATTTGATACGTGATTTTTATCAAATGATCCATTTGCTATTATAAGAAAAATGATACAACATTTAAAAATTATTATAAAAATTTACAGCGAAACTAAGGGAAAATAAAAGTATCATGAAAGACTTGGCTTTTTAGTTATATAATATTTTGGGGTAATATTTGAATTATATAACCTCCTTCTAAGTTATCAATCTTACAAATATCTATAGACATTATGAAACATCTCTTTATTTCACTTATAAGAATAATAATTTCTTCCAACTAATTTGGAAGCCTCATGAAGGCAGAGATTTTTGTACAAGTTTGTACCTCTAACATCTAGCACCATGCCCACACAAAATTGATGCTCTATAATGAATAAATAAATCCATTCAGCAAGTATTTATTCAGCAGTTACTGTGTACTAATCATTACTCTATACGCTGAGAATAGAGCAATCAAGAAAATGCACCAGTTATTATTGAGCTTAGTATTCTAATGAAGAAAGATGGAGAAAAAGATAAATTATATGATTATATGGTATGTTGGAAGGTGGTAAGTACTAAAGAAAAAAAATAAGGCAGGGAGCAATGACTAGGGAATAATAGGGCTGTTACTATTTTAATTGGGGTTTACCCTAATTAGGGAAAGCTGCAGGATTTCAAATGATATTTGACACTTGAACAAAGACTTAGCAAATGCATGGTTGAGGTGTGCTATAAGCTTTAAGACCTAGTTGCATTTTTTCATTGCCAAGAAATAAGATGACTGCTTCCTGGTTTGCTAAGATGGTACTAGGTTAAATGCCTCTTACCCTAGTATAACTATTAGCCCCCTTCTAACTCTTACTGGTGTGCCAGATTAAATAAATTATATAGTTGCGCTACTTAGATGATAATCTCTATAGTACATACCAATGCTTGTTAAATAAATGAGTAAAAAAAAAAACAAACTGTATCTCCCTCTCATGTCTCATAACTTTTTATTTTATCAAACCATTTAACCTCCTTGTGCAGCAATATCGCCATCAATCCCCAAACTTTGAGACCAAGATTGATGTTGAATCTTTTAATATCCTTAGGTGAAAAGCTCAAAAGATATACTTATGATTAGCATCAACAATAACAATTTTCTCTCACTATGTAAGTTTTATTTAATGTCCTCCTTGTCTTTTTTTTTTTTTTTTCTCCCACCGCTGAGACCAACATCTTTATAGTGGTCCAGATGGCACAGAGAGATTATGACAATGGAAGGCGGCTCATGCTGGGGGCCTAAAGAAAAAAACAAATCATGGCTTTCCTGAAAGACCGAATTCAATTACACACTTACAATGTCCTTAGTGGATGGGGTGCTCACTCCGTGCCACATCTTGTGCAACTTTAGATAATATGTTAGTAGTTGTACACTAAAGAGTGGCACCATGGACAATTAAAGTTCTTCTTCCTATAAGTAAGCTATATCACATCCATTTTAGATGTGGGAATTCATCAAAAATAATTGTGCAGAAATCCCATGTTAATTATCTGTGAGTATATCTTAGAAGAGACTTTAGGGCTCTTTGCTACAAGAGAAAACTTGGAAGCATTCCATGTTTGCCAGGTTGGCCCATCTAAATTGTATAAGTAGGCTGTCAGAAGAAGACGAAGACTTCACCTCAGATGTGTAATTTACTCCCCACCCTCCACCCCATTCCAGATTCAGAAAGAAATGCTAATTAGAACTAGTGTGACTTTTTAGAGTTTGCATAAAGTCAGCCCTGTCAACTTTGCCTATGCCCCTCTGCAAAGTGGAAGCAGTGATGTTCTACATACCATGCTAATGTATAAATAACTTTTATGTTCATTTAGCTACTTCAGCACATCTGAGAAAATGACATTATGAATGAGCTACATTACCTAGAGGAAAGAGACAGACTAAACGTGGGCTTCTACATAACTTAATATGCATCTAATGTACAACTTAAACAGAGTATCTTCCACACTAAGTGACAGGCAATTTATCTCTATACATCAGTAAGTGTCGAATACGATATGAATATGACACAGCTTTATTATTGAAGGAATCTGAAATTTCCAGCCATAAATAGATTTTCCTATCTTCATTTATTAGCAAACTACTTATAGAAATCACGTTAATTGCCACATCTATTCCTACACTTGCCTCCATTTAAAGTTAAGCTTTCCTTATGCTTTATTAGAATCAAGCCAAGTAAGAGGTCGTTGCCTAAAAATGACAGTGTTACACATGTGTGTGTACATGCACATTTGTCACTGCTAAAATCCCTCTATTTCTGTTATGCGAACAATCTACGTTAGTCACAGGACATTTACCTCAATTTAATATCTGTTATTTAGAGTGCTTGTTTTCTGGCAAGACAAATGTCAACAGTTTTTGAAAACTAAGCACTGTTTATTGTTTAGCTGGCAGTTATAAAATAAGCACATCTAACATTTTTGTTATTTCTTTGAAAAAAATTCAGTAATTATTGTAACACAAAGGGTTTCTGGGGAAAGTGCCACAGTTTATTTCATTAGATCTTCAAATTCTTGGCACCCATTTCCTGCTGTTGTGTTACATAGCTATTTATTAACCCTAGAATGCACATATTTGATGTTTACCTTAATGAAGAAAACTCAAATTAGTTGAATAGTTTTAAAAGACACAAGTCTTTTATGTGTGGAAATATCTAAGTCTTATTGACTAAAATTGGTTTACATTAACCAACAAATTGTATGCAAAAAAACTTTCAGATGGTATCAAATAACTAACTTGGCTGAATTTTTCACAGGTTTTTTAGCTCTCAAGTGGACATCACCTCCACTAACAAGAGGCCATTTGGATCTACTGTCCTGCTTCTTTCCGGGCACCTTATCTGTCAGTGAACAGGTTATCTGTCACCAGTAGAAGTGCTCACCAATTAATCTTTCACTAAATCATCACCCATTACTTGGCCATACCTCATTTCAAATGGTTTTCTACTACTGCTCACAATCTGATTGAGATCATAGATACTTGTTAATATTACTATATCTGGGAACAGTGAGGGGCTGAGAGAGAAATAGTCTCCTTCATTAATAACAATTAATGGAGGGTGATGATAATTTAGAAGGATGTCTAACTCACGCAATTTCTTAAATCATCTTTAGAGAATACAGGACAACTCTAAATCGCATGTTGTATAACATATTAGTCTTTGAATTTGACTCTATAAGTAAACTACAGAATGCTGAATAAGCTAGCACCAAAAATGAATGGGAATTCCAGTCAAAATTACATAGTAGAGAAGAAATACAAAATGACATAAGTGTGCCAGCATTAGGAACATCTGCTTTAATGTCTAAATATTGATTTCTTCTGCCCCTGGAAACTAACCTATCACTAGTTTGTGTAGCTTGGTCAAATTGCCTGTGAGTAATTAGTTGGTAATCAACTACTAATTAGAAAAGTAATTTATGAAGATGACCCCCAAAGTGGTCAATCTCTAAATGTTCAAGAAATGAGTCTCCATGGAACCCCTTCAAGTATCACATTGCTTTATGATGCAAGACTGATTTCTTCATTACAAACTTTCATGTTGATAAATATTACTTTCCTTCCTCAGCTAGCAAATAAGTTTTTTGGAAGCTGAGATTGTGTAATTCTTAAGATTATACAAGTAGATTCTGTTAGAATTTTATGTTGATCCTTGTCCCTTTGGCATTTATTAGAGGGAGAAATCAAATTTACTGAAGTATGGAAGTAGTAAAGGTGAAGTCTATGTGTATGACACTCATTATCTCTAAAGAAAAAGAAACAGATCAATGTGACAGAAGGCTGGGAGCTCTGCAGAGGGCACCAACTAGCTCGGTGCCCACCATTCTAGCTCTTGCTGCCCTGTAAAGGGTATCACCATGATTCTTCCATAAACCATTAAATCCTTTAGTTAATACATGTCCCCAAACGGAGGCTTATCAAAAATGTTAAAAATATAATATAAATTGAAACCTTAACCTAAGGCACAATATATTTCAATATGTTAAATTCTTGCTCCTGGTGTTTAAGTTTTTCCACCTCACAGAATAAAACAACTGGAGCACAAAATATCAGAGAATAATTGAGAAAAAGAATGCTACAGTTTTGAACTAAAGATAGGAGGACTGTCCTCCTTCAGGACTTGAGACTTTGCCCCTATTAGCTTAATATGCACCCTTGTCTATTGTGGAGTTACCCCACTTGCCTTTGAATTTAATTTCATCGATAATGGTTGGAAACCCATGCAGTGGTAATTTCCACTGAGAACTGAAACTATCTATCCCCTACCCAGTTCACTGTTTACATTAACATGACTTTAATATTTTATTTTCCTCATTTGCATAACTTAGCTATTCTAGAAGACTTATGCCCCCCGCAAATAACTTGATTGTGAATTACCAGAAACTCCCCAAAGACTCATCCAGTCTTTCACAGGCAGTATCAACATACAGTTAATGTCCTAAGACTCTTCTGAACCTCTTCTTTCAAAAACCTTACAGTGTTGTTTCTACCAATCCTAAACTGTTACAGCATGACCTTTACCCATTTTCAATCAAGTCCCTACATTAAAACACTCAGTTTAAACCAAACTTGTAATTCTCGATTTATCCATACTTTGTTTTTATTCCTCTGAGACCTTGCCATAGCCCAGTCTAGGTGGTCTCCCTTACCATAGTGTGCAGTGTACTCACCTTTGTCTTATCAATAGATTGTATTGTTAGCATCTGGGGAGTAGGCATTTGACATCAATTGTTTCTTATGAAATAGAGAAGTGTGCACAGATTAGTGGGAGAACACTCTTATATTAAAAGGTAGAAATCACATTTTCAGAATTCTTCTTGGAGGGATTTAACCTTTGGTTTTAGATCCTCTCATGTTTCCCTGGTTTTCAGAATAGGGAGTATGTCACTCTTCACATAAGAAAAGTGATGTTACAGACTCCCCTGGGTCAGAGCAATCATTGTGGGAAGGGGGCTGATATGAGAACTACTACCTAGTTCATTGCATAGCAGAGTTTAGTCATCCTTAACTAATCGCTGAGTTAAAGCAATTGCCTTTGAGAACAGGAGAGAGTCTTATAGTTTGTATGGAACCAGGGGATCATTTCAGATATTACCCTAATTCCTAGAAGGTCCAAGCCACAATACCATTATAATAATAGCTACCTTTATTGAACACTTTCTATTTATTGCTTATTCTGAGCCAGACAATTAAAATATATTATTGCTCTTAATAATCTTCACATCACTTTTGTATGGTAGATATTATAATTATCTTTTCCAAAGGAGAAAACGATTTGAATAGATTAAAAAGCCTCCCCTGAACACCCAATCAATCACCCTCTATTGAAACATGATGGTTTACTATCTTTGTAGCATTTTTCAACATCTGGAATTACTTTATTCATTTGATTGTTGACTTGTTAACTCTCTGTCTCTCCCATCATATATTTAAACTTCAGGAGATTAGGGACCTCACCACCTACTTATCTTTATATCATTATTGCCTAGGGCATAGTGGATGATCAATAGATATTAAATAAATGTAGTAGTAGATTACAAAGATATGAGGGCTGAAATATAAGTTTGAAAAATTTCCATAAGTACTTTTGATATGCACACCCCTCTCCCCATCATGGGCATGCCTGGTAGAAATATCTATTCTGACAACAACTGAAAAGAAAATAAAGACTTCTTGTATTTTAGAAAAAAACAGTGAAAAAATTCATGTGAAATCTCATTTTGCATGTTAAAAGTTATTACTCTTTAGCAATATCACAGCCCATGAATTTGTTAGGTTACAATCAACTGGTGATAGCGTATTTTGATATTGCTGCTAATAGCATATTTCAATACTGCTGACTGGTTTTTAGAGATTGCCATTTTAGTACTGTTTTTCATATTAAAACTTATTTTCTAGCATCTAACAGTGGATGACTAGCTGTGGGGAATGGGAGGTAGAGGAGGTCTGTAGAGATGACTTAAATAAAAATTTCTATTGATTCAGTCAATAATTCCATACATTTTTTTTTTTCCAGAACCATGGGGGACCTCTACACAGAACCATCAAGTTGCTTTTCAGTTTTGGTTTTTTCAAGCATCAGTAAAACATTCATGTTCTTGCTGAATTTTCAACAACTGAAGCTGTCACAGATCTGTCTTGAATTGGTATTCTCAAAATGTCAGGAGTGAGGCCTGAAAAGTAGGAACGCTCCTCACTCAAATCAATCGGCTACACCAGCCAGTGATGACTCCTTAT
>NW_011888872.1:8116510-8132222 GCF_000151845.1 Pteropus vampyrus | reverse complement strand
GGCTTTAACTATAAAAGCAACAATTCAAGACAAAAAATAATTCAAGATAAAAATATAATTTCATTTATGATTCTCTCATTTTAATTGATAAATCAGGAAACAGGAAAGAATGTATAATCTATCAAGGTCACAGCATAAGCAGCTGAAAGAACTTGGATTGAAAGCCAGGTCTGACTCCAGAGTCGACTCCAAGCCACTGGCATTCTGCCATTTACTATTCTCCCAAAATTAGCATTGCCTGCAAAAGTCATTCAGCAGTGGGTCAGGGTTATCACCTTGTGTACAAGTCTTCAAATATGCTAATTTCATATTTGAGAAGCACTGCTCCCTACTGCTCTGCCTTGGCTTGGTGCACGAGTGGCTGATTGCTCTTCATCTACCATGTTAGAGGTAGGAGAAAGTTTGAAAGAAAGCTGAGGGCAACTGAGCTTTGAAATAAACACCTGAAGGAAAACCCTGTAAGGTTTCCAGTGAACATTCCAAAAAGGATTCAGACAGGAGGATTAGAATACTCTATCTTGTTTTGAGTTTTTTCATATCCATTAAGCCTCCCTGTGATTAGGGGAAACACCTAATAGAACAAATCTACCAAAGCTTGTCTTTGCTGGAAGGGTAAGTGGCAGGGTAGTCTGTTATCCACTGCACACTGTTGAAGGGAGTGGCTAGTGCATGAACTGGCAGCTTTACAGAGCACAAAACTGACACCCTGGGGCTTACAGGAAAGAAGAAAAGGGGACTGTTCAAGTTGATCTAAAACTGAGGAAAACTTGATTTAACAGAAGTCCCAGGTGATTCCCCACATGCAGCACTTACTACGTCCTACCTGTCATCACTCATTGTGCTGTTCTTGACAGCAATGTCTTTCTTTCCAGTTACTTTACAAGATTCTTCAAAGATCAACTCAAATCTTTCTACCTCCAGCAAACACTTGATCCCTCTCTGATTTCCAGCTTTTCTGCATGTGCATCTTGAATTAGGTAACTCAGAATTTAATTTGACATTTGGCCTTACCATTCCCTTCAACTTAACTTTAGATGGGCTTCTTCCTGTCTAAAAAAGAAAGCTCCTGACCTCTTTTTGCTTAGAGCATTTACTTTGGAAAACTTGCAATTGTAAATTATTTCTCTGCCCCTTTGAAATGTAAATCTTTCTCCAGACTCTTGCTAGTTTTACAACCTAGGAATGTCTTTCTCAAAGATCTGGGAGCTATCCCCATTTGACCTGTAATCAAGAAAGTTGGGGCCCCAAATCTCATCTCCATGGGATGGCAAGAGCCTAACTCTAATAAGCACTAATTAGAAAACAGATGGCCTAACCACATTAACTAACCTCTTCCACCACTGGCCTCTAGTACTTCCCACTAATGAAGCTGAGTCTAATTCCTCTTCCCTATGTAATAGTCTTGATGTTATGCAATAATCTTGAATAAAATCTTTTTTTACCTGTTTAACTTGTCTGGTGCTATTTCTCTTTGACACAAGAGAAATTTAGCAATTGTTTCCTGCGTGCTAATTTTCTTGAACCAGAACAAGAGATTCTGGAACTCCTTTAATTAAATCATCCAGTCTTTCTGGACAGTGCTTGGTTAAATATTTCATCTTTTCCTCTACCACTTCCATCTTCTCCAACACATACACACACACACACACACACACACACACACACTACACCTTCTACACTATACGTCTGAATTCAATTTTTGGAAAAAGTACATATGTGGACCTCCCTGCCCCCCTGCTTTTAACACGGGACTATGAAGCAGTCAGTAAATATAAGCTTCCCTGATAGTCATGTGATTTTTCTGGATCTTAGAAAACAGATTACAGATGAAAATACATAAGAAATGTGCCCACAGTTATCATCCCTCATGACTATTTTTAGTTCTTTCCTGCTTCAGTCAGAGTGGGCTCAAAATCCTTCTCAGCATCAAATTCCAGGCAGCCAGTTTTGTTCAATCTGATTCCACACACAAATTGAAACCGACTTACTCTCCTTAAAGTAAAAGAAGTCCTTTTATTGTAAAGAATATTTGATTTTAAACTGTCTTTTGACTAGGTTCATCACTTCTATGCTTAAAGGGCCATTAATTATTTGATGAGTAAACTATTTTATGGTCCTAAAAAAAACAATATTAAAGAGTAAAGTATATTTCCTCTCACACATTTGAATTGTGAATATCACTGGCAGAGGGCATCTACGATGAAACAGACCAAAAACATGCTCAAAAACAACAGATTTTGTTTTCCTGAGAGAGAAGAATTTTTCCAATCAATATATCTTCCTTGGAAAATAAAGTCCTCTGACTGCCTGGAAAATTTCCATTGCTTTTCTTCTAAAAGTGGTCATTGTTACTTTTGAGGGAATTGAGTAGGGGTAAAATGGCATCCTTTCTGATAGTATCCCTCTTGCTTACCACCTTTCTAAACCTTAGGATTTAGAATATAAAGAAATAAAAAGGAACCACTCCAGCAGATTAACTTTATAAAACAAGGATAACCAGAGAGATGGTCTTCTAAGATAAAAATACAAGAAGAGCCCACTCTGACTGAAGCAGGAAAGAGCTAAAAATAAGGGACTTGAGTCCACCATGAAGCCACTTTGGCATCCATGTTTCCTGCCTTAAGGGGATTGACTGGACTAGATATTTATGGCTAAAAATGGGACAGAGTAAGACTGGTTTCAAGTTAGTTTCCCAGTTAGATCAATTACCAAGATAAAAAGTGAGATGAGGTGATTAGTCTCCCAAAAACTCTCAAGAAAAAAACAATATTTAGGTAAACAACAAATATGTTATTTAATGTTTTAAAACTTATATTCTTTATATTCTTTATTGCTTCACTAATTTATTAATTCCTATAGTGGAAGTTGTCAAGCTGCAATGACTCTCTTTCTCTGAAATCTGCTCCCAACCACATGATAGGTCCCCTCAGTTGCCATACTGAATCCTAAGAACCATCTCTACTCTTGTACATTAGAGTTCACAAGATGACCAATATGATTTTCAGGGAATCTGAAATCTAGTATGGTTTATTAGCTTAAAATAAAGTGAGATAATTCCTGAGCAACAAGAGATCTTCCAGATGAAACAAGCAGATAAAATATAAGAAACAAAGAAGAGAGAAAGAGACAGAAAAAAAACAAAAAAACAAAATCAAAAACAAAAAAAAACAATATGTATGGCTACTTATCCACCTCCCATTGCCTTCTTCCAGGCCCTGTGAGAACTCTCAGGAACAAGAAAAAATACTTCAAAGGATTTAAAAGTCTTTTGGCAATAGAAAACTGAAGGAGATATTGGTAACTTTTAGTAATGATCTGAAGGGCAAAGAACCCAGGTGGAAGGGCAGATGGTTGTAGCCAGAAGGGAAGAAAAGGGGCCAAGTTCTTGTTACCCATGGGATATAGGGATGGAAAGTGAATAGCATATTGGCCAGGAGAGACAACTGACTCCATGGGATTTGACCAGGCAAAAGGATGTACTCTCCCATATGGTGGCTTTACATATGACATTTAAAATGCCTTCCTAAATGGATTCTAGATTATTATACAAGGGGAAAACCTCCTTTCCAATTTTCCCTTCCAGACAAAGAAGGCAGGAATGAGAATGATTCTCTTCTCTGGCCAAGTAAACTTTGAAGAGCTTTTGGTGTGCTTTTCCCTCCCTCCCTCCCTCCCTTTCCTTCTTTCCTTCCTTCCTTCCTTCCTTCCTTCCTTCCTTCCTTCCTTCCTTCCTTCCTTCTTTGCATCAAATAGAGAATTAAAACATAATTTTTGTTATTAAAAAATATGTTTGCCTGTTTGCTCAGAGCCCACCATATTTCTGCCAGTTCTTTGATTCTCAAAAAACCTCTGGTTCTGGTCCAAGACCTTTAGCAACTTAATTCTTTTGAATTCTGTGTCTTTGCTTAAGTATAAGAATGGCTATATTTGCTTTTCACACAATCTCACAGTTGGAAAATACCTTAGAGGCTATCAAATCTAATTTCTCATTCATATGTGTCAGTGTTTGCTTGATATTTTTATTTAAAAAGACTCATTTTTTACCTTTTAGTAGTATTTGAAAAAAATTAATATCATTAGCATGAATTAAAAAGTGGTAGCATATATCCCAGGTAGAAAGTATTCATTAAAGGAAATGTGCATCTGAATACCACCTAAAATCAACGGGCACACACATTATTCGCTGATTTAGCTGACCTATTGTCTTTTTGTCTTACCACTCAACAGGAATATCATCAAAGGCTTTGTCAAATGCTGTGCTAACAAGCAGGTGTTAGTTAATTCCCAAAATCTTCTCCCAGAAAAGAAATCCCATTAGTCTAATTTGATTTGTTCTAGTAAACCCACCTAGGTTCACTATTAGTAACCTAGAACCACAAATATGCTGTGACACATATAAAGAGAAGTGGTTCTTTGTAGAATAAATGCTTGGTACTGATCTTATTCTCTACTATCTTAGGACTGTCTGTAAGTGTTGACTACTTACACAAAGGAACGCTTAGACAGTCTACATGCTCACATTTCTTCAATCTCTTTACCGAAGAAAACAATTTCACAGTAGGATACCAGTGAGAATTTTATAATGGAAATCTGCATGAAAGTACTGTAATAACATGCTATTACTGCTACAGAGAAAGAATCCTTCACTTTCAGGTTCTCTAATGGCTCGCTCTATTATTATCTGCAGTGAAAGAGGTCACTTAAATTTCTCTGTATCGGTTTCACAAGTTTCATTTAGGCTGTTTGTTTTACTTCTGAACTTGCAAAGTGGAGTATGGTTTACAAGGGAGATGGTATTGAAAGTTATATGTGAGATGCCTTTTGTAGTAACCTATCTTTATTCATGTCTTAGCTTTGTGCAAGAAACCGGCCCAGAGAAAAATAGACCTAGAAGCCACATCATTATGCATTCATAAAATTAGGACTCTGAGTTTAAGGAAGGAATCTCTTTTGCACCTGTGATAAACTCAGCTGTTTAACCTTCCCTACAACCAAGAATATCCCTTACTGCACGGGTCCTCAAACCCCTGGGCCAGGGGCCTGTAGCAGTCCTTCGTGGCCTGTTAGGAACCAGGCCACACAGCAGGAGGGGAGCAGCTAGCGAAGCTTCATCTGTATTTGCAGCTGCTTCCCAGTGCTAGCATCACTGTCTCAGCTCCACCTCAGATCATCACGCATTAGACTCTCATAGGAGCACTGGTCCCTGGTGCCAAAAGTTTGGGGACCGCTGCCTTACTGGATAAATTACTCAGAGAGGTTCTCTGTACAAATTCTTATCCATAAACACAGGCACTCTAATCTGTATTTGTCACTGTTATTTTTTTTTAATATGTAAGACTATTATAGCAAGCTTTAAATAGAGCAGCATAATGAGAAAAATCTTCTCATAATTGAAGAGAAAAGAGTACAGGAACTTCCTGCCAACATAAACTGTTAATTTTGTAACATGCACTTTATAGACTTTTTCTAATTTCTATGTTTTATTCAGACTGCAAGTTTTCCCAAAATAATGTTTTTAATAAAATTTTCCCATTGAGTACAATTTTCTTACTTTAAATGATGACTACATTTGAATTGAAATGTCTGCAAAATTCTCACTGGCAAAGGCAAGATTGAAATCACTTCCATTTTCAGGAAATTGTGTGATCAGCATGGCAGATATAGCTATAGACATTTCCCTTTCTTTTAAACTTAGAGACCCAGGCGCTTACTATATGAATAGCTATGAAAATTGTCACTTCATCTCACATGTCAATATTGTCATTTAACACAGCATTATATTAAACTTCAAAAGGAAAAAAAAAATAGACGTAGATGAAAAAACACCTACACACATACCTTTTTTCCCTATCAGAAAATAGGGAAAAACTGTATTTCACTTCACTATAAATATAAAATGTAACCTTTCTTCTATGTTAATGCATCTTCATGTAAGATCTGTTTTAGTATCCAAGCATATGCAAATGCTAATCCAAAGAACAGTGCAAGGAAAAAAATAACAAAATCCAATGGAAACCTACCATCAGAAGAGTGCATTCATCTTGCTTTGCACTGCAGTAGAGTACATTCGATAAGAGTATATTCTGAATAGCAATACCCTAATTTTAAGCTATATCGTCTCACATATTTCAAACCACACTTCGTTTGAAAGAACACATTGGTTATTTCTAAGATGTCTCACTGAAAACTTATTGTAGTTTGAGGAAAATGAGACTTGGTGCTTTAGCAAAATAGCCAAAGGCCTTTTGCTTTTCTGACTACTGTTCAGATCTTACTTGCTCCAACTTGACCATCATTCTTCTTGACAATTTTAAGGGATTTCTGTAACTGGTGTGATACCTGCAGTTCTCTTCCACTTGAGATTCTACTACATAGTTAATGCAGGCACCAAGAGTTTGAAAATACAATATTTTTCCAACTATAAAAGTATTTTTATTTGGCTTTCTAACTACTATGTGATGTATATAAAGTACAGGAGCAGAAGAAAGAGCAGTAGACTAGGACAGTGCTTTTCAAATTTGGCAAGTGCCAGAAAGCTATTTAAAAGATAGATTACAGGGTCCTCCCTCCAGAGACTTGAATTGTGTTGGGGATTTGAACCAGGAAAACTATTTTGAAAAAGCTGTTCAAATTATTCTTATAATGGCTGCCCAATTCCAGTTCAAGTGCCCTCTCCAAACACATTGGAGTAGGAATTACATGACAAGAACATCAACAGTGTGTGATTGGAAATGGGAAGAGTGTGTGTGCGTGCATGTGCAAAGATATTCTTACTCCAAAATTTTGTATCTTTCTACTACTTCATGTTGTGTGCATTTTCTACACCAAATATCAGTTTAGCAGAAGAAAGGAAGACTGAGCTACATATAGTGTTGTAGATACATGTTCATAAAAATTTATTATTTAATGTTTTGTTCTTTTAAGGTCCCTAATGACACCTATAGTCCCCTTCTCAGTTTCTCTCATGTAAACTCAAGTTCATGTAGTGTCTAAATGAAAAAAAAAAAAAAAAAAGCAAAATTGCATGCAACAAGCAAGAGAGCAGGAGTAGTCATTTTTTCACTTTGTAGTAAGCTGTAATCTCTAAGAATGCATTTTGTTAGAGGTCTTGTAATTATGCAAAGGACAGTTGGTTGTTCTCAGTTTTCCCTGAAGACAGAATGAGAGCCCCAACCATACAGATGACATTTTGATTACTGGGAAGTAATCTTTAGAAATACTGGGAAGAACAGTCTGATATCAGATGCTTTTAGATTCAGCTATGGAAGAAGGCCTTGAGGAAATTATCTCCTTAAAATACTAGACAGCTTCTCATCTGAGTAGTATTATTCATGTATACATCTCCTAGCTAGAAAAGAAAGACTAAAGAGTCTGCTTATGCTTTTTGCAGCCCCATAAATTAATTTATGGGTCACACTTTTAAAACAACTTCAGAAAACAGATTTTTTTTTTCAATCTATGGATATCATCTTAGTTTTTCTTATTCAGTGTATTCTATCAGAGCAACTATAAGAGAAAAGCTTTTCCAAGAGAAAAGCAGAGATGAGGAATAATAAATTTGGTGAAAAAAATATGATTTATTTGAGGTAATTCAGAGCAAACCTCATATTGATATACTACCAACATTTCCTTTTAAATTTTGATCAAGACAAATGCATATAGAGGTATTTATTTTTAACTGTCTAAAAATATGTTATCTTAGACAAGTGCCATACCTAGTAGAATATTCATAATTAAATTAATTACTTTTATATTTCAATTTACTTAATTCTCCTCTGAGGGTGTTAGCATTCTCTAGTCTTTGAACAGTGGTTTACAAGTTATCTGTCACTACAATATCACATTCCCTTTTAAAAAATCCTATGGACATGACTAGTTTAGATATTAGAGAGGCTCTGATTCATGAATAATTTTCAGAGAACTAGCTCTGGTCCCTCCCATTCTCACAATAATTGCCACAAGCAGTGCACCAGACACCACAGGAGACAATGTCTTTTTACACTTCTATCAAGGGCCAATCTTCTATGATCACTTTTAGATCAAGCTGACAGAACTCTTGCACCAATTTAGATGTTAACATTGACTTTATAAGTATGACTTTCTTTTTTAGTTACATATTTATTGAATGATATATATACTATATTAATTACGTAGGTACTTTGTTGAGAGATTAATTTGATAAATTCATTTTAGAGTAAATGCCAAGCATATGTGTTCTCTCACTCAAGTTTAAGAAAAGAGAGAAAAGGAAAATGTATATTTCCAGAATAATTCAAGAGGGAGAAAAGAACCTGGCTATAGGAGAGAGGTCAGTGAAAAAGTCCTTGGCAGTTACATAGCTGGAAAAAAACTTTGGTGAATAGGTATGTCTAGCAGTAGTTTTTATGAGCCAATTTGGGAAATGGGCCTCGTTTCTCGTTCCAAGGAAAGATCACTGGTGAATTCTATGTGCCTCACTGATGTTTTGTGGAAGTGGATTCTGTTTAGAGAGCTTAAAGAAAAAAAATGAAGAGAGGCAGTTAACATGTAGGTTTTAGAAGTATATACTCAGGGCCTAACATCTTTGCACAAAGATACTTGAAGACATCTATTTCTCTGGAGATTAGTTCATCATTCCCCATGAGTCTTACAATTCTTAAAAGTCTAAGTCAAGGCCTGCTTATTCCAGGAAGCTGTTTTTGATTACCTCCCCCCAATTCCCAATCCCAGTGATCTCTCCCCCTTTTGAAGCTATGTAATTCTTACCTCCTATGCTATTTAATTTAGTATGTAATATCATTGTCTCATAAAAGACTTAATATAAGTAGATGCAAATGGACAAGACAATGAAATTCAGACCAAAGCCTAGCAATCATATTATTCATTCCATCCAGCACTGGATGATAAGGTCTTAAACCACCTGATGTAATATGATGCAATCTGATGCAAGGATCTTTTTCTGTTATATTTTTACATATGCTTCTGAGTGCTTTGGTTACAGAGCCAAGTATCAACATTTTATTGATGGGTGACTGTTTTCTTACCTCAATACATAAAATTAGCAGATGGGATGCTCAGCATGTTTTATCCTCATAGATTTTTTTTTTTTTTTTTTCAGAATGAATAAAGACAAACTTTGGAGGCAAATGCTTCATTGTGGTGATTAGACAGCAACGAGCTGGTTGAATTAAGCTCTACATATTCATAATCAGGCATTGCCAATGACAAAAAGCAAATTAATATTTTTTTAAAACTCTGTGTCTTTAGAACATTTATATGTGGTTTTGATGTAAGAAGCCACACCATTGTCTCAGTATTTGGGCACAATCATTTTCAAGGACATCTGTGCCAACTCTTTTTCAAGCCTGGATGGCTGCTATCTGAATCAAACCCGGACTCTTTTGTTGGGAAAATTTTTTTTTGAATTTTGAGATTTCCATTTAAGTTGAGAAACAGCTTTCTCCACTCAAAAACAAGATGCAATTTATTTTACAGTGTGAGATTAATAGCAATGATTGGCTTTGAAATAAAGAAGTCTTGAAGAAAAACACCACATATCAAAAGTCTACTTTAAAACAAAAGAAGTTGTCCTTTGCTAAGGCAATGGAACCACGTTATATATTTGCAAATCATTCTATTATAATTTCAGACATACTGTGCCGACTACTTAAGCTCAAGCAATTGATGTCTGAAAATTTCAGGCTTTTAAATCAGAAATCAAGATGGTTGAAATGAAGCTTGTAAATATGATATTTGCATTAAAGGCTTTCAATATAAAATTGCACCCTATCAACTAGAATAAAATCTGCCTGGCAAAGTCTCAAAGCAACGATGATTCATTTGGGGCCCCAGAAAGTGGCTATCAGTAGAGATCCAATTTTTCTGAGATGAAAATATTGAGTGAAGGGTATTGCCTCCTTGATAGGAAGTCCAACTCAGAGATAAATTTGACAGATTCATTAACAGTCTGGCCTGTAAATATTATCTCCTTAGATAATATGAGACCTTAAAGCAAATGGCATTCATTATTCTTTCATTATACTAAGACCCTTATCATCCATCCTATTGTGAGTCTTCAACCTTATGGCCTAAGAATATTTAAAAAGGGAAGAGAAGGGTACACTATTCTTTTTTTTTTTCCTTAAGGCTCACTTCACATGTGCAGTTACTTGGTCCAGTGAAGTTCTTGGTCTCTAGTTATAGAATACATTTATTCTGTGTTTTTCAACAACTTAGCAGACTCCTTCACTCCCCAAACCACCATGCCTTGGCACTGATGAGGTGTAACACTCAGAAGGTAAATTTGGCAGGAGAGAAAAAGAAGAATATCTAAATGACAGCTGAGTGCCACAGTACATTGCAACATCTTACTCAGTTCGAATAAGAGTTATTTCTAGAGGCAGTGGAGAATTACTATAAGACAGTGTTCATCTAGTCAGGTGCAAGTGGGGAAAATATATGACAGAAATCAGATGATTTTTCAGAGAAACAAAATGATTATTCAGAGAAACAGAAGGAGTCCGAGAATAAAAGGACATCCTCAAAGTCTTTGGGGATGGAGAAGAGGGAAGAGTCTAATATAGAAATATATATGAGTTCATTATAGTTTTTTTTTTTTTTTTTTAATGACAGATGAACAAATTGGAAGGGTGCTGTGGAGAAGGTGTGGACAAAATGCTCACCAGCAATAATGTTGACAAGATACAACTCATAAGGTATGTACACCTCTCCTTTTCAAGCAAATAACTTGAACCCAAGGAGAAACTGCTTCAACATTTTTTTTTTTACATTTGTAATTACATTTGTTATTTCTCTATAAAAATCTGCTATCTGTATAAATGCTTATGTAGTATTGGATATATGGTTTATCAATTAAAAAGACCTACTTATTTATGGATAATACGTACCCTCTTATAAACTAAGGACACCAATATAGCAGCCTTTTCCCTTTTGGGATCCAGTTCAGCATGGAAAATTGTCTTCATTTTTTTCTTTCTGAAGCCCTCCTCCATTATATCAGTTTTTGTTTTGTTTTGTTTTGTTTTGTTGATGAAAAAGGTATAAGAAGACCTATGATTAAAACTCTCAATTAGTTAACAATTATTTAGTGGTCATGCACAATGTGAACAGCATTGTGCTAGTTGCTTTAGTGATAAGAGAACTAAAAACCACTGTCTCTAACATAAATAAGATTGCAAAATAAAGAAATATAAAACCAAACTGCAAGGTAAGTCATGTATCTTTATGGTTGCCTAGTTGCTTGACTTTTCAGAACCCAATACTAATGACTGCAGCCTAATATTTTAATTCTGTTTAGGGAAATTGGACACTAATATTTAGAGGAGAGATCAGAAAAATATTTTGTAGCTTGAATGGGGGTCTGAAGAGGTTCTTAAAAGAACTTGAGTAAAAGGATGAGATGTAAACAGTCATTTATGAGCAAGTAGCACATGCAAAGGCTTAATCCTAGAATTTGTGTGGGGCTTCTGGGGACTTGGGGAGAGAACATTAACCTACCCAGGCGTAAAGCAGTCAGGTGGCAGAGGCAAGGTAGAGTCAGGCTGAGGTAGCCCAGAAAGCCAGACAGAGGGTTTAGATTTGATGCACAAATTATTCATTCATTTCACTTTCACGGACCATTTCCTGAGTTTCTTCTCTACCAGGCCCTGTACAAGAGCTAAGATCCCAGAGTGAAATATACAGGCAAGACCCCAGACAACAGAAAGAAGAGTCTAAGAAAAGGGCCACGCTTGGGACTCCATTCATATCAAGTGCCTACAAATTAAACATGAAGAAGAAAAAATTCTTCATTCAGGAGAATCTGATCTTCGATATCACTGAATATTATATGTGGAAAGATATTTTATAAAGACATTTATAATATTATAATAACATCACAGGAATAACAATAATGTTTTTCATTCTAAGGTATTCTAAGAAAAAACAATGAGATAACTTTAAGGAGAGTAATCTGGTTTTTCAGATGACCTTTCTGAAATGATTATCAAAAAGACCTCTAGTCTTTGCGATGTCTAAGATAAATAATTATACTACTGCAGCAATTTCAGGTCTGGGCTGCTTCCTGAATGTAGCCCCAAATAAAGGTCTCCAAAACACTTCCAAATACGCTAATCAGTTGAGTGGGTTTGGGTGTTTTAAACTATATTGAGTATCAGAGCCAGTCTGCTTCAGAGTCAGCTGGGAGAACAAAACCACAGCTTGATAGTTCAGCAGAGTGAAGGACAAGTGCAGCTTGTCTCCTTTCACACGGTGTTGGTTCACTGTGTATCAGTGCACTACTCTTCAAAGAGTAAGCTCTGAACGGCCACACTTTTTGAGACATTAACACAAAAGCTTTTCACTTAGGGTTTCTCCAAAAAAAATCTGAAAACAAATTGCTGTTTACTGGAAGCTGAAGCATAGTGCTACAGATCCCCTTCCCCCAGCCCTACCTTCCTTATCATTGTGATTTCCAAATGAAGAGCACTAGGCTGATTGCTTATCAGGCTGCATAATGGCCTAATTTATTATTGAAACCCTAGTTAGACTTTGGAAAAAACAGTAGAATTGGGCTGATTTATCAAATCCTTTTGAGATACAGGGTCTACATGCAATAAAAACCTGCAAGAACACTGTGAGCCTATGAGGTGGGAGATTTTTGTCTAATTAGTGCCAGCATTTAAAAATACGGCACCACCTCGGGCTGAAACGTCAAGCCTGAGAGCATGGTATGCGGCTGGTATGCAGGACACCTAGATAAGTCTTAACAGTGTGCGAACTTCAGGATTAATGTTTCTGGCTCTCCGTTGTGCAGAAATGCCTACCTGGCTTACTCAATTTATACACAAAAGGCCACTGGTTCTTTTGGGAAAAAAAAAAAAAAAAAGGCGAGACAAATAAAGGCCCAAAGCACCTTTTTCTTTCTCTAGGTATTTGGATTCACTCATTCATTTATTCATTCATTAAAGAAATACTTATTAAACAACTAAGATCCAGGTACTGTGATAGGTAAACAAAATAGTGGTGAACAAAAACAGACGTTTTTGTCCATCATGAAATTTTTAAAAAACCTGTGGGTTAAACAAAAGCATGAACTTCAGCCTGATTTCAAGCCCTCTGAATAGGGGACTGTCTTATTAATATTTTCATTCTCAGGTAGGCTAGCAGAATAACTTCTAAATAATAGGGACCTAATATATACAATGGAATTTTTTTTTAAATGAAAGGTATAAGATTAGTTTTAAAGTAGTAATAATTGCTATCACTTACTGAAAGTAAACTATATACCAAGTAACTGCTCAAAATGATCTTTTGAATAAAAATTATAGGAGATACTCTGAAAAAGCCCCTGCACGGAATTTGCAGATATCCTACACTACCATGTAACCACATTCACTTCTCATGGGAAACGGAAGAGATTAACAGACTCTTGCCTATTGATCTTAAGGAAGGTATGCCAGGATCTCTGGTCCTCTTCCAAATGCCTACCTATGTCAGCAGGATATGAAAGACCTTGACAAGTTGGTTTTTGATGTGTGGGCTGTGTTGAAATAGCAGTTTTCAAACTTTTAGTGAGCATCAGAAGCATCTGGAGAGTTTGTCATAACTCAAATTCCAGGGCCTCTGGAGTTTCTGATTCAGCAAGTCCTGAGAGGGGCTGGAAATTTATATTTTTAACAAGTTCACAAAGAAGTTGATATTGCTTAGTCTAATGTCTGGCCTTGAGAACCTTATAAAGAAAGGCTCTAAGAATGTATTCTTGATTGTTCTTTTGAAATGAGAATGGTGGGGGGTGAGGGTTAGCAAGAGAACTAGCAAACATGAATGAATGATTAGGAGAAAACTGGTCCCTCACTCTCCCAAAGGGGGGTAGGGAGAAAAGAAAATAGTAATAAAATATTAATTTCACCCCTGAAAGAAAAGAAAAAGGGATGGAAACAGTTATCCACATTGTTGTCCCTTGCTTGTACTTGCAGAGCCTTGGCTGAAAGCTGCAGGTAAAGCTCTCTGTGGTTCACCTCTATCCCAGAGTAGCAATTGCAGTTCTAGGGTTCAAACACAGGTTAACCAGGAAAGGCAGCCAGAAGCTGTGCAAGGAACAGGTATTATCTGTTAGACTGATTACTAGGAGATAAAAGAAAAGGAAGCCCTTGACTAGTCTCATTCTCTTAGTATTCCACAATTTCTATTTCCGTACTAAAGAATAAAATTTTAATCTTATCCAGAGAGGGGAAGTCAGCCCAAATTCTGGAAAATTTTAAGATTAGTAGGTTCTTTTATCATCTGTTTTACAAACAAGGAAACAGGCTCACAGAGGTGAGGCACCACTCCCATGTTCACAAGCAAGGAAGCAAAAAGCCTGGACTCAATCCAGTTCTATCCGGCTCCACAGACAATGTATTTATCCACTGTATTATTCTCTCCTTGCCCACGCTACATGGCCTTGAATACACTGTTTTCGAAAAATAGTTTCAAATGTTTATTGGGTGCTTTCTATATGCTAAGTACTGATCATATTTATGGTAACTCATTTAATCCTATAAATAATCCTGAGAAGGGGGAATCATATAATCCCAAATATACAGATAAGGAAACTGATGATTAAATAATTGTCAGACCTTGTAAGAACTAGTGTCAAAAGAAAAAAAAAAAATTAACTTCAAATCAATTCTGCCTCAGAGCTAGCATCATTAGTTTTTTTCTTTCCCCATACCAGTCACCTCCCACCGTTCCTCCAAATTGGTCTGTTTCTTGCTCCTTATTTCTAATTATGTTTCTATAGAATTAGGTCCTCAGATTCAAATTTAATATGTAAATGAAATATTCAAGAACATAGAGATTTATACTGTTGAATATCAATTATTATAGAAAGATAGAAAGTATTCCACCACATTGAAACTGTGGCTAATGGCTACATTAGGGATGATTTATATCTATATTAGAGTTTCAGTTAATGTGAAATAAAATGTATCCTAAGTTTTTTTCCCCACTCTCATAATGAAATGAACCTGAATAAATTATTATGAATTGTATACTTTCTAAAGACAGCTTTTTTGCAGTTAAATTGATTAATTAAATGTTATTATCCAATGAAGAAGTAATTTTCTTGAAATAACTGAGCAGGCAATGGAGTTTAAATTTCCTAAGAAAACCAAGAGCATTCCATTCTGTCATAGGTGAATTGTTTTAAGTTAAAGGTCACTTTCTTGCACTATCCATGGTTATCATTACACTAGATGTTAAAGGTTTCAAGCTATTAACCCTCCCCTAACCTCACTGATCAGCCTAAGTAATATATTTACAAATCACCTGTCTCCTTTAGGGCAAATACAATGCCAGAACTGGTCAGTACTGAGAAAGGAATAACACTGGTTACCAACGGAATGGTTATAGTTAAAACAAAACAAAACAGAACAAAACTGGGTCAGTATTAGAATGTATGGAACTCAGAGAGTGAGGCCAATTCATGCTACTCTAGAAAATTCCAATTAGCTACAAATGCACTGTCTATACAGACAAAAAACTGAGCTATAATCCTTTGGCTTCCTGAAGTCCAAAGGGATAGCAGAAGGAATCCTGGCAAAATCACTAAGAGGATAGTGTAGGGTACAGCACTGCCTGTTCCCAAATACTCTCTCAAGCTATTTGTTTACATCGGTCTTTTCAGGTTAATTGAAAGGAAATACCTTTAAAATTGTTCATTTCAGTACTAAAATTTGCTTACCTACTTTTC
>NW_011888872.1:8088077-8116460 GCF_000151845.1 Pteropus vampyrus | reverse complement strand
CTATAGAATTAGGTCCTCAGATTCAAATTTAATATGTAAATGAAATATTCAAGAACATAGAGATTTATACTGTTGAATATCAATTATTATAGAAAGATAGAAAGTATTCCACCACATTGAAACTGTGGCTAATGGCTACATTAGGGATGATTTATATCTATATTAGAGTTTCAGTTAATGTGAAATAAAATGTATCCTAAGTTTTTTTCCCCACTCTCATAATGAAATGAACCTGAATAAATTATTATGAATTGTATACTTTCTAAAGACAGCTTTTTTGCAGTTAAATTGATTAATTAAATGTTATTATCCAATGAAGAAGTAATTTTCTTGAAATAACTGAGCAGGCAATGGAGTTTAAATTTCCTAAGAAAACCAAGAGCATTCCATTCTGTCATAGGTGAATTGTTTTAAGTTAAAGGTCACTTTCTTGCACTATCCATGGTTATCATTACACTAGATGTTAAAGGTTTCAAGCTATTAACCCTCCCCTAACCTCACTGATCAGCCTAAGTAATATATTTACAAATCACCTGTCTCCTTTAGGGCAAATACAATGCCAGAACTGGTCAGTACTGAGAAAGGAATAACACTGGTTACCAACGGAATGGTTATAGTTAAAACAAAACAAAACAGAACAAAACTGGGTCAGTATTAGAATGTATGGAACTCAGAGAGTGAGGCCAATTCATGCTACTCTAGAAAATTCCAATTAGCTACAAATGCACTGTCTATACAGACAAAAAACTGAGCTATAATCCTTTGGCTTCCTGAAGTCCAAAGGGATAGCAGAAGGAATCCTGGCAAAATCACTAAGAGGATAGTGTAGGGTACAGCACTGCCTGTTCCCAAATACTCTCTCAAGCTATTTGTTTACATCGGTCTTTTCAGGTTAATTGAAAGGAAATACCTTTAAAATTGTTCATTTCAGTACTAAAATTTGCTTACCTACTTTTCTGAGGAACTCTGCCCTAAGCACTGTTTCAGAGGCATATTTAACTTTGTTTTGGCATCTCAGCATACAAAGTGCACTCTTAGCTAAACACATCTGTCCAAGAGTCTTCCTTCTGTATCCCAAGTTATGATAGGGTTGTGACTGGTAAAAGCATTGAGTCCTAGATGCTCACTGCCTCTATTAAGACCTGCACTTGGGTGTTCTTGGGACTCTATTTTAAACATCTGCTTAGATGGCTCATTGAAATCAGCTGGAGAGTTTTATTTTATCACTGACACTGTATAAATGTTAGGTGACTGAAGGGAAATGGCTGAAAGGGGATAGATGGAGAACTGTGAAGAAATTAAAGGATGTGCAAGAGATTAAAAAAAAAAAAGCTATTCTACTCTTCAGGGTGCAGAGGGCAGAATAGTTTACTTTAGATTTGCTTAAAAGTATTCTCAAACTCCAAATTCAATAGACCAGAATGATTTTAATATTAAACAGTTTTTTTTTTCTGATCCAGTGGAGAGATATGCCTTTATATGATTATTTTAATGACAATTACCTATCAGATAACTGCAGCGTAAAGCTAATATATAAGTATGGGAGAATATGTGAATTATATAAGTCAAATGTCTCTAGAGTGTTTTGAAAAGCACTTTGGTTGCATTTTTAAGTCTAACTAAACACTTCAATCAGAGTTAATACTCTTAGGCAAGATTCATAAGAATGGGTAAAGTTAAAAAGAAGAATTTTCTGAAATATTTTTGACAGCAATTCATTTACAAGGGACATATTTATTTTCTAAATCACACACACACACACATATTCGCACACACAAATCATTTAACTTATGTGACAAGAGCACTTTTAAAAGAAATTCTTTCACTAAAGTTTAAAATGATCTGAACTGTAAAAGAAATATAATTAAATTGCTTCTTTACAGTTTCTTTTAACAAAGTAATTTAATTGCATTTTCCCCTAAACCACAGACAATTTGCAGTTATTGTTCAGGTTTAACAAGAATTAGAGAAACAATCTTACAAGTTCTATTTAAAGCAATATTATCAAAATTTATTGTTGAGAACTTACAGTGTTGTAGACCAATGATACTCTTTTTTCTTACTTGATATCAATGCAAGTCAAAAATTAGGGAGATTCTTTGACAACATTTTTTTTTTCCCTTTAGCAACAGTTCTCCTTTTCTGATGGTCAGGTTTATCTCCTCCCCGTGTTTTAGTACACACTTTTGACTAAAGAGTGCTCTAAAATTGAAACTATAGTCATAAAAGAAAGGAAAAGCACTAAGAATTTTAAAAAAATTATCATGTTAGGAAAAAAAAAAACAAAAAACTTCCTAAATACCAATTTGGGGATTTTAACCAGTATATAAGGCAGAATGACATAATCCAAAGATATAAAATAAGTTAATAGTCCACAATGTAGATCTGACTTCATATTCATAGTCCAGTCTTCTTTAGATCCCTCAGATACAACTTCATCATATTGTCTTTCCTTTTTAAACTGACATGGCAGCATTCTTTTCCTGCTGATAATGTGATAAACTTCTTGTAATGAAAGAATTCTTAAAGTTCAATAATGAAACAATAGCAGTCTCAAAGAATTTAGATGACTTGTCAGTCCTTACTTTTGGGAAAATACAAACAAATTTATTATAATTATTTTCTTCATGGCTAAAGAATTGAAATTTACTATTTACGTAATAAAAGGATGAAGAATTAATAGACAATATCTTCATGATGACAGAATTACTACTACTACCACCACTCCTACTGTAATTTATGCGAAAAAAAACTTTGCTTAAGACAGTTTAAGAGAAAATGCTAGTTAAGGTATCCTGATTTAAAAGTAAACCAGAAAAGAAATGAAAATCAGATACGTATTACTGCTTTAATTACTTTGAGGAGAGAGTAAGGGAAATGCGACATATAGGAATTAATTCTCAAATTAAAAATACAAATTAAATGTAAAAGACCTTGATATGGAACCTTGACCAGTTTCAGAGCTTTAACTAGTGATGTAATTACATATATAGCTACTGATGACACACAGCCTAGAGGTTCTATGCTAATGAATCATAATGAAAATTTAGTTAATTAGTTAACTTATCTAATTAAAAGGTAGTAATGTCACTGAACTTTTAATTCCATAAAGTCAGAGGCAATGCATTACACTCTTTATGTATACCAAAACCACAGCATCGATAGCTCTTTTAGAAATTCAACCATGTGTACTGATTTGAAATTTCTAGTTAATTGACAATTTAAGGTTTAAAGTTGGACTCACTTTAATAAATTCATTAAATACATTATTCATTAGTTTAATAAATAGTCGCTGAGCACCTATTATGGGATAGGTACTATGATTAGTTTGCGGAATGCAAAAGTAAGTAAGACATTTAAAAGCTGTTTGGCTTTTAAAATAACTTATTAGAAACTGATTGTCATTTCTACATAATTCCAGGCACCTAAAATGACATTGCAATTGGATTCCTGAATATTATAAAAAATTTATTGTTAGGTCAATGATATTTTCTACTAAGGAAAATATGTGCTAACATATCAAATTTGTGTGAAATTTTGATATGAATATCATAGAAAAAGATATGTATAGTCATTACTCTCCAAATTCCCAGTAGAGTAAATCTTCACTTATGCTGAATATCAGTAACAGCACAGGTTTTATCTTTTAAACTTTTCTTACCCAAGCTTAACATTATAGGGTGAACTCTAACTTCTCTGTCCTATCATCGCTTCCACATAGAGTAGCATTCATTCAGCCACTGAGTCCATCATTTTGCAGCCAGACATTAACATGGGTTTCTTATCTACTCCTAATTACAACTCTGCATTTACAACTTCCTATTCTTTTCCATAAATTTCCCACTTAAGGCTTTCTGGTCTTTATCTCCAGAAACTAGTTTTTTATCACATCTTTGACCATGTAACCCAGTTTTTTGCCTATCATCTTCTCCCTCCCTCCCCTCCAATGATCTGAATCCTACTTGGATTTTAAAGATGTTTACTCCTTTCTCTGACCTTTACTCCTTTCTCTGGAGTGGTGAGAAGCTCCTCACCACTCCATTTTTCACTCATTCCACCTTGTTCAGGCCATATGTAATCTGTATTTGGCATATTTCATTTAGTCACCAATACTGCAAGCTGTCTGTGGTAGGACCGATGTCTTGGACCTCTATGTGTCATTCCCAGAAGTTAGTATGCTACTGTAAATAAAATCAAACTATTTGGTTTAATGATGTGTTAATAATAATTTTTTGAGCCACTGTAAGATTTTAAAGTTAATTCTGAACATATCTGCATTGTAAATACAGTGCTACTCATTTATTGAAAAATAGAATTCTTTAAAATTAAACATTTATCAGTAGTATATAGGGTAATTAGAAAATCCTATTAATTAAATCTTTCATTTTCTGATTATTTTGAAACAATATAAGATCAAAATCTACTGAATTTATCTCAGGTATATATGTTCAGTTTAATTTAAAACAGGAATATTCTATTCTCTGACTTTATTTTTATATATTTGTAAATTTATCATTTAAAATGCCTTAATCTTGTGTGTTTGAAATTTTACAAAGCAAAAAAATAAATAAATAAAAATATTCTCCTCTAATAAACTGACTATAATAATTTATTATTTCAAATATAACTTTCAATTTATTCAAATAAGCAGGCTCTAGAATGGGCTTAAAATTATTTAAAGGACTAAAATATTGTGGTATCCCTTCAAGCAAAACTTTATAAATATGAATAATAAAGTATGCTGAGTGAATGAAATAATTACTACTTCAGTTTAAGAGAAATATGTAGGCATATGTCACATTGTTAGATCTAGATATGCTTAAGGGCATCTATGATATAACATTGTTTCTAATTCCATATTTATTTAAATGGGCTTTAAAAATTTTTTTTGCTGTAGAGGGTAGGGAGAAAGAAAACTCTCAGCATGTACAGGTTCTTTAAAGTCATTGGAGAGCTTTACAATTCTCAGGATGTATGGTATAGAAAATTTTCCGGGTATAAGAATTTCTTCAGTTCGAGCAAAGATATCACATTCAATTCCTTTATTCATCCATTGATCCAAAAATATTGAACACTCACTACATTCCACACATTAAGAATTTTTGAAAAGCCCTTTGTATATAATGTACTTTTTTATAAAGAACTCCATTTTGAATTCTATTAGATCTAGGACATGGTTATATGTTGTAGTTTAATAAAAGCAACTCATTTTCACTGTAGAGACTTTGAAAAAATATAAAAAGTGTAAAAAAAAAAATCTCTCATAATCACTACTCAGACACCCACCCTTAACTCTTGCATGTACTTCCCTACATCTTATTTCCCCTGTGCATGTGTATGTGTGTGGCATCAATGGATTGTTGCTCTGCATGACATTTTTTACATCTTTTTTACGATATGTCTTTCCTTAAGGAACAGTCACTATCCTCAAAGAACTTAGTATTTAGCAGGAGAGACAGACATGAGACCTAAAGATTAGCTAAAATGTAATGTCTGATAATGGAGATTGTATACAGCATAATGCACACAGAGAGAAAAATCCATCCATCAGTCTGGTGAAGTGAAGATATAAATCATTGAGCTGAGGGTTAAAGAGTGTGGAGCAATTGTCAAGAGACTTCGGATGGAGGTCTGGGGGTGGGAAAGGGAAAAGTGGTACTGGGCATTCTGGGTCTAAAGGATGCCTTAGAGGTGCTGAAAAACTAGCAGTAGAATAGTAGAGTATTGTTGGAGCATAAGGGAAAAAACAGGGTATTGGGATTACATCAAATTAAGTAGGTGGGTCCTTCCTCTAGACTAATGTTAAAAAAAAAAAAAAAGTACAATGAACAAGAGAAAAAAGAAATACACGCTCGTCATTGATACCCATGACAATCTCCCACTCCCCCCACTGTAATAACAGTCCCTGCCTATCTCTAAGCCCCTGTTGCCATAGGGCTACAGAAGCTTTTAAGACTTTAGAGGTGATCAATGTTTTATCTCCAGTGTAACCTCAAGAGTGTTAAGATCTAGTGCTAAGGGGATGCTCCGTGTAGTCAGGGTTAGAGGCTCTGGAGCCAGATTGCTTGGCTTAGAATTCCAGCTCCACCACTCACTAACATGTGGCCTCGAGCAAACTGTCCTATCTGTGCCTGTTTCCTTATCTCTGAAATGATGATAATAGTAATATCTAACTATTAAGGTTGTTACAAGGATCAAAACTAGTAATATCTGCAGAGCACTAAGAATGATGACTGGCACAAAACAACACTATATAAATTGTTAAATAAAATCAATATCCCCAGAGTATCAGGAAACAAAACAAAACAAAAACAACATGGTATCCAAAATCCCTGCTATAGAAAATAATCCATGTGCTTTGAGGTAATTGCTAATTCATTATATAGTTATAATTTCATAATCATAAACTGGATCTGTCTAATAATACTATTTCTAAAAGGGTAAAGCATCCAAGTTGATTATAATTGAACTCATTTCAGGTCTGATAATTTTGGCAGTTTTGGGCAGCAAAGTACATATGCTCTGAGTTATTTTTGAAATGGCGGGGGCAGAAATGCTCAGCAATGTCTGTATTCTAGAATAGTTTTTGGTATTATATACAAATTGCTTAATAAACAAACTACAAAAGATTGAGTATTTTTCAAAACACCCAGACTGCAGCTGTTAGATTATTTTTATTTCAGAAATTCTATATTGTATACAAAAGAAAAAAAAAACACAGAATTTTTCCTTATTTATAGCCAAAAGGTGGTCACTGGAGATTTATGATGCTCTGTGAAAAAAACTGCTGACCTAGCAAGTGGCTCCAGTGGGAGAGTGGCTTCAGAATCCACTGAATGAAATACATTGCTATTAATTATAGTACCTAGCTTTGACTCCAGCCTACCCCATTGTTTTGTGACCTAATTTTTTAAAATTCCTCAATTCAATTTGTAATAAAGCTTTCTGAGGGCAAACCATCTGCTTTTTATATGGTTTTCTAGAGCCCAACATAGCATTTTGGCATATTACACATGCTTAACAAGTGTCTGTTAAGTTAGTTAGAAATAAACACAGACGATATCATCAACAAAGTCTGTTTTATACTGGGGCATCAAATAATTTGCAAAAAATGACTCTCCTGTTTTATCTTAGATGTCATTCTTATTTCTGACTTTCCTTGATTCAACATGTCTAAGAAATTTCTAAGAAATAGTTAATTCTAGTTAATTTTCCCATGGACAGAATATTAAATAATTTAAGTCGAATATCAAAGTATACCCATAATACCAATTTCATGCCAGATGCTTTGTACACATTAGATTTAATTCTCACAACCACTCTGCAAAAAGAGTATTTTCCTTTGCTGTTTTATAGAAGAGGACACTGAGGCACCAACTGGCTGTAGTTCACAGAGGGAGAAAGTGGACGCTTTAGGATTCTGTTCCTCTACATTAGCTTTGAAGGCATCTTACTGTTTTTTAGGATATTGCTTTGAGTATATTTTATGTATATATACATAAAATGTGGTATAATCGTATCCTAAGAGAAATGTTATACACCCTTCTCCAAATGAAATGATGGTAATAAAAGCAATAAAGCATTTTATTCCCTTTTATTGTTTTCTATCAAGAGACGATCTTCTTACTTCCACAAAAGGATGATAGCGAAAGAAGAAAATCCTTAACACCATTAACGGAAAGAAGGTGAATCTCATTCAGTTCCCCGTGGGGCCCTTTCTTCCCAGGAATGGCCACACTGACCATTAATACATCTTGATTTTAATACCATTTTGATTTTCTTCTGTCTACTAAGCAGCCTGAAAATCTTTTACATTTTCAAATATTGTGTTGAGAAGTGGGGATTTGTGTGCACTAAGGAGATGTTCTATCAAATGCATGTTAAAAGTGAATGTATCTGTAAGAAAATTATCAAATGGGTGTGTTTAGAGATTGAAACTGGTAAGACCACAAATATAAAATGTTAAAAAGAGAAAGCCTATTAGCTGTTCATACAAAATAAAATGATATTTTAGGTTAATGTGTACAAAAATTTTTATACTATCATATCCTGCATCTAGCATTTTTGTTTTGTTTAACTAGAAAAACCTCTAATAGTATCAGGCCCTTCTCCAAGACAAACTTTCATAGTTTCTTTTGTTGCTGTTTTAAGAATAAAATACATTTTATAATAATTTCTTGTTAAATGGAATAGATTTTCTTAGCATGATTATACTAAAATTTGAATTAAATAAAGTTAAGTTGTCCCCAAACCTTAGCATATCACATATAAAGATACTAAGGTTCTAGGAATATAATGTCTCTAATGATGAGATAATTCGTATAAAGAGCTGACACGTGCTTGGCATATGATAGTTACTAAATAAATGTTAATGATTGTTGTTGTTGTTATTTCTGCACAATCAAATCCCTATGCTAAAACCTAGCATCTTTCCTCTAATGCTTTCTTTTTTATTCTTTGCACGTTTGCTGTTGGGAAACAATGTAAGATTCCTACCTTATGCCTACCTTAAGACCTAATTATATTAGGTCTTAAAAGCTAAATAGCTCAGTTGTGATTTTATTTCTCCAATCACATCCTTCCTGTGGGATTCTGGTGGAGGTAAGCAGAAGATCAAAAGAACAAATAGCTTGGTAGCTAGGCACAAAATCCCTAGAAATTATGATTCTAAATTAGCAGATGGTCAAACTAAGCTATTGGATGGCGGAAACAAATAATGCCACAATTAATTTTTCTACTTAATTCAAATCTTATATATGTTCATAGCACTTTTCTCTGACTGCCCCAAGTAGAAAAGGTGACATATCCCTCCTCCCTTGAATTTAGCAACAGACTCTGCAACTAGACCCAGCCCAGTCAAGTGCCCCCAAAATTGAAATTCTAAGCAAAAGGCCTTGTGAGTGGAAGGGATTCTAATATTCTGTGTTGTTTATTAGATTGTCTGATGTAAGCCTGACTCCTAAGATGTAGTCTGTCATGCTGTGTTTATTTATAGGAGCAGAGCAGAACTAGTAAATCTAACTATCCTTTTCCCTTATCCTAAACCTAACTGATAATTGCAATTATTAGATGGGAAGGCATGGTCTCAAACGAAGATCTCATAGTTAAAATTATTGAAATGTAGAGGTACATCTTCCTCTTGGTGAATATGAAACCCAGGCTAGAATAAAAGAAACTGAAAACCAAGTTTTCCTCTCTATGCAAATTTGGCAAGAAATTTTGTTTTGTTTCTTAAATCATTTTCAAAAGCTTGTGACACTGTTATAATAATAATAATAAAAAAAATCCACTCAGGAAGTCACAAAAAATACGGTGTTCTAGTGATGGCGACTATGGCAAATATTTAATATATGCTATACAACTAAATGCTTTACAACTAAAATATAATTAAATACAACGAATGCTTTTGAATCTCTACTATATTAAACACAAGAAAAACAAAAGTCTATAAAGCTCATTGCCTGATGTAAAATAAGGTTATTTGCCTTTTTGGTCTTCTTTGGCTATATATTACAATACCAATATTTACTCATGAGTTCTCCATTTCTTTCAAAAATCTCCTTTGCACATATTTATTATAGTAAGTATCTACAATTGTAATGAGATAAAATATGCCAGTTTATTATAGCAACTAATATATATCCAAAAAATTGCTAGTTATCTCAACATTTGCCTACTGTTCAGCTTTCATATTTTCAAGTAGTAACATGGTGGAAGAGAGACAATGATTTTGTATATTCTTATAAGGAGACAAGTTTATTACCAATTATCTCAAGATATTAGTGTGGTAAATGAGTCCTGAGGAACATATGTGGGACTGATTTAAAACAAATGTGATTCTTTTATTGGCCAAAGAAAATGTGTTTGTCTCTGGTCAAAATCCTTTAATAGTTTTGATAGTAAGTTTCTTCTCCTTTTTTTCCCCTCCATACAGCCATAGTAGTAAGTTTTACATTCCATTTTTACTGAAGTATTCAAATTTTAATTCATTTCTATTTTTCCCATTAGAACTTAGGGGAACTCATTTGCAGGATGGTGTCCTGTTGAATATTGACTTTCTTGGTGTAATTCTTTCACTCAACACACACACACACACTCACACACACACACACACACACACATACTACAGTTATTTTTCTCTACTGGTTCTTTCTTCTAAACAAGCTAGACCAAAGTTAGACTATGGACATATCAAGACAGTTTTTCATTCTGGGCTCATTGCTTATCAGGATAGTTAACAAATGGTAGAGAGAGTAGAAAATTCTACCTTAACATCTAAATTTTTTCTCTGCCTATTCAAATACTGAACTTCTTCCTCACCAAGTTCAAGTTCTATAATCCTTAGACCGCTGCACTCCAGTGATTCCTTCTTTCTTTGAACTCTGCATGCTTACAGTCTTTGACAATTTAACAGGCGATTATATATAGATATATAGTTATTTTCTGAGTTCATATTTTGCCTTTCGGCTTAGTCTGTAACTTTCTTAAACACAAGATTAGAACATTTGACTAATAATAGGCATGTAGAGTTTTAGTAAATACATTTTAGTAAATACATTTGATGACCACTTCACTATAATGTCATACTCATAAAGTCGTGAGTGAAACTTGTTGCAGCGTTAGCAATAAGCCAGAGGAGTTTAAAAGTCATGGTCTGTGGAATGAATGCAAAAAAAAAGAACACTGAAGAATTACTTTTTTCTTAGAAACAACTCTATTGAGATGGTGCCATATAGGCATTCTATAAATGTTAATTGATTGTGATCAACATATTTTACTTCCAAGAATTCACATTCAACCAGCTGCCACTCCTCCACCTCCAATATTAGATTCTAAAAGGACTGTAAATCTGTTTTCAAGGTTTGCTTTCCGTGATTCTCTGAAATCTGTTTTTCAAAGTAGGAGGTACCATTGGTGTGAAAAGGAATAAATACTGTTCTAAATAAATGAGTGAAGTAATTCAATAAGTGACTAAAAACAAGGGGAATTACAAAGTTATTGCAAGTAAGAATTAAAAATAGGATACATGAATGCTGGCTTTGTTAACTTCTACATTACCAGAGACCTCTTTTAGTTGCTTCAAAGTTTTCATCAGTCCCAGGCCCCACCAAGAACCCACCTGGGGCTAAGTGCCATTTTGACTTTCCCTGTGAATAGAAGGCCCTGTGGAAATGGTTAAAAGTTTTAGAAGGCTTTGTGGGCTTGGTTTTTGTCAAGCAGTTTCTTTGATCAATTGGTGAGCCTGACACACAGAAGCTACTCCTCCTCCCACTACACCTTACAATTCTAGACAACCTGAAATAGCCACTAGTTCCTGTTTTATTTTTTATTTTTTTTCTCTAAATAAATACACAGGAGCTTGATGCACTGGCTTTTTTAATAAATTCTCTGTGTCTAGAACCCCAGGGATCAGAGAGACTAACAGCTCTTTAAAGTGATGGAGCTATACGGATTTAATTAAGGATGAAGAAATGGCACACTCATTTGTACATGTTACCCTTTATCCCAACCACAGAATCCAATAAATAGTATGGCTTAGTAGACTGTCCCTGAGAATCTTTCATCAGATATACCTGGTGGGAAAAGCTCTCTTCAGAATCAACTTATGCCAAATGCATAAAGTCATTGGTAGGTCTTTATTCCTCCCCCTCACCCCAAATTTTAATGCACAAAGAAACATTTTAACAATGCTATGAATACATTTTTAAACAGTAGGTGAGGATTGTCTGTGTTTATATTTTGAGCACTGAAATGGTTAATTTTACATGTAATTTGACTAGACTATGGTTACCAGTTGTTTGGTCAAACATGAATCAAAATGTGGCTAGAAAGGTATTTGTTGATGTGATTAACATTTACAATCATTTGACTTTAAGTAGATTACCCTCTATAATGTGGGTGGCCTCATCCAATCTTGAAGACCCTGAGGTTTCCCAAAGAAGGACTTCTACCTCTAGAGTGTGACATAGAAATTCTGTCTGAGTTTCCAGCCTTCAAACTGAAGACTGCATCAATTCTTAGATAAATCTCCAGTCTGCTGGCTTACCCTAGGGATAATTGAACTTAACAGTCTCAACAATTATGTGAGCCAATTCCTTAAAACTTCTCTCCCTTTCTCTCTGTCTCTCTGTGCCTCTCTGTCTGTCTGTCTCTGTCTGTCTCTCTGTCTCTTCTTTCTGGAAAACTCTGATTAATATAAACACTGAACACACTGCTTGAAAAAAAATCTGCTTATTAATAAGCCAAGACATTTTATTAGTTTATTTGTAATTATTCCTAATTATTTTTCTCTGTATGTTAGTGTAAGGTTGGACCCTAGTCTATACAGCATAATTTCAAGAGTTCTAAACAAATTTCTTTCCCCAATAAAATTTCTTATCTTCCCTCATAATATTGAAATTGCTTTCTTAAAAAAGGCAAATCTCTTCATTAAATAATCTGTGATCAGTCATATGATGCTACATGCAGTACATTAAGGTATATATGCAAAGACTAAAATAAAATAGAAGTTCCAGGAGGGCAGGCTGGACGGATTTGCTAAGATACTCTTTCTCATTTTTGCCTGTCGTCTATTGTATGAAGGGGTAGATATGTAATTAGAATTCTCCGATTCCACCTTTACTTTTCTTGCTATTCTGAAGTGCCAAGATGTGCCTATATGCATCTGTGCATCTGAGTATCTGGTATAGGAAAATAACTATATCAAATTGTGTTATGGTCTTAATACTACAGAAAATAGTATTAAGATGTACTGAGGTATTCTTTTACTTGGAACTGATCTCTATCATGTTCTAAGTCCTGCCATGCAGAAGTCCACATTAATCATGCAATGAGAGAAATAAAAATACATTTTTAATATTAGTTTAAAGATGCTTCCTTTCCCAGTACTCAATAATAGAAATAGAAATGAATTCCAGGGACATAGAGAATATTGACAGACAAATGGCTCTCTCTGGTACAGTTCTGCAGTCAGATATGGGAATAGCTGAAAACATTTGCTTTGGAGTTATTCACAACACATCCAAAAAGCACAGGCACTGTTTATATATGTGTGTGTGCATGTATATATGTGTATATATGTATGTGTGTGTATATATGTATACATATGCATGTATACACACATGTGTTATATATGCATATATACATATATACACACACATATATACACACATACATATATGTGTGTATATATAAAACATATATGTGTGTATACATATGTATGTATATACATATATATAACACATGTATGTGTGTATACATGCATATGTATATATACACACATATGCGTTATATATTCATACATATGTGTATATATACACATGCATATATGTTTTATATATATAGTAATCAAAACAAGGTACAGAATAAGAATTAGAATGTTTATAAAATATTTGAGGCTTTATATGTGGGGTCTTGGGAAATTTAGCTCCATTGGCCATCTCCCTTTACTTCTCCTCTGACCAACTGAAATTAGGACTATGTATTCCAGAAAGCCAAGATGATATTACATTTTTGTTGACCAAATATAATTAACTAAACTCAACAAAAATTAAGGTATCTTATAGACTAGCTATTACATTGATGATATTCTTCTAAGCCTTCACAATTCATAAGCATTAGAATATAAGCTCCATTAACCCCTGTATCTCCCACAGACAGTACAATGCATATAGGGCACGTTGGGCACTCACTGATATTTGTCGCATGAACAAGTCAGAATTATTTAAAAAGATGCCCTCGTTCAATCTTCATTATGGTTTCTGAGGTTCTTATTTCAAATAAGCAGCTTTGGCTCCAAATTGTCAAAACTCTGACTTAGGTTACATAGTATTGGGCATTCTGTTTTGTTTTCAGAATAACAGGGTTTCCTTTTTAGGAACAAAAGAAGTGGAATTTGATAGTGATCACCAAATTTGAAACTCAGCTCTATAGAAACAAACTGAAAATAATGCTGCAGATCACTCAAAGTAGAGGATAAATCACAAGAAACATCAATATACCCTGTACTAATTTGAACCAACCAAAATTTAGCTGCTACAGATAATAAGCTTTAAACAATGCCTATACTAAGCAATGGGGAGCAATTATGACTAGAGAAGACACAAGTTGAGGTAAGTTATGATAGTGCCAGGAAATAGGTAAGTCGAGATATGTAGACTAGATTTGAAGGCTAACTATAGATTATTAAGTAACAACCTATTATCAACTATATCAAATATATTAATGAAACCAAGTTCAAAACTTGATTCAGATGATCTTATCTAAAGGTATCAGAGAATAAGTCAAAGGGAGATGTTTTTCTAAAACAAAAATTTGCACTTTGAGTGTCCTCTTTGCTTAAAAGCATAATTCATTAAAATCTCAGACTGATAGATACATAGATAATGTAGACTCACACAGAAGTTTTGTTCTCTTATTTATTTATTTATTTATTTATTTATTTATTTATCTATCTATTTATTTATTTATTTTTAGCAATCTAGTACCCTTTTTGCCCATAAGAGCAGAGTATTTGCCTCTTAAGCATTCTGTTGCAAGATATACACATTTCTTCTATATTCAATTTCTTAAAGAAATACAAAAGAGTATTAAAGAGTAGTTTCTAGCAAGGTAAATACTATTCAACTACACATTTTTTGAAATACAGCATTTTCCTTTATTTTGGTTGGCCGTTTCTACTTTTTCTATGTAATATAAGTATTTCAACATTAAGATGTCTCTGTTCTCATGATGCTGATGAAAGTAGAGCTGAAAAAAGTTAGTGAAATACCACTAATTCTGTAAAAAAGGATATACAGGGTTTCTTTCCTACTGAACAAGAGTTCTAAATTACAGGAAACAAGGTATGGACAAGATCAAACAGCAGAGTGTTAGACTCTGATTTGAGTTAGGAATAGTTTAAAACTATGTACTAATAAATCAAATAATAGTGTGTATGAACACTTATGGAATTAAAAATACATACATTTACACTGAAGGGTAATGATTTTCAATAGAAAATTATGATACAAATGCTGTAATAAATTTGTAAGCAATATATTCCTTTTTAATAAAATATGCACTGAAAGTATGCATCATTCAAAGCAAAACAGTATTTCCATGAGAAATGACTTAAAAATTTAGAGTAGAATTTATTAATTTCTAGATTCTGAATTAGATTATACAGCCTAGTATATCAAAAATTATCCTAACATTTAAGTATATATTCACTTATGCATTTCCTTGGTGATATTTTTCTCACTAATATCAGATACAGATATACCAAATTTAAAACCATCATTATGTTTTTTTTTTTCTTGTTGCTCTGGTAAAAATTGAAAAGGACACTGTAACTTCATTTATAATGTTCCTACTATTTGCAGGCCCTTTGCACATATTATCTCTTGCTTGAACTACTGCTTTCAGTATTTTAGTAGGAGAAAATAAATTTCAGAGAATTTAAGTAACAGCCAAGGTGACATAGTTGGTAAATGACAAAGCTAGTGATTAGACTGTTTATCTGGCTCCGGTGCAATTTGTCCCTGAAGAGAGAAAGCAAACTATGAAGGTCTCATCGATACTGGGTCTGTCATGGAAATCGAACTCAAAGTCACTAACCATGGACTTAAAGAAGAATTCACGTTATTCCCACAGCATTTTTATCATTACCTTGAGTAGTGTTACAAATTCCTAAAACATAACAATCTTTGGGATTTAAAAACAAGAAAATGGAATTCAGAGGACTTGGTGGAATTCCTTCAACCGTAAGTTAGTATATATTTTTAATAACACTTTGAATATGTAATATTCAAATTTATTGTATAATAACCAATGAATCATATTTCTGTGATAGAATCACAGAGAAGATTCAGAGGTTTTCTTTAAAAAAAGATATAATTAAATGCACAGGACTTTTTTATTATTATAAACAAATATATTGTAAAAAGTTTATATATTTTAATGACATAAAACTATTTACCTGATATAGATATTAATATCTAAAAAAATGAAAAGTAAATGCGACCACAAAATACATGCCCGTAAAATTATTTTTTTATTATAATACCACAGCTATTTAGTATTTAAATCATTTAAAAAAATGAAATTATAAAGCACACGGACTAATTGCTCCATCTCATATCCCTGACCTTTGTTTTGCGACAAATATTTAAGACAAAATTTTTTTCTCCATTTTACCTTAACATTGGTCTAATTATTAACACTGAATCCAAAACAATTATTAAGTTGAGTGTTAGGATATGTTGCTTCGTATAAGCTCGTTTCCTCTTTGAACATAGTAATATATAGGCTTATCCTGAGGTTGGTTTTGCTGTTGAAATTAATATTGCTTTTGCTAATTCGGGTTTTAAATTAATTTAAGATTTCATATTGAAGTTCTCCACAACATTCACATCTTCTCCTTGCATTTTGTTTGTTACATTATTTACAAACAGCAACAGCAAATATTCAAACACTGGAAAACACCAGTGAATATTACTGAGTAATATATTCGATTAACATAAAATTTGGTTCTCTCAGCAAATTTAACAACAATACACAGGATCAAGTGAGAAATTGCCAATTCAACAACATATTTGGCTTCTAAAACTTTTCTTTCTTGAACCATCATTCATAGGATTTGTATAACGTATACTCTCCATACCAACATATGATATTTATTTTATTTGCAATCATGACTCAAAGGAGAATGACAATACTTTTTCTGGTTGTTTTCTGATTCCTTAAGTGATTTTTTTGTGGAATGTAGGATCAGGAAAAAAATGCATAAACACACAAGCGCTAAGAAAAGCTAGCGCAAAATTCTCTCATAAAAATATGAACCTTAGACATACTATCTTTTACTTTGTATCTTATTGAGACTGGAGAAAAATTCCAAGATGTTTAGGCAAAGTGGTTTCTGGTGCTTGCTTTGACATACGTGATTCATGACATCTTAAGAAGCAAGTTTCTCTCAGTGACCTCCAGTTCAATCCTGGAGGGATGGGACAGTCACCCGAAAGGAATATTCTTACATAGATAAGTATGCTCATTAAATTGTTTACTGCTTTGGAATATACAGCTCTTAAAAAAGTTCAGTCACTTGGCTACAAGCCACCTGTATTCTTGGAGGCTGTATAAAAAGCTCTCATTCCCCTTCGGTGCACTAATGCACCATCTTGCTGCTGCCAGAGCCTCTGCTTCTGTCCATAAATCCCCTAAATAAACCCTTTGTTTAATTTGGCAGTTGTCAGCCTCTTTCTTTGGTCTCTTGGTACCATCGTCCTTTGGAGGTTGGTTCCAGTACAACATAGAAAATTTTTCCAACAAATGTTCCTTACATAAGTCTTTAAAAGAAATCCATATCTATCTGTCATTTATATCTATCTATCTATCTATCTATCTATCTATCTATCTATCTATCTATCTATCTATCTATCTATATCTATCTATCATCTATCTATCTATCATCTATATATCTTTCTTTTTTTCTATCTATCTATCTATCTATCTATCTATCTATCTATCTATCTACTTACCTGTCTGTCTGTCCATCTATCATCTATCTATCTTTCTATGTAACCTATCAAGAAAAAATAAGCCAAGATTTAAAAAATAAATCACAGTCCCTCCAAAAGGAAGAATTTCAGGGAGAGTTGCAAAAGCTTTCATTAGTACTATAAAATATCGAGGGCAGATTTCAATAAAAATATAGTTTCTATAACTGCTTGCAAAATATTAAAATTGAATGCATTTAGGTTGGTATGCTGTCTTCTCTAATATATATCATCATTTCAATTTTTGTTTTTGTTTAGGATAAAAAATGCATTATTATGTATCTTCGCTTTGAGGCGAGAGATGAAATCAAGAATAGACAAGCAGGTGACGTATTTTAGGTCTTAGATGGATGCTCAGTATATTGGTTGGAGGATTGTAATAAAGATGTCTGATGCTCATCAATATTTGTCTCCCTATTCCAGGTGCTCACCTAGACTACATGTTTCTGACCTTGAATATAGGTTGGACGATGAGGCTAGTTTTTGCCATTGGAATATGAAAAAAGTGATATGTATTATCCCTGGGATGATACAGTTAAATGCAATTATGTCTTCTCTCTCTTTCTCTCTTTCCTTCCCCTCATACTCCTCTCACTCCCCGTCTTTCTTCTTGCCAATCACATGCAAAAGGATTCATCCAGAAGAGGATTCTGAGGCCCTAGATATCTGGAGACTATTAGATAGAAGAAATATATATCTCTGAATTTAGGACAAAGCAGAGTCTGCTCTCTATTGCGAATATATCCTCCTAACCATCACTGGGCTATCACATAAGTGAAAAACAAAACTTTCTGAGTTCTGGAGTTGATGATGGTCAGTGTACAGCAATCAGTATGCCCTGAATAACAGAGGAGTAAACATTCCATCAGAGAACTTAAATTAATTAAGATTACAAAGTTTCAGGATATATATGATTAGACTTGTTGTATGGTTGAGAAGTATCTAATGTTATTCCTATTATTACAGATAGTAGAAATTTATGGAAGTTAAAAATGTTGCTTAGAAGGAAGCTTCTTTAATATGATAAAAAATATTGACCAGAAAAACTTATACGATCATACTGAATGGTGAAATACTAAAAATAAGAATGCCTTCTATCATCACTTTAATTCATTATATTATTCAAGGTCCCAGCTAGTATAATAAACTAAGAAAAGGAAATAAGAAAACATAAGAATTACAAAGGTTGTAAAAAAATACTGCCATATTCATACATCATCTATTTACATATTTAACTATGCAAAGAAGATTTATGAACTATTAAAATTAATAATGAATTTGGCTGAGTTGCTGGATATAAGGTCACTATAGCAAAATCAGTTGTGTTTCTACTGACCAAGACAATCTTAGCAATTTCAGCATGACTTCTTTCTGCCTCAAGGCTCCTGAGCTGCTTCTCATCTCTGCCCTTATAGAATCCAGATGGTCTAACCACAGGAGTCTCTCTATGCCCTTTTCTTAGAGCATTAGCTTTAGAAAACTTGTAATTGTAAATTATTTCTTCACCTTTTTGAGATGTAAATCTTTTTTAAAGCCTCCAGCCAGAGTTACAACCCAGGGCTTTCTTATGGACAGAGAGAGAAGCAAACTCTTTGAAATGTAATCAAGGAAAATATTGCCCCTATCTCTCAATCTCCCTGTGAGGGTAGGAGCCTAATTGGTGTGGCACCTTGCTCCAAGTTGTAAATACATCTCCTGTTATGATGACACAAGAAAGTTTATGTTTCTTTTGGATAAGGCCAAATAACAGAACAGGTGGCCTATGCTTCCCCTATCCCAGCTATTAAAAACTCTTCCATACAGCTCGGTGGGGTTTAACTTAGGAATTCTAGGTTCTTATTGCAATAGCTTTGAATAGTCTCCTTCATCTGTTTAGTTTTGTCAGGTACACTTTTTATTTGGCACTATAAACTAGCAACAAATATAAAATGAAGTTTAAAAATACCATTTACAACGACATAGAAAACATCAAATACTTAGGACTAAATCTTCGAAAGATATATAGGACGTATGACAAAAATCTAAAATAATTTCTGATTGAAGTTTTAAAAGTTTTAAAAGTTCATGTGCTGGAAGTCTGAGTAGTATAAAAATGTAAATTCTCAATCTCATCTATAGGTTCAGTGCAATCCCAATCAAAATCCCAGCAAAACATTTTAGAGATATTGATGAGCTGATTCTCAAAGAAAAATGCAAAGGGCCTATAATAGCTAATAAACTTGTGAAGAACAAAGCTGGAGGACTTGTCCCACCAGATATCAATATCTATTATGTAGCAATAATAATGCTGACAGAGAATTAAACAAACTGACAAACAGAACAAAAGAGAGAATCTAGAAATAGAACCACATATAGTCACCTGGTTTACATACTAAATTATGAAAGGAAAATGACTGTCTTTTCAATCTTATTGGTCAATTGAATATCCATATGGAAATATTTATATGTGAAAGGTTAATATATACATATCATAGTTATGTAATATATAAAATATTATATATACAATTTTTAAAGAACCCACACTTTAATATCTTTTAAAAAGAAAATACAGGGAATAGAACATTTTTATGGCTTTAGAATAGGTAAAGATTTCATAAACAGGCCAGAATATATAAACTATTAAGGAAAGAAATAATTTAAAAATTCTGATCATTAAAAGATAATCTTAAAAAAATAAAAAGAACAAATGCGGAGAGATTTTTACAAAACATTGTGATTAATGTCCAGACTATATAAAGTACTTTTAAACACCAGTAAAAAAAAATACAATCAATAAAATAGAAATATGAACAAATTGAATGTCTTGAAGTAGACAGGCAAATGGTCAATAAACAAATAAGATGGTGTTCAATATTTAATTGCATTAGTCTTTAAGGAAATGTAAATTAAAAACCATCATTTAAGGTGACTACACATCCACCTGAATGGCTACAATGAAAAAGATTTTAATTATGAAGTGCTGACCAGGATGTGGAGCAATCAGAACTCTCATGGCCTTTGCTGACAGTGTAAATTGGCACAACCACTTGGAAAACTGGAAAGTATGCACTAAGGCTGAACATCTGCAGATCATATGACCCCAGGTTCCAGGTATATACAGAAAAGAAAAGAAAATGTTGACAAAATATTTATTAGGATGTTCACAGCATCACTATTCATTATAGCCCTGCACAAAGGAATACTATACTGCAATGGCAATGACAATTTATAAACATAACGTTAAATGAAAGAAGCCAGACACAAAAGCATACTGTGATGAATCTACTTTTACAAAGTTCAGAATCAGGCAAAGCTAAGTCTGCTTAGTTAGAAATTCAAAACATGTTGGTTACCATTAGAGGTGCAAGTGTACAGCCAGGAAGAGACCACCTATAAGGGTCTCTTCTGGATGGATGTTGGAATGTTCTTCTTGCTGTATACTGTGATCAGTTTTGAAAATTCATCAAATTATATAGCTATGCTAGGTTCACCTTTTGCATGCATATTATACTTAAATAAAAAGTAAAAATCAAAAGCTAAATACAAAGCACAGAAATATATTATTTCAAAGCTTATTAAAAAAGCTTAGTAGTTTACAGTTTGAACTAGCTTCTCTTGCGACAAGAATTTAGAAGTCAAAGGGTAAAAAAAAATTTAAAAAACACTAAGAAAAATAGCAGACTCCTATTTTATGCAACAGATGTAAACGGACATATTGTATGGCAAACACAACTTTCTCAACAGCATATCAATCAAAGGTGCTTTAATTGTATTCCAATTGATCTTAAGTCAGTAATGATTTCTACCAATCCAAATTTTCACATGCCAATGCATATTTAACAGTAGCTAAATGAGGACTTAAAAAGAACTTGAGGAATAAACTTTCAAATAAAACTGTTTATGTTATTATAGTTTCCATTTTGTGAGCAACTTTTACTAAAAATGTCATTGTTTAGTTTTGAAGAATTATAGCTTGATTACCTATCTACTAAATAATTGTTTTCTCTCCCTCCTAGAATAAAATTGAAAATAAGTAAAATTCAGATAAATTATCTCGATTTAAAAACAAATATATAGTGATAACCCTAATACAATGGTCTAAGAAAGCAAATTACACAAATATGTATATGAAAAACTATGTTCTTTAGTTCCCCAACCAACATCACGTCTTTCTACTGACTACTTCTCTCTTTCTCTAGGTGATCCCAGAAAAATGGAAATTAAATGAAAAACAAATTTTAGGTATATAATTAATATCCATCTGGCTTTACCACAAATGTTAGTTTATCTAGCACCTACCTTTTTTTCCCCTGTAACATAACTGTCAGAAGTTTTTATTATGTATTTATTTTCCCCCAGCATGTATAATCGTTTCATAATATTTTTAGCAATATTTGATTTCTTAAATGCGGACCTTTAACTTCTACTGGCATAGAGTGAATTTTAATAAATACTTGTTTTCACAAACCTAATACAAGATACCAAGCCACAGAAAATTAATCCTTGTAAAAGCATTTGACTATGTGTTACAAAATGGTAAAAGGTTACATTAATAAAAAAGAAAAAAAAATTAGTAGTTCCCACTTGGATGAGTGGAAGGCTTCAGGCATTTCATATTTTGTAACATCAAAGTTGAATATTTTATAACCCATGGCTATCAATCTTCAGATAAGTACACATGAAGTATCAAACCATTATTTTAGTGAGTCTCAGTAGCACAGCTAAGTAGCACTGACTATATATCAAATATTGTGGTTTACATTAGCTGAACTTGTGTTCGCCATATGTCTGGCAGACTTGTTGAATCCCTGATTCAGCTCTAGAAGCCATCAGTTTTATAATCATTCTCAAAACAAGTGTAAGCTGGAGAAGATTACTCACTCCCCAAGGAGCATATTTTTAAAAACAAAGGAAAATGAGAGGGATTTGGAAGAAAATGAACTTGGAGTCACTGAAAGTTTTGAAAATGTACTGGAAGTTTATGTTATCACATTTAACAAACAAGCATACACAACTCTCCTACACAAGACAAATAGGTATGTTAAATTGTGAGCCCTCTATGTTATTCCAAACTGAAAAATCTCTCTTGCAGTAATTAAAAAAAAAAAAAGAGTAAGATAAGTCTCTACAAACTGACATCCAAAGATATACGCCAGTTATGACTAAGTAAAACAGGAAGTTGAAGAACAGTACTTATACACTATGCCTCCATAATCTAAAATAAGAAATCACTTTTACAAGTGGCTTAAAAAAGTAATTTGTGTAAATATTAATTATGCTATACTTCCCTCTTCTTGCAATTCTGCTTTCCAAAGTATTTTTCACTTCTTCTGTTTATTTTACTTTTTAAAAAGTTTTACTGTGGTAAATATATATAGATATATATATATATAAAATATAAATTTCCCATTTTAACCATTTTAAGTGTACAATTCAGTGGCACTAATTACCTTCACAATGTTGCTCAATCATCATAACTATTTCCAAAATGTTTTCTATCACTCAAACAGAAACTCTGCAACCATAAACAATAACTCCTCATTGGTCCTATCACTCTCAGCTCCTTGTAACTTATTTTCCGTTTCTATGAATTTGTCTATTCCAGATATTTCGTATAAATGGACTCCTACTATTTTCACCAGACTGTCCCACCACTGCCAAACTGTTTTCTACAGCAGCTGCACATTCCCACCAGAAATGGATGAGGATTTCAATTTCTCCACATCCTTCCCAACATTTGTTATTTTCCAATTTTTGCTACATACGTTCTAGTAGATGTGAAATGGTAATGCATTGTGGTATTGATTTACATTTCCTTAACAACTAATGATATTGGACATTTTTGATTTGCTTATTTGCCATTTGTATGTCTTCTGTGGAGAATGTCTATTTAAGCCCTTTGTACTTTTTTAACTGGGTTATAATTTTGTTATTGCATTTTAGGAGTTCTTTATATATTATGGATCTTAAACTCTCAAGTATATGATTTGCAAATATTTTCTTTTTGCATTTGTCTTTGCACTTTCTGTTTTCCTGTTTTATTGAAATATAATTGACCTATATGTGGTATAAAACATAGTGATTCAATATGTGCATGTATTATAAAATTATCACAATAAATCTGGTTAACATCCATCACCTCACATAATTTTTTTTGTTTGATTAGAACTTTTAAGATATATTCTTTAGCAACTATCACATATACAATAAAGCATTGATAATTGTAGTCACCACTACATCCCCAGAACTATTTGTACCTTTTAATCATCTTCACCCATTTTGCCCATCCCCCACCCTTTCCTCTGGCAAACACCATTATCACTTTCTTAATAATGTCCTCAGATGCACAAAAATTTTAGTATTGATTAAGTCCAACTTACCTAATTTTTCTTCTATTGCTCAGGCTTTTGGTGTCACATATAAGAATCTGTTGCCAAAATAAATGTCATGGAAATTCTTCTAAGAGTATTATGGTTTTAGCTTATATGTTTAGGCCATTGATTCATTCTGAATTAATTTTTGTATATATTTGTATACAGTGTCAAATATTGCACATGGAAATCCAGTAGTCTCCATATTGTTTGTTGAAAATTGTTCTTTCCCCATTGAATAATCTTGGCACCCTTGTCAAAAATCAATTGACCAGAGATTTATGGGACTTTCAGTTTTATCCCATGAGTCTGTATGTATATCCTTATGCTAGTACTATATTATTTTAATTTTTAGCTTCGTAGTAAGTTCTGAGTTTGAAAAACATGAGTGCTCTTTGTACTTAGTACATTGGTTTTTCATCATTTGCTGAAGTTCTTTTAAACACATTTTAAATAAAAGGGAACTAACTAGACTTAATGGAAACATACAAAGATGAGGAAAACATAATTCTATCAGCAAGTCATTCACTGTGTTGTAGATAACATAATGAAATATGTGAAATAAGTACGTAAACATTCTGATAGGGTTACTAGAACCATTTGGTTAGGTATCCCGAAAAGATAGAAGTTTATTTTTCCCTCCCAAAAGAACTACAAATACCTTGAATGTGTGGCGTACCTTTCCTATTTTCCACCAATACTAAGAGTGGAAACTAGACTAGGCATATTGCTGGAGAACATGTATTCATGCCGGGGCAGGGGGGCGGGGGGGGGCGATATTTGATATAGTTGCCTTGTAAGAGATGGATATAGACTGTTTTCCAAGACCACATTATCTTTCAATGAAAATGTAGCAAAATCTCGTGAAAACTTGAAATTCTATGACAGTCTGAACAGGAATATATAATCCTGCCTTAAATTAAATTGGAATAATAGAAATTCATGGGTTTTAATAGTACTCATTAAATGGAGATTACCAGCTGAGAACATTGCTTCTTTAAAAATACACTAGTTTGTTTGTTTTCTATAAAGTAAAAAAACAGCAATTGGTAGGGGGAGCAAAAATTCTGTATAATATTCAGTGTCTGGAGGAAAAACATGCCCAATGTGTTCACTCTCTGCTTTATTCAAAATAATTACTTGTGGATAAAAGAAACGATCATAGAATAATTCAGAATCTTTTACAAAGGAAGTTACTTTCAAAGAGGGGATTTAAGAACAATATGAAATGAGACTTTTGATTTAGTATCTAATATTACTAAGAAAAATGAACTTCCCATAAAGCAAAACTCAGTAACTATAGCAACCTTGCAAGGTAGTACAAAAGGGCTCATCTGTATGCAATACAATTTTATAAAATCTATCATCCTGGATGTGACAGTATGTGCTATCTTTTCTGGTCTTCTCTGACATCCTAATATATAGACATTATTAACTATAACCAATGGCTCATTCATACTAGTCAAGAAAGTTATGCCTGAAATACACATGTTTAAAATTAAAATGGGGTGTTTAAACAGTTAAGCTTGCTCACCATAAATTACCAAAAATGAAAATACGAGTGATACCAACTTTGCTGATATTCTTATTTTAAACATAATATATCAACACCTATTTATATGTTTATTTTCAACAACTATTTTATGCTAGAATAAGGAAGACTAATCAAAGTGTTATGATGACCGCATAACCTTCCACAATAAAATTCCTTTTGTATCAAATCACACAAAACTCTGCCATTATTGAGTGAAAATATAAAAATGAAGTTTTCCCAGGACACCTTCTGAAATCAGCAGTCAGTGTCATGAGCAGTTCCCATGATGGACTCAATGTGAAAGAAAGTAGATTTTATTCCATTCATTTGATGATGAAATTGGAAAGTAATCTACATCAACAACTCTTGGAAAATTTTATGGATGTCCTCTTGTCTAGAAGGTCGAAATTGTAAATTGTTAATGTTTACATATATATATATATATATATATGTAAACTTCAAAGAGATTGAAGTTATAAGTTCATTTTGGATAATTATCTCTCCTCAAATAACTCTTTAAGGGAGGAAATAACACACAAAATAAAATATCTGAGAGAATTCAATCCACAGACTAAATATAGAGAACTCCATAATTTGGTTTGGGACAAACTTCTGATTTGGGTTTTAATGAATATAGCAATTTTTCTTCAATTATTTTATAGACTATTAAAACCATTTGTGTGCTTCATTTTAAGTAGTCTACTGGGGAGTATAACAAACATATACTGTTGACTTAATTTGAAACCACATATAAAGGTGTTTAGCTAAACATTTTTTAAAGAATGGCTAGAAAACTTGTACTAAAAATAAAGGGGAAAGCATACAGAAATGAGAAGAATGAAAAGTAGAGAGGTGGTGGGAAAGTTAAGGTGAAAATTTTCTTGATATTTTTGAATATATTTTGTCAAATTTTTGTCAAATGGATTATTATGGAAGGCAATAAGATAATGGTCTGAAAAAAGCTTTGGAAAATTCTGAGGCCCAAATGTTTTATTTCTATAATACCTTAGTTTCTGTTTAAATAAATGCTTCTAATTCAAAAAAGAAAAAAAAATATTATGGTACACAATTATACAGTAAATAAATTGACAAATATCTCAAGATTTGAGATGTAGAGAATTACAAACAAAAGAGAAATATGAATATGACTTTGAAGGCCCAAAGGAAGTTATTTGCTGCTTGGAAACAAATTACATTATTAAAATCCTTGTTGTATCAATAGTCACTTGTGTGACTGGGTAGAAATGTCTGTGTGAAACAGACAATATGTCCATCTAAGAAACAGTGAGCCCACTGAACAGTCATGAGACATTTGCTCATATTCTGCCTGGCAAGTTTTAAATATCTGTTAGGAACACAATTTTTATTTTACTTATTTTTTTATTTATTTTCTGTCTCTAACAGTCGCTACATTGTTCTTTGGATAACCTAAGGTCTAAAATATCCAGAGAAATACATTATGGTTATTATCTCAATCATCAATTCATAAATATGTGTTCCTGTAATATGTACATCATTGGCCTTATGTATTTAACTGTCCTTTCTCAAGAAAAAAAATCAGTCAGTTGTACATCAAAGAATTTTCAGAATATGCTAAAACTTGGGATTAGGACTGTGATAGAAAATAGGGGTTTTAAGGGCACTTGTTATAGTTAGTGGCAATCACTTGTCAAAGCATATTTTTCTTGCAAAATTAATAAAATTATCAAAGAATTAATTCTACTGGCCTCATTTTATTCAAATTTAAAAATACTACTGTCTACTTTTATTTTCTTGGATTACCAGAGTCTAAATAAAAACTAAGCACTTAAACATTTTTAAAAAAATACGTTTCAGATATATAATATATAAGGTTATTGAATACTATTTTATTGAGAAAGCTAATAGGATTTGTAAATACTAAAAATAGCAAAAAACTTTTAAATATTCTCCTGCCTTAAAAAAAAAAAAAATTGAATAACTGGTAGTAGTTATCAGAGTGAGGTAGAAGTCTAAAATACAAGAAGCTTTAGGAAAATGTGTCAAATCATTTTGATGACTTGACTTTATTTAGCCTTTAAATAGCTATGAGTTAAAATGATCAGAATTTTGTTCAGAGGAATATCTTTGAGCTTGCAAATTTGGCATATATTTTTTCATAACATTCAATAACTGACATATATTAATTTTGCCATTGTGTTTCATCCATTAAATTTGTTTTCATCATAAAGGGAAAAAATGAGACTTGGTTATGAGTATGAGGTGTTTAGGTGTTTAAGGGAGAGAGTCTAGGAGCTCTGCAGGTAATCACAGCTTTTATTTTGCTTATTTGGACTGTAATTGTTGGTACCAAGATTCTCCCATCAACTTGTAAAATCGTTAACTTGTTACCTTTCCTCTGTAGACAATAAAACAAAAGCATCCCTTTTCAAGGGAAAACAAATAGAAAAGGCCCGGTAAAATATGACTAGTGTTTTTAAATTTTTATTTGGCCATTGATTTTTTGTTTGTTTGTTTTTAGTCACTATCCCTGCACTGAGAAATAATATCTGTCTTCTCAATCCCTTAAAACAAAAATGATAGCAGAGGTGACTGTAATGAAAGAGAGAGTACTTTTAAATTTGTCATAATTCATAATTTAAATTTGTCATAATAAAAGGGAGTGTAATATTTCCAACTTTGTTCTTTCTTCCTCAAGATTTCTTTGGCTATTTAGGCTCTCTTGCAGTTCTATATAAATTGTAAGATTATTTGTTCTAGTTTGTGAAAACTGCCACTAGAACTTTAATAGGGATTGCATTGAATCTGTAGATTGCTTTGAGTAGTACAGACACTTTAATAATATTAATTCTTTTAATTCATGGTATATTTTTCCATTTATTTGTGTCTTCAATTTCTTTCATAAATGTCATAGTTTTCAGAGTTCAGGCCTTATATCTCCTTGGTTAAATTTATTCCTAGGAATTCTATTCTTTTTGATGCAGTT
>NW_011888872.1:8086649-8087554 GCF_000151845.1 Pteropus vampyrus | reverse complement strand
AATTTTTTTTATATGTCTCCTCAGGCAAAGGCAACAAAAGCAAAAATAAGTGAATGGGACTATATCAAACTAAACTATTATACAGTGAAGGAAACAATCAACAAAACAAAAAGGCAACCTACTAAACAAAAGATATTTGTAAATGATATACCCAATAAGGGGTTACTATCCAAAATATATAAAAAATTCATACAACTCAACATCAAAAAAACAAATAATCCAATAAAAAAAGAAAAAAAGGGCAGAGGGCCTGAATAGACATTTCTCCAAAGAAGACATATAGATGTCCAACAGATACATGAAAAGTTGCTCTACAGCTCTACATCACTAAGCATCAGAGAAATGCTAATTAAAACCACAATGACATATCATGTCACACCTGTCAGAACAGCTATTATCAAAAAGACAACAAATAATAAGTGTTGGTGTGGATGTTGATAAAAGGGAATTCTCGTCCACTGTTGGTGGTATTGTCAAGTAGTGCAGTCCCTGTGGAAACAGTATAGAGATCTCTCAAAAAATTAAAACTAGAACTACTGGACAACCCAGCAATTCCAATTCTTGGTATTTATTTGAAAGAAATGAAAACAATAATTTAAAAAGATATATGCAAGCCTGTATTCATTGCAGCACTACTTACCATAGCCAAGATATGGAAGTAGTCTAGCTGTTCATCAGTAGAGTAATGGATAAAGATATGGCACTTATATATAATGGAATATTACTAAGCCATAGAAAAGAATAAAATCTTACCATTTATGACAACATGGATGGACCTAGAGAGTATTGTGTTAAGTGAAATAGAGAAAGACAAATACTATATGATTTCACATATATGTGGAATCTAGAAAAAATGAACAAACAATTGAAACAGAAAGAAACTCATAGAGAACAAACTGAGGGGA
>NW_011888872.1:8083193-8085694 GCF_000151845.1 Pteropus vampyrus | reverse complement strand
ACAAATACTATATGATTTCACATATATGTGGAATCTAGAAAAAATGAACAAACAATTGAAACAGAAAGAAACTCATAGAGAACAAACTGAGGGGAATGAGTTGGACGGTTCGGTAGAAAAGAGGAAGTTAATTAAGAAGCACAAACTTCCAGCTATAAAATAAATTATAGACATATAATGTATGGCATAGGGAATACAGTCAATAATAGTATAATAACTGTGCACAGTTACTAGACTTAATGTGGTGATTGCTTTGTAAGGAATATACATGTTGAATCAGTATGTTGAACATCTGAAACTAATATGATATTGTATGTCAACTATTATTAAAATAAATTTTAAAAAACCAAAAATTTGTCAGAATGAAGCCAGAAGCACACTCAAATAGTATCTTACAATCTCCTCTATTAACTTTACTCCATTCAACAGTCAAAATCACCTTGTTTTTCCTGAATTATAGGACTTCTAGAAAAAAATGGTATGAATAAAAAATATTAAAACCCAAAACCTCCCAAACCTTTAAAATTGTAAAAAAGAAAAAGACACCAAGTTTATAGATTGTAAGGAAAAGAAGTCATAAGATTAAGTCAAAGGGGTTTGAAATTCAGTATTTCTTCTGATTTCGCTTTGTCAGAGGACTGTAAAATTCAAGTTAACTAGGAGAGTCGGTTTTAATAACTAGTCAACTTTTCCTTATTTCCTTCTCCGCCATTCCTTCCTTCCTTTCTTCACTCTTTCCCTGTTTCCTATCTACCACCTTCTCTTCTTCCTCCTTCTTTCTCTCTTCCTGCAGAAAATTTTTAAAGACAATAATTGTAATCCATTATCAGCTTCAGATAAAAGTATAATGATCCTTCATTTTATAGCCAATTCTGTTTTGACAGCAGCAGATTCCTAAATGTCCTAACAATGTATTCTCAATAATAACACAATGTATTCTCAGTAATAATAACAAAATCAGGACAATGACACAGGCACTCTATTTTAATTCTGTGGCTTAACTTTTGTTTAATTTACATATGCTAATTAGCACAAATCACTACTTACATACTATCTCTGATTAAGAAAGACTTCTCTTGACCTGACGAATTTGATAACTATCTGTTGTAAGAAATTGCTTTCCTGTTTTATTATCTTTTTTTTTTTTTTTTATGATTGTCACAACATGGAAAAGCATTTTTGTTGTTTGGAAATATCAGATTATAATACATCTAATTGATATTCTACTTTATAAACCAGACTACTATAACCTAAAAGTAAAGTCTAATCTTAGCATGGCATCTTAGATTTTCATTATATTTAGTCACAACTTGTTTTTCACTCTTTCAGTAAAAAAAAACAAAACAAAAACAAAAAACTAACCAATAAACTGTATATGTGGAGACTGATAAAGAATTTTAATGATCTGAACTATAATTCTCCTGAACTAGCATTTAAAGTATTTAAAATCCCACCAAGATTTCAAATGGATTTATATGTGCCCTCTTTCATGAAAGCTTTTGAAATGCCCAACAGACTGCAAGTGTCCTCTGAGCTCTTCAAGACATCCAAAGCACTTTGTTCCTGTGGTTTTTATGCACACTTGTACATTATTATGTTTTGTTACCTAAAGCTAGTAACTATGTTCTTCCTTCAGAGACCCACACCACCTTTCACTGACTTCTACACAAATGGCAAATGCTCAATAAACATTACTTAAGTTCAGGCAAATTAAAAGTAATTTGTCTTACATCAAAATGAATAAAAAATATTCTGGTAGTAGCTTCCTTTCCAGTTTTTTTTTAACCTCAGATTCAAAATAAGAACACACTGTATTGTATATTCTTTTCAGACACAGCAAACTTTTCATTTAAATATAGAAAAGACTTTGGTTGCATTATTGATTTATGTTCTAATATTACATTTTAAGCAAACTGAAAAATATAAATATTATTAAAAATAAATACTTATAAATTTTATAAAACATTCGCAAATATAACTGGATATAATATATAATATACAGTTAGGGAAATATGAGCTTTAGGATATACCAACTTATTCCTTCTTAAACATTTAAGACTTTTCTATCAGTTTTTTAAATAATTAATAAAAAGGCATTTTTTTTTCCTGAATAAGTATTATCTTTGGAATAAATCCGACTTATCGGCATTTAAAATATCTTTATAATGCTACATGCTAATAACTTCTTAGTATTCATATACTCATATTATGACTTTAAGATTTCACATTGATACAGAAAATGTTTCTTTTTAACTCAAACACAAATGTATGTACTGGGCCAGGTTCTGAACTAGCGAACATGTTTTCATATCTTACCGTGTCATTCAATTTAAAGAGTGCTTTTGCTATCTGTTTTGGTTATTTACAGAGATGTGCAGGCCAGCAATTGAATCCACTGTAAATGTGGTGAAATAAGTAAATCTCTAACCTTAAAAAAAATCATACCACTGTGCTTCACAGAACTTGGAAAGGACATTATCTTTGCCCTGTAGGGACCAAAT
>NW_011888872.1:8068651-8082508 GCF_000151845.1 Pteropus vampyrus | reverse complement strand
ATATAGTGTAATAAAACAGTGAGTCTTTAAAGCTTCAATGAAATGCTGCAAAATTTACATATTTTAATCCCAATTTAGCACAAACACAGCATATATTTATATATGGTCAATATTTTATTCATAAGGGACTTAGATTTTTTGTTTTGAAAAAAGTATATTCTATAACTTAGAGCCAAAGAGACAGTCTATTAGTAACTCTTGATTGTTTAGGAAAAATATCAGTGATTTATTGAAAGAACTATACTTCTATCTTGCATTGGCAAATGAAGAAGCAGGCCACGTGAACTATGATATGATGACATGGAGAAAAGAGTATCTCCTGTATTGCTGCTGCAGAGGCAGAAGAAATAGAAAAGTGGCAAGTTAGAATCAATACTAATTTTAGTCTTATTGATGAGATGCTAAATGATTACCAGACTGACCATAAAGCACAAGACAAGTCAGTTGCAAAGGCCACATCTGTCTGTCTTTTTTTCACTTCCTGGTGGACATAAATAGAATTGTCTGTGTTTATTCCTAAATATATAAAAGTACTTGATTATTCAATCAGACAAAAGACTGTGAGGCTCATTGACTTTGCTGAGAATTATGTTTGAAAGACTCCCAAATGCTTAAAAGAAGAAAAGATTTCTACATAAATTAGTAATTATTTGCAGCATGACTGATAAAACAGATTGCTACTTTCTTAAAATCACATTTCAAGGTTTGAGAAATATTCTTTCTATCTTGCTAAATTAAGTATATTATTGGGAGAAAAATTCCATTTTCCCACATGATGGTTTTGTTTCTCTTGAACTGGGAATGTACCAAAAGCCCAGATCTGGGTAAGCTCTTGCTTTTACACCAGGCACAGTTATATTTTTGAAGAGTAGGGGGCAGAGGGGCAGAGACCATTTAACATATTCATTTGTTTCCTCTTGCATTCATCATCCATCCACTTCTTTATGCAGTGAATATTTTTTGAGTTCCCACTATATATGCCATACACTATTTTAGGGGCTGGGGGTACAAGAGTATATAATATAGACAGAACCTCTGCCATTAAAGAACATGCAATTTTGTAAAGATAAACAAATAAATAGCTATTTAATATAATACCACATATGGATAACTATTCTTTTATTTAAAAAAGCAAAGAAGCAAATAGTAGTAATAAGGACTGCTGTTTCAGATTGGATGGACGGGTGACATTTGAACAGAGATTACAATGGACCATGGAAGCTGTAGTATTGGCAATATCTGAGATGCAGAAAGAACAGGTGAAAAGGCCCCGACACAAAACATGGCATTTATCAGGTATGCTTCATTAGATGAAGAAGTCTTAAACCTGGAAATATAATACCAAGAATAATTTTTTAAAAAGAATAATTATTTATAGAAGCTGTGTCACTTCTTACAGCAAGCTATTATTCAGCTATTGGGAATTAAAAGATCAGTTTCTCTCTCCTAAGGATGGATTATATCAGGTTCTTTGCTTTAAACATCACAATTCATTAATCCTTCACAATTTAGGGCTTTTTTTCTCATTCAAAAAATAATATACATTGGTGTAGAATTTATTTGGTGACCTTGCAAAGGAAATAGTATTTATAGTTAACCAGAGAAAGAGCTACCTAATCAGTCTGAACTTCACATAGAGCATTATCTTGACAGTTGCAATTGTTTAATCTTTCAAAATTATCTTGACATGGACTTCTTAAAATATTAAAAAATCTATCGAGTCTAGACCTACTGATCTACTATTGCAAATTATGTGAATATCCTGTATTTAAACTTATCTGACATATTGTATATGTAGTTATATTTACTCATAAACATATGCATGTAAAGCCTTACTGCATATTGGAGCAGCAATGAAAGTGTGCCAGTTGTCATATGTCATATGTCATATGGAATATGTCCTTTCGACAACATACCATTCAGCTACAAGGGGTAGAGTTAGCTGACAACTGACAATTAGCATTTTCAGGATCTGCTGAGGCTATGCTCTCCTGGACAGCCCCTAACCAATAACTAAATGTTTCTACCCAAACAGAAACTACTCTAATGAGCAACCTTTGCTCCAAAGCAATCCACAGAGTTGGCTGATATATTATTGGGTATATATTGTGGTTTGAGGCTTGTTCCTGCCACTCTTCCTACTGCTTCTTTCCTCTTCTATCTTTCACAGTTGGTACCCCTCAACAGCTTTTTGTATCCCTAACTACATCTGAGCATTTGTCCCCCGGAAGACCCAAGTGACATACATATGTTTATAGATGTACATGTAAATGCCTGTTAATTTAAAGTAGATTAATGCATTATGGAAACTCTTTTCATTTTCTGATAGTTTGACTAATACCAAAAAAGACACAAACATTTTGTAGTTAAATCTATTCTACTTAGTACTCTGAATACTAACAGGGGCTTTCCCATAATAAAACATTTGACATTTGCATAGAATTTTTTATGAGAACTTTAATATAAAAGGCAGCTTCACTAGGACACTTTTTATAGGGTTTGATATACTATTTGGTTTAGTTGTCTCATCTAATTAAAAAAAAACAAAAAAAAACATACTTTTTAGAAGCTGTTTTCACATCAAACATGCCCCCATGTGATATCAATAAAATGTTAGTGTAGAACAAATTTTTACTATGTGATTCTTATTTTTATTGAATTGACAGCATTATTTTTTATTGTTAGGAAAGCATTATAATTAGAGCAATATAAATATAAATCAAGTATACAGTCACAAATATAGAGTGATTTTGGGTTAAAAAAAAAGTACTTTAATTTATTAACAAGGATTATCTTGGTGCTATATGAATCCTTTAGGAATTTCCAGCCTTTAACTTATTAAAATCTTGACTCATTTTCAGAGTGTTGACAAATGAAATTGGGGAGATTGTCAGCAATTGTTTATTACTTTCAGCAAAAAGAATTTAAGTCAATTGGAAGAACAGTTGAAGATTTTACACTGATTATTCATGTGGAACTTCCTATTTCCCACATTTTTCACAGAAGCAGAAACATTTAATTAATATTTTCTGCACAGATAGAAATAGTTGGAACCAAATAGGCAGCACTTTACTGTAGAAATTTATTTTATAGTGTTTAAGGCTCATCGAACATGAAAATATTTACCACTAATGTCCATGAAGATTAATGTAAAAATTACTGCTAATATAATGAGAGGCCCCCCTATGTGATTATATAACATATAGAAATTACCTCCACTAAAAAAAATAAGCTTACCGAGAAGGATATACTTCTTTACCCAACCCACTAGAATAGGATATCATTTGAGAAATGCTGTTTGCATTCTTAAATTATTGAAAGAAAAATTGGCAATGGAAGTTTTATTTAAAAAGATAAATTATGTCAATATGATTCAAAAGAGCAATCTGATATTTTTTTAAGAAAGAAACAAAAGTTTCTTGGCCTTCCTCAAGATTATATTCTTCCTAGAAATATGAAATGATACTACTGTTATTTCTCCATGTTATCTCCTATCCCACATTTGCATCAAATGTAATCACTATCACTTTTTAAGAAAGCAGCATGAAGAAAAATTAACTTTGAATGGGGTTCCCACCACAAATGAATTGCCGCAAGAGTAAATAACAAATGATTTACTCACTTTTCCCTTCACCAAGTTTAATAGAAGCTTTCGTACATCCCAGATCATTTAAGGCTAATTTATAATGCTGAAAGAAAACACACCATATTTGAGTCTAAATGACCACAAGGAGCCATTTTATGGGTGGTAACTAAGAAGTTCAATAAAAAGGTGATTTAAAAGGGTGGAAATGATACCACTTTCCAATTAATATTTGCTCTAATTGATTGGCAAATGCTTCTACAACATTAGATTTTTCTTCCCTTCAGGGAAAATGGCACTAAGTCATCATTTTATTGTAGGCAACTTGCTTCACTACTTGTCTATTTTCTCTTCCTTAAAATAAAGAAGTTTTATTAGAAGCAGTCTAGTTAACTATGTTTCAGAGTCAGACGCTAAAATTAGTGGGACAGGGTGAACTAAGATAAAAGACTTCTTTGACAAGAATTTTAATCTAAGGCATTCAAATTCAACACCCATGTGAAGTGCAATTGGTCCAAACTCCCAAAGCTCCCCAAATTTGGATTTCTGGACTAAGTTATCTCAAAAGTCTCTCAGCCTCCTTCCAATGCAAAGAAACAATCTAGGAAATCACTGATATTGTGAACTAATAAGATATAAGAGAGACAAAAGATCATAGAGGGGATTAAAATAGGAAACTAATTCTTTACAGACTCCTGTTACAGAGCTGGATATTAATGTTTATATTCTTTTACCCTGTCCCTTAGTCATCCAATATTGCTTGCCATTTCTTTTGAGAAGGAAAATTAGTCAATGGGGAATAAGACCAAAAATATTCCTCTACACATCCTAAACATTTATCAGGACCTTGTTATAGATTGGATGTTTTTGTTCCTTAAAATTGATATCTTGAAATGTTAACTCCCAATTCAGCAATATTAAGAGGCAAGGTATTTCGGAAGGTAATTAGATTATGAGGGTATAACCCTCATGAAAGGGATTAACAATCTTATAAGAAGAAACTAGAAAGCTCTCTCTCTCTCTCTCTCTCTCTCTCTCTTTCTCTCTGTCTGTCTCTGAGTCTAACAATACAATAAGAAGGCGACCATCTACAAACCAGGAAGAGAATCTTTACCAGATACCAAATCTTCCAGCATCATGATCTTGAACTGCCTCTCCTCCAGAACTGTGAGAAATAGATGTTTGTTGTTTAAGTTGCCTAGTCTATGGTAATTGCTATAGCTGTACCAACTAAGAAAACAAGATTCTAGATATCTGGGGTAAATCAGGTAACAACAGTGATGAAGATATCTCCTCTTGAGGGGATTATATTCAGCAGATCAAGACAGGCAACAATCATTAAACCTAATAAAATGAGTAATTCACGGAAATATTAGAAAATCATATATGCTATAGAGAAAAAAGAGGGAAAACATATAAGTGTAGAAGGAACTGGGAAGGCAGGAGGCAACAGGTAGAAGGTTGCAGTATTTAACAAAAAGGTTCAGGATACACCTCAGTGAGGTAAAATCGACTTGAAAATGTGAGTGAGCCAAAGTGAGTGTACCGAGAAGTGAAAGGGACACTACAGTCAAGGCCCTTAAATGGAAACATGAGTTATGTGCCTGAGGAATGGAAGGAGGCCAGTATGAGAGCAGGGGAGAGTAGGAGGTCTGAGAAATCAGCTGGAAACAGACAACACTGTGTCATGTAGCTAAAGTATGGACTTTCATTTAAGTTTAAGAGAAATGGAAAGAAACTGCAGTATCTTTTTTTCTGATGAAATAGAGCACATGGTTAAGAGCAACAGCTTTGGAGTCAAGTAGCTCTATTCCTTATCAGTTTGTGTAATCAATGTCAAGTTCTTTAATTCCTGTGTTTCATCTATCAAATGAACAAAATAGTATGAACACCACCTAGAATTGATTGTGAAGATAAATAAAATAATGCATTCAAAGAACTTTGTACTGTAACTGGCAATAGTGTAACTGCTCAATAAATTGTCTCTTACTTTGCTACTAACACAAAATTTTTCTAAAAAATGAGTATCACTGATAGCAGAATCATTCCAAAACTCCCTTCCAATATCTATCTTCAAATAGATGAATCACTCAACTAAGTGATCTCAACTATGTACACAGGAATATTTTAGGTATTGAGGGTATATAATTTAAAATAGTCTTTTATATTAATAAGAGTATGACTTAGATTAAGAAAATGAAACCTATGTTTAAAAATATGATTGTATACTACTCAGCAATAAAAAAAACTATTGATATGGATAAAAACATGGATTAATCTTAAATTCATTATGCAGAGTAAAAGAAACCACACATACACACACAGAACACATACTGTGTGATTCCATTTATATAAAATGAAGATCAAACCATAGTGACAGTATACAGTTGTTTCCTGGGTTCAGGAAAAGACACAGAAATGCACTAGACAACGGAACACAAGTAATCTTTTGGAAGTAATGGAAATGATCTGTATCCTGATGACGGTGTGGTTTCACAAGTATGTACAACTGTCAAATTCATCAAAGTGTACTCTTTAAATGTGTGATTTATTGTAAATTGTCCCTTTATAAAATTGATGCCAACAAAAACTAAACCAATTGTAATAGTTGATCAAAATAGGTTGGATGATCTAGCAAGAGTATATCTTTTTACCAGTTATGACTAGAACATTATTGGACAAGTTTAGTTCAGATCTGAAAAATCACATAATTTCAAAATATTACTTGACTTGTATTAAGTCCAGAAACATATTGAGCTTAAAGATAAAGTTTTCCTATTAAGTTGATTAGCCTTGGTCTCATCCTGTCAATGTTTTAAGTAATTTTATGTCATTCTATTTCTCATTAAACCTTTTCCCATTTGCCTTGAGATAACTCATAGATTATAGCCCTAACTTTCCTCCCAAAGTTTGCCAAGAAATATCTCACTTTTATTATTATTTTCACATCGCTCTAGTATACTGATCGTCTTTGGAAACAAATGACATCATTCTATTTATAGCATTCTGTTTTTATTAGTTCAATTGCTGAAAATGCCAGATTCTAAAAAATGTAGCATTCCTACGTGAGCTACGCTTTTTTTTTTCCCCTACACTAACTGGGAAAAGAGTTAAAGGATCTTTTCACTTTAAGCTTACTCTCTTTTCTATTTTTATACTACTTGGAACTGGTCCTTACAGAGATTTATGGCACTTGCTTGCTGCTTTCAATGCAACTCACAAAGATTTTAATTACATTTTCATTTTTTTAAATACAGGCAATTATGGCTTCTATCTGGAACTCTTTTCAAATGATGAATTCTAATTCTAAAAAGGATAAAATTTTCAATATATTTTTTAAAGAGTGATCCTATACAATTGTTGGTTTCCAAGGATTACAACACATTCTTATGAAATGGCAACTAAAGCAGATACATATGTTCCTAGAGTGTGAGAAAATAAATGGAAAAGATATTCTGTTCTTCATATAATTCAATTTTGATAAAATGTTCTATGGGATTATCAATAAATTATTTCAAAACCCAAATTCCCACTTAAATTTTTAATTTTCTTATAAAATGAATTGCTTAATATAAAGAAAACACATATATTAGCTATTTTCCCAAAAGTAATTGCTTTGAAAGTACATTTAGATAGACCTAAAATATATTTTATATTATTGATGGAGGATAATAACAATAAAATATCATATAAAGAATAAATTGTTTCATTTTCTTTTACTAAAAATACAAAAGATATCTATGAAGCTTTCTCTGCAGCATATTTAAATGCCTAAGAGTCATACTGGATTTCAAATAAAGTACCTATTCTGGAAAGCAAATTCTGGATTCTTGTAGACAGATTAAAAATTATTTTCTAATATAGATGACTCAAAGAAATACCTGTTAAACAGAGAGTTAAAACTTTCTACTGCAGACACAGATTGAAAAAGATGATATATTTTCTATGGAGCACTTGCCAAAAAACTATTCTGCAGAGACATAAATAATTAACATTAAAATACAGTCACCAAAATAAATTAACTGTATTCTGAAGCAATAGGTTGACTTTCAATCCTGATTTTTCACATACTTCTAAGCCCACAAAACTCAAGCATTTGCAGCAAATCTTCATATCAATAATTTAAATTAGAATTCCACTGCAATTTCTGAAGTTCTCATTGCTGGAATCTCCAATGGAGTAAAATTGGAAATCTTCTGTAGATAAAACTGGTTCCAGAGGGCCTACAACATTAAATGCTTTTACAACAAAATAAGGTGCAATGAGTCTTAAAAGAAGGGTCTTTGCAGTACCTTGTGTTTTATTAAATGCCAGGGCTACCCTCTGCCTCATTTCAAGGCTGTGTTGTTTACTTCTCTCCCAGCTAAGATTAGTAGATGTGGTTTCTGCTTCTTATGAGTTTATATTTCTGTGTAAGGGTAGCCCTGTAAATAGAAAAAAAAAAAAAAAAAAACAACCACAAAAAACAAAAAAGAAAACACACACGCACACACACACACGCACACACAAAACTTTTAAAAAGAAAAAAGGATGAAAAGTATATCAAAGTCTTCTTTGAAGAGATGCTGAGCTTGTTTTTTTTCTAATATTTTGCAGGATGTAGTAAAGAAATCTGTAGAAAGGCTAGGGGAAAAAGGTGACTGGAGACCACACCAATCACTTTTATGTTCTTGTTTACAACATTTTTGCTTGACATAACCCCATGTAGGTGATGTTATAGAACCTTTGATATCTGGCAGAATTAAGTCAAATATATGAACTGCAGTTTAAGAAGCATAAATGTCAGCTTTCTAAAGCCTTCCCCATCAAAGCAATCAGCAAAGGCTTTTGAATACTAACTATAGCAGTGTATTAGATGTCACGGAAGATATAAATGATGTATTATATTAAGCACACCGAAAGTATTTTAAAATATATATAATGACTGAAGAGATAAGATATGAAAGATACTGGTAGAGAATTTTTGATGTAAAAAAACTACCTAATCACAAAGTAATCAGAGAATTAGACAATCAAGAGTAACATGCATGTTATAAAGGGAGAACTTAACAATACAAATAAAGGAAATAACACATATACATGGCTATGAAGAGGAACTCATCATTTCCGAATCTCAGTTTCTCCCTACGTGACAGGGACAAGTTTCCATAATAATAAGTTGGACAATTCTGAACTTATAAATGCATAATGGTTCTTGATTCTCTAAATCTCCAGCCCTCACTGTACCCCACACTGCTCCACACCCCAGCTCTTCTCTGGAAGAGTAAATATCTGGGAACTCATCCTTTAAGGGCTTTGCCATTACTGTGTGATTTGGAAAAGTTACCATCTTGCTTATGTTTTCTCATCCGTCAAAAAGGAGTCAAATATCATTTTCTCTTTATCTCAGAGAGCTATTATAAGATGTCAAATTAATGTATTAATTTAATGTATTACTCTATAACTTTAGCTCAATTAGAACGACTAGGACTGGTATTATTTGAAGAAGATAAGAGGAGGATAAGTGAGTGGGAGAACTGTTTTACAAATCATAAATAAGTATTTATAAATAAAAGACAGAGCTGCTGAGAAAATGGAAAATTAGCATGTCACTTTTATATAAGATAGAGCATACATTCCCACCTGGTATCAATTTATTATTTCATAGGAATGAGATAAATAGGAAGAATAAAGCTATTTTTTTTTTTATTTAGACAGGGCTAAAACTTAAAAAAAAAAAAAAAACTAAAATGAATAAGATACTGGAATTAGTTTGGGGGTCCTTCTAAATCTCTTCTTTTTTTATGCTGTCTGCTTTCTATGGATTCACCAACCAGACCACCCCAACCTAAAATTTTAACTATCTCTGACTTAGTGCTGTTGACCAAAATGACAGTTATTTAACCTAAAACATAATGACGGTGAACTCAATCTAATTCTAGAAAGACATTAATCTGGTTCAAACAAAGCTTTGAGTAATAACTTTCCACTGAGTTAACTGTCTTGCAAGCAAAATAGCACCTCTTAATATATTCTATGGGCCTTTTGAATAACCATTCTGTAAATTATAACACAAAATAAAACTTGAGTTACAAATAGCAATGAAAAAAAATAGAAATGGAGAAAGGTAAATGGAAATATTTTTAATTGATTCTAAAAAAGAACGTCTCAAGGTCCACTTCCAACTCCTCTCAGTGGAAAGCCTCACATTTAGTTGTGAAAACCTGGAAACTTGTCCTCTCGATATGGCCTTAAGCTAAGGGAGCTGTGCTGCCAAAGGCCAGAGGTGTTGCTCACCACAGGGCTAAGTGGCTCCATAGTACCTTTACGGGTAATATGTAATGTGTATGATTTACTCATGAAGCAGCAGGGTTTTGAATGTTTTAATGAAATCCATAAACTCAAAAGGTAAAGATATGAAATACTGGCCATAGTCCTGAGATTAATAACCTCTAGTAGTAGTTTTCGATTATTTTTAAAATAAGAGACTCTTCCTTTATCCTGAAGAAGTTTCAGTATTAAACCAGATAAAAGGCTATGTGCTCTGTTGGAATCAGGGCAGGCACTCCTAAGTCCTCCCCTCTGTGCTCCTAACTCCCAGTGGTGGTCCTAAGGTCTACATAGAGCCCTCAGGCTTTACAAAGCACCACTTGAAATCCATTGACCTTATATAAGTCTTTAAAATTTAGAGCTGAGGAAAACAATTTGTTTCATTATCACAATTTGACTCAAAAAATGAGACAAGTCAGGCTTTTTTACATTGCCACTCTATACCAGGTCTTGAAATTGAGGAACAGCTGTCTGTAAGAATTAAAGTCTATACCTGAATTTTCCAAATGGATCAAACTTCAGAGTTGGGAACAGAAAATAATTTAAAATGTCTTTTTTTATAAGTAGAGATTGAGTAAGTGTAGAAATTTTTGGTAGGAAGTAGGAGACACTGAAGTAACATATTCAAAGAGAATCCTTTCACCTTCTAAGATCAAGTCTTCCCTTTATTTGTTGAATAGCCTTGGGCAAAACAAACATTTCTTTGTCTCCCAATTTCTTCATCCATAAAACAATGGATCTGTACTAAATGATCTAATCTTTTTTTATTGTTCCTAATTCACATATTATCTTGATACATAAGTTTTTGCTGGGTGAGTTAAAATAAACCATGACCTCCAAGTTAAATATTTTCGTATTCTCTTTTAATTATAATATCTATCATGAGGGCCATATTTTCATCTGTTTGTTGAATGTTTCTCCTCAGATGTCTTTACTGAACTTTATCTAAGATGAAATTTACCCTCTCATAGACTTTCAGAAGTATGTCTATTCTAGGTATTCATATTCTGGCTTTAAAGTCATCTTCAGTTATTTCTTTTCACCTCTCACATCCAATTTAATTCCTCCAATGTCTTCACTCATTTATTGAGCATCTACATTATGTCTTGCCCCATATTAAGCACCATGGAAAAAGAACAAGACCCAGACATTGCCCTAAAGGAGTTTTGTATCTAGTTTTTCACATTTGATCCCTCCTTTCATTCTCCGATTATTATCATAATAGCTCAGGGTCCATTTCCTTTTACATGAACTGTTTTTACAACCTCCTAACTCATTTATCTTTCTCTAATGATCACATCTTTCTTCAACACTACAATTTGCAATCTATTCTACATTACGATATCTTTCTAAAGTTGGTTTCTAATAATGGCACTCCCCCACATACACACACTTTGTCAGAGTATTGATTGCAAAATAAGTTTCTAAATCTAGGGTCATAAACCAGTATCTAAGGCATCAGATAAGAAATCATGTTTGATTCTGGTTAGAGCAAATTAGGGAGTTACAGAGACTGTGGAGATACAGAGAGTGTATAAGTCTATATCCTGCCCTAAGGCATTCAACTTCCACTAAAAATAACTACAGCCATGGACCAGAATGCTACCAGTTCCTTGATTCTAAACCTCTCTTCTAGCTAGAACTGTGTTTTAGTCCCATCATTTCATGGTCAGAATGATACTGTTTCAGTGTTTTTTTGTTTTTTGTTTTTTTTTTTTTTTTATCATGTTGTTCTTTCTTCCAGGCGCTCCCTTCCCTGGTAAGTCTATTCTCACTTCTCACCTCTTCCAGTTCAACTATTATTTCTTCCAGGAACTTTCTTCACTCAAGTAAGAATTAACCTTTGGTTCTATGTAGTATTTATGATCTACAAAGGGCTTTACAACCGTACACACAGAGTATACCAGATAAGTGTATTTATTGAAGTGAAAGATCTAGTGAATTAATTACCTAAATATTTATCACTACTGATTAATTAATTACCTAAATATTTATCACTACTGAATACAAATTACTTTCCCAATACTGAGTCATGATTTTGACAGAGTATATTAAGTATTTAAGCAAGGCATATAACAAACATTTTTAAGGTAGATTTTGAAATATATACAGAAATATGATCTGGCTAATAGGACAGAGTCAAAACTGGTTGAATGACATTATACATAGAATTCATATTGATGTAACAGTGGTTATAGAAGTGCAAGTCCCCACCAGCATCTTGATGACTCTATTTTGTACCACATTTTTATCCACCTTAAAAACAACAACAACAACAACATCAAATGGATATAAATCATATTTGCAGATGGCGAAATGATGGCATTATATGTTAAAATTCCAAATTGTTGACTGGTTTTATCCATGAATTAAAATGGAGATCTGGATATTTTTCTCTCCATCTCCTCCCCATCCTCACTATGTCTTCATTATTCCATACTATCTTCGTGAATGACACCAACATTCATCCAGAGACTTAGGATGGAAAACTAAGTCAGTCATGACTCTAGTCTTGTCTTCACTCCTACATTTAATTAATGAGTCCTGTTGAACCCAACTCCTTAGGATGTAGCAAATTTCTTCAGTCTTCTCCATCGCTGACACTATCTAAAAGTATAAGCCATTGATGTCTTTCTTAACTAAATCATAGTTGCTTTGCTGTTTTCTTATCTTTAGTTTTACATTCCTCATATCTGGTGTGTTTTTATTGTTTGTTTTGTTTTGTTTTTTGTTGTTGTTTTGCCAGAGTAATCTTTCTAAAAGGCAAATTGTGTCTTGTTCCTTGAGGCTTTTAATCATCTTGACCCTTATTGGTTTCTCTAGTTGGATCTTACTCCATTTATGTCCAATTGCTTCCAATTAGAATCAGTACTTCTCTATCATAGTACTATGACTTTACTTACATTTTTTTTTTGCTTTAATATGTCTACCTATGGCATACAGAAATAATGGCACTTTAAAGATATCCACATCCTAATCCCCAAAACTTGTGAATATGTTGGATTGCATGGCAAAAGAAATTAAGGTTGCAGATATAATTAAATTTGGGATACGGAGAGTATCATGAATTATTCAGGTGGGCCAGGTGTAATCACAAACTCCTTATAAGTGTAAAAAAACCCCCAGAAGAGTCTGAGGGAAATGTGACTACAGACAAATGGTCAGAGACAGTCAAGACTGCTGGCTTTGGAAACAGAGGAAAGGGATCATAACTGTAGCTTTTTTCAAGCCTTAAAAAGCTGGAAAAGAGAGGAAGCCGATTCACTCCTGGACCCTCCAGAAACAAACACTGTTCTGCTGGCACATTGAGGTTAACCCAGTGAGACCCACGTTGGACTTCTGACCTATAAAACTATAAGATAATAAACTCATGTTAAGATGTTATATTTATGAGACTTGTTATGGCATTGACAGAAAACAAATACTCTATCCAACCATGTCAATCTAGTGAACACCCAATCATTCTATAAGATCCAGCTAATGAAAAATTTTGATCTTTCTAAATAATTTCTATCCTAAAGCTTTAACTGTTGATAGGACTTACATGTAAAAATATGTTTACCTACTATTGAGCTATAAATCTCTCTAGGACAGATACCTTGCCTTATTCCATGTCTTATTTATTTTTGTATTTCTAGACTCCTACATAGGTCACTGAGTAGATATTTATTTTTTTCAACAACTGAAGATGGAATTGAAGAAAAATGTTTCATGCTTTGAAGTAGCTCACAATAGTAACTGTTGAGTGGGGAATGGGAAGGCTGAGTTACAAGCAGTTCATGTGGAAAAATTTAGGTTTCAAATGACTAAAAATTCAGTGACTTAACAAATGATAAACTGACCAAACACACACACACACACACTAACACAAAGACATATACAACACACACACACACACACACACACACACACACACACACACACACACACACACTCCTTTACTGTAGATGTCATTATTTCCAGAA
>NW_011888872.1:8051655-8067271 GCF_000151845.1 Pteropus vampyrus | reverse complement strand
CCTTTTCTTATTGTACCATCTAGAACAAAAAGCTTATCTGAATTATGCTAAAACTAGTTTATGTTACACAGAATCTTAATAGTCTAATTAAAGAAATTAAAAAATAAATTAAAAGAAAACATCTTTGTTATTTAGAGGCACTCTTAGTCTCACTTCAAATGTTTTTTTTTTTTTTGTATTGACAGTAATAGAAGTTACTACAAAATGAAATGAATATACCACACACACAAAAAAACATTTCCCAGTTTCTACTTCTTCCCTCTTTGTTCCTCCCTCTTTCACCTTACTTTTTTCTCAACATCTGTGACTCAATGAGCCTTTAAAATATGTATGCAAAGAATGTCTGGCCTTTTAAAAAAATCTTTCTTCCATGTACTCTGTGATTTTAAGTTATCTTTCATTTTCCTTGAAAATTAATTTTATTTTAATCACTTATCAACAGTCAAACTACATTTGACTTACAATTAAAAGTAGGTATCACTTTCAAATACTGTACTATTTTATTTTATTGTTTCTTGCAATAGTACATGGGTACTAAGAGATTTATCTTAGGCCAGGGGAAGCTTTCTGGTGTTCCCCCAAATCACATGAAATATGTAACCATTATGTATAGAGCTTTACGAGCTCCTGAAGTTGCCCTCTGAGGCTGTTATCATAACTCCTTCCATCTTTTCTACCAGTAAAAATAATGCCATGCTGTCACAGTAATCACATGATCATTTCTTCCCAGACCCCGCCCAGAAGTTGGCTTTCTCACCTTTAGCACTCCTCTCCTTGCTTCTTTTTTTACTCACATCATTCTTATAACCACTTACTTCTGTAGATTTTTTAAAAATCTTATATCTCCATATAATTTCTATGCCTGTATTTGTTATTTCTAAAATGCCTCATAAGAACATCACCTTTTCTTTTTTAATGGACTCTAGGGACCAAATTTCTAATCCCTAAAGTATGACCTTTGTAGTAATGACATATTCCTTGTTTTACTTAATGCCTCTCTCACCATAATCTCCAGAAAAGAAAAAAAAAATCATTATAATTATCTTTTTTCCATTGTATAGAAATATATTTGTGGAATTTTTTGTTTGCTTGTTTTATGTGAGCTCAGTATTTGTTGGTCAGCTCTTTCCCTTTGTCTGGATCTCTTTACCAGGATCATGGTCTAATATGGACAATGATCCTAAAATATATTACGAAGAATCCATGGGAGGACATCACGTAAAACATTTAAATGTTGTTGCATATTCAGTTTGATTTTTTTTTCTTTTTTTATATCAACACATCTGAATTCTACACAATGAAAGTTTTGATGACCTTTATCACAAGATTTGGAAGAGCCCAGTGATATCTTTACTAGTTTGAAAACCAACTCTCTAGTTTCAAAGGTAAAAGGTAGGCCTTAATTGAGTAATCACATCTTCTTTCTCAGTCTTTTCAAAATGAACTAACTTCTCTTAAAGCAAGATAATTATTTTTATTAATAAGAAAAGTCGTTCAATGCAGAATAATCAGGATGGAATTATCAAGTTCTACATGCACCTGCAAGAAAAAGAACAAAGGAACAATTCTAAGAGGGCAACAGCCAATTCTCTGAGTTAGTATTACTCTCAACAAAATAGCTGTGCTTTGAAAGCTTATAGTGGAGTTGAGAGTTTTTTGTTTTCTGTTTGTTTGTTTGTTTGTTTGTTTTTTACATACGGGATTCCAATCCACCTATTGAATAAAATTATGTTAAATCAAATTTGAATTTTTCTAAATGTGCCCAGGTGGTTAGGGGTGGAAGAGGGCTGGGCAGTGAACCTGAGAACCAGTGGGTCAGAACAATGGTAATAAGATCAAGGTTTGTTGTGGTCAAGAGATTGTTCAGGTGTTCTAGCAGGGAAGTAAGCTATTTGACCAGCCTTGTTTAAACACAACAGTCCTCATTTATATAAGTAATCCTAATTAGGGAATTACATATTTGAAGTAGTTGAAGAAAAAAGAGACAGTGACTTAGCCTAATAGGTCATAACATTATTCCTTATGAACAATGAGAGGGCAAATTCCCAAGTCAAATTGTCTTCCTGTTTTTCAGTCCAAGTTTTGTATTTCTTTTGGACCAATTAGCTTTCCTCTCTTTCCATCATTTCACCTAGTCATCTCACAAAGAATGACAACGGTCACAGCAAATACAGACGTGTTAGTGCAAATCCAACCTCACTGCTAGGAAAGCAATTTAAAATGTATGCTCTGCTGATCGACAGATAACATATTCTTTTATTTAGACAAATAATCACTAGAAAGACAGCCATAACAAGCTATCACGTAATTCCTTTAAGTCAGCATAGCATGAAAAATATCTGTTCGCTAAGTCTAGCAGAAGATTTCTGGCACATTTTTCCACTAGCAATCTGCAAAAACCTATGGTTACTTTGGGAACAAGCATTTACCTGTGAACTGAAATCACAGTTGGTTAATTCAGGGATTTCCATCCTTCTGGCAGAATTTTAGCCCAATCTAAATTTGATTGTTTCCTTGAATGGAGTAATTTAATTTTCTCCATGTCTATTGCCTTATAATGGTAAGTACAGAAAATAAAATAAAAAACTGGGTCAGTTGACCAGGTAATTCAGGCCAAAAAATAAAATAGTGCTTAGAAACTTCATATAAAACATGAGTCGTTTTTACTTCCTGAATTATCTATTATCTCAGTAGTCTTATTATCTGGTCTATATCTGAGCTATGTAATAAAAAAAGTAAATACCAATAATTACTGGAGATTACTTTGGCTTCTACTATTCTGGATGAGCTATCATGTGGTCAGAAGCACATGGCAATTCATAGGCAAACAAAGCAAGCAGAAAAGGAAAAACTGCATTTAGTGGAATGCACATTTTGTATAAAGCAGATATTATTCAAATGTGTAAAGACATGTCCTGAAAAAGAGTAACTATTATTTCCACGTTTATATTTCTTAATGTTAAAAACTTGCAAAAATCCATTCTGAATAGCTATGATTTTAGTGTCACAGCCCCACATAAAGAAAAATAGCATATGTGATTTCAATAATAATGACTAAGATTGAATGAAACCATTCTCATTGCCTATCTATCATCTATCCATCCAACCATCTATCTATCTATCCATCTATCCATCCATCCATCTATCTGTCTATCTATCTATCTATCTATCTATCTATCTATCTATCTATCTATCTATCTATCTATCTATCATCTATCATTTATCTACCTTTTGTGGCTGGATTATAATTCAGAGATTTCCAACCATTGTAGTTCTTCAGCACAGGTTCCAAGGCATCAGACAGCTGGCTGGAGACCTGTACTACATGATAAATAATTTAATTAAACATATGATCATTTATCCCTAGACTAGGAAAAAGTCAAAGGCCCTTTGGATGTATATAGCTATTGGAGGACCTGAGAAGATTGAATCTATTTCTTTTAATGTTAGAAACACAAGATAAACTACATGAACATAAAGTACAGTGGATCCACTTCATTCTTTGAAACTTTCTCTCAGTCACAGCCAAAAGATACTATCCGAAAGTCACATGCTAAGAAACCGAACTTCCAGGAGCCTCTTCCTGTTACCTACATACACAAAGAGACATACTGAGATAAGTAACTGTTCCCTTAAAGAAATATTTCTTTAAGTCTGAATATTAGAGCAATTAAAAGGATGTGCATGCCCATCAGTGGTTGGAGTGGTTTTCAAATCCCTTCTAAATTCTCTGAGACCACCTAAATTGAGCAGGAATAAAGGAAGATCAAAAGAGTCAAGTCTGAGTCCTTTTTACTCCCACTTTAAGGAGAAAATTTTCATTTTATTGATTTTATTTGTTTTTCATAGGAAGAATAACCTTGATGTAAAAAAGAAAAGAGAAATTTGAAAGTCAGCATATTATGAGAAAGAAAAAATAATATCCAATGCAAGCTCTAAAAGGAAACTTTATAAACTTGTTTAGCCAATCAGTCAGTCAGTCATTACACAGAATTATTGATTACCTGCCAGCCATTTTTCTAAGGGCCCTCAAGATACATCAAGGCAGGGCAGAAATCTCTGCCCTCTTATCTTCTGGTGGGAAAAAGACAGATAATAAACAGTACACGAGATAAGTGAAAAACAGTTTCAGTATGTTAAAATAATTGTTATGAGACAGAAACTAGATTGGGGTATGTGAGTTCAGGAGAGGAGCAAATTATAGTTTTAAATAGGATGGTTAGGACAAGTCTCTTGAGAAGGTGCCATTTGAGCAAAATCTTGAAGGATGTGAGGGTATTAGCCAATTATATAAGTATCTTAAAGTATATGTTATTTTTCCAGGAAAGATACTTATCTAAAATGTGAACTCCCTAATTAGCTTTTCCTTGAAAATCTGGTCTTCAGGTGACTAACTGGTTAGTTTAAGTGCAACTCATATATCACTCTGTCATTAGTAAGACAAAATATTAATTCACAACGAAGTTTTCTCTGGATGGTACTTCCAGTCTGTGAGAAATTATTTACCTTTCTGTCCCATTCAGCCCGTAAATTTTAATCCAAACAGTAGTACTTAGCCAAAAAGGAGCCAAATCCATTTCAGCTTCATTATTGTATGCAAGAGAAATGTGAAAGTGTGAAGAGTTACAGAAATACCCAAATAATTTCAACTGAGTAGAATCAACCTTTAATGCTTCATTGTACCAATAATTCTTTGTATTATTTGTACTCTTGGCCATCACATGATATATACTGCTCACGTGTTAAAAGGTGGAGTTTTACTCACCAAAAACGAAACCTTAAAAAAGAGAAGCAAAAGCATCCTATGTAGTACTCTATGGTTGCTTTCCTTCGAACTAACTTTAAGTTTATTTTGTAAAAATAAGAGAGTGAAACCCTGTTTCATGATTATTGGCATATAAGTGGATGAAAGTCTTTAAAGTCTCCTTAAGGTTGGTTATTCCATAACAGTTATTTTAGATCAAAATTTCCATAATGTTTTGCCTATTATTATAAGCAATGACCCCTATCATGCTTTATATTTCAGAGTGTCAACAGTTTTTTTCTAGATGATTTGTAATGTTTTTCTCTACTCCAAAATTCTATAATGCTAACTAAAGATTCAAATTTCTTTACTATATGAACTAAGCACTCTGGGAAATTACATTGTTCTCTAAAATCACTGGCCAACAAAATTTAAGAAATATCCTTTTATCAGCCTAAATCTGTTGATGCTTTTTTTTAAAAAAAATCTGGATGCACAAAAATAATTTTTAAATGTATAAATAAAATAAAATTATATTTTGGTAGAGGAAAAATCCATTTAAAATCCAGCATGCTATAATTTAAGTGTTTTTCCATTTATGATCTATTTCAGTAAAGCATCTAAATTTATACTTATACTACCTCATTCTTTAAATTGGCAACTGTCGAATGTCCTTTCTATGCTCTTCTCTGAGGATGAATTAATCTACTACAAGTCTAATAAAACCCTTGTTTAGTTTATCAGTTATCAAATGCCATCATTATTTACAGAATCTATAAATACGTGGAACACTTCCCATTACAGAGTCAAGAGTGCAGAGATACATAGGAACTGGAACTTTTATTTGTAATAAATATGACAAAATTGATTAAATCGTAGCAAGAGAAAATACATAAATATTTACTCTTCAAGTAACTTTTGTTGATTGTACCCAGAATTGATGGGCATGAAGGCTAAAGAAGAAATGCAAAATAAATATCATTTCTAAATAGTCACATAGCCTTCTATATATATCCTATCAAGGAAGTAGATATTTAAGGATTAACTTTATGTAGTGAAATTCTGGTCTTTTCCCATTCCATGGCTGTGAATGAGGAGCATCCAGTACTGCAACAGTAGAAGTCATAATAGATAATCCAAAATAAAATATTTCTTAGTTTGCATATGCATTAACACAGGCATTTCAATACAGTAAGATTCTGTCAATATCACAGATGTTTCTAAAAAAATGCAGAATACTTAATATTATGAAGCCAAAGGAGGAAATATGATTTAAGAAACCATACTAAAGAGAAACGTATTTTCAAAATTAGTTTTATATCAAAAACTATAGCAAATGTACTCAAAAGTTATAAAATAAATATGCATCATGATGTTAGTGATAGGAAGTAACAGACAAATTAAGTTTATAGCAATGCTAGAGTTGAAAGACTACCAAAAATCCTGAAAATGAAAAAAAAAGTATGAAAATACTAAATGCTTTACTCCTTTCTAAGTATTCATCATATCTAGTCTATCTTAAGTGTAAATATAATTAAATATTAGTTGTGGTATGACATTACAGATACAGCTTTACAACATAACCTTTGATATTGTTTATTAATTAGTTGTAGTAGAGTCCATTATATCTAGGTATCAACACAGTTAGTTTTGAAAAAAATCTATTTTTACTTTCTTTATAAATTATTCTATTTGAAGATCTTCATTTTCACTAATACAATAAAATATAGGCATTTATAAAATGTGTAATTATATGCTTGACAATTGTAATACCTTGGTCTTCTAGTAACATGAGAAACTTGCATAATCAAACAAATGTCCACTCGAAACAGCAGAATGAACATTTATTTTTCAAATATGCTGTTAGGATTTATGAATGCAAGGAACAGCAAATACACTCATATCACAAAATAAGACTCAAATTTTGGCTTTTTTGAAAGTTTACAATCCAAACTCCAGACACAGGTCTTATGTATTATCACAGTTGATAACAGTGAGATTTAAAATAAAGAACTCATGGAAACCACATAAAGTAATATAACATCAGATCTGAATTTTAGGAAAATTCTTGTACCTGCTATCACATGAATAGTGAAAATTAAAAAAATAAAATTTGATTATTTGCCACTGTGACAGTGAATCACATTAAAATTTTTGAAAACCCTTAAATACAAAAATTCATTGACTTTATTTTCTTACAGACCCACTGCTGTACATATGCTAAGGCACATTAAAATGATATGAGAATGATGCCTTACTGAAAAGATGTACTGCAACTTTGGAAAAGGATATGAATGATAGGAAGTGACAGAAAGCTTAGAGACAGAGACAGAGAATTCCATATAATCTGTTGCAACAATTCTTTTTAGCTATTTGAATAAGTTTCCTGTTCTTTTTCTACCACATACTTTGTCCACTCCAAACCCTTCACAATCTTCTTCACCTCTACCTCCTCCAACATGCCACCCATTCCCACACACATACTTAAATCATGAAAATGGAAAATTCAAGAGACAGTATGAAAAATATCTGGAAATACAATGGTCAAAAAGAAATACAATGGTCAAAAATAGAACCTTCCTGCTCTCATGGAGCTTACAGCCTAATAGGAAAAGTTGATATTAAATATATAATCACTTATATAAATATGCAATTGCAATTATGATCATTGCTATGAAGGAAAATACAAAGCACCAACATTTAACTGACAATTTTTAACCTGTGCTCCTGAATCCATGATAGCTGGATTTGCAGAATAAATTACTTTAACATTTTCTTATTTAAATGGTCACTCATTCCTCTCAGACAACCATTAGAGTAAAATATAAACAAATAAAGCAATTGTTGGAATGACATGACCAGTTAAACATACACAGAAAACAAACAAAAACAAAAAACAACTAAATTCCCAGACAAATAGATAAACCTAAATTCTAAATAGAATGGAGAACAAAGATAGCATTATCTATGGTCCTAATGATACCGCTGACAAATTTCAAGCCTAAAAAAAAGCAACTGCAATTTCACAAAGATCATTTGAATCCATATAGCCACAAACAGCAGAAGTGAAGTTTGCTCTAATCTCTTCAGCTATCTCAAAAAAAGCTATAATTTATTGAAACAAAGTTTATTCCTAACTGCATCCAGTTAAAAGAGACATATCCTTATTTATAAAACAAGAAAACAAATCCAAATAATTGACTCTAGAGTCTGAAATAGAAGGACCAATTGAAAATATGAGGCACAGTGGCCTATGGGAAGAGTGAGAAAGCTTTCATTTCACTCATTAGAATTCTGCTAGCACACAACAGTGATCCTTAACATGTCTCCAGCTGACTTAACTGTTTTTGCCATGCACAAATCATAAGGGGTTTTTCAGTTTCCAAACCTAGAAAAATTAATTAGGGCATATGGAAGGCTCCACGCCAACTCTGTAAGGACACACCACAAAGTGATACCTCTAGAGAGAAGACTGGGGAGTTGGAGGAAGAGGTTATCAGAGGAAATATTCTCTTTAGATGAATTATTTCTTTTTTTACTTTTTTTTTTTTAATGATATGCATTCATTTATCACTGGGCATTTTAAAATTTAGAAAATATGTAAGAATTCATACAGAAGAAATAACAATGATAACAATAATGTTCTTGAATCCAATTTTGTTTCTGGATTCTAAAAAGAAAGATATTAATCCACAGATATTCATTCCAGAGGCTCTCGATTCACTACTCCTAAAGAGAAAAGTTGTGTCAAGAAAAACTCTCCAGGATTATATTGTGATAGAAAGATTTAGGAGGCATGAATTTACAATGCAAATCAGTTATTTTAGACTAAGCAGGTCAACACTTATTTTATATATAAGTAGACTTTAACCTGAGATAAGAAGCTACAACGTAAAGTTGCTAGACATTTTTTGACTTCTCCAAGAGGTGGCACAAGGCAGACGTATCTACCTAAGGGAGACCCTGATTCATCTTATCTTTACCTTTATGAATGCAGATCACTTTTTACCACTCTCATAGCACTTCCATTCTGTCATTTACACTAACCTGTCCACATGTGTTTATTTCCTTATTGTATTGACACTCTGAATGCGGATACCATGTCGTAGTCAAGATCATATTTTTGCTCTAGAATGCAGATTTGTTTAATTAATATGCAATTAAAGAAGACAAAAATCACATTTCTCATTTATATACATCTAATAAACCAAAATATAAAGGGACCACTCTGATTTTCAAAATACTCAAGTCCATCTTAAATCTTTGTTCCCCATTTAACATCAAAAAGCATATTAACAGAAGAAGAATATAAAGGAAAAAACAAATTCCTATCTTCTGTAGTGCTATGTTGATTGAGGAATAAAATTTGATGAAAACTGAAGTAAAAATATGTTTGACACTCATGTCAACAGAAAACATTTAAGACTGACAGTAAAACTGAATGAAATTAAGTCACACTTAAAATAAATTACACTGAAACAAATATCAGCTAAGTATAAACAATAATTATTCCTTATTTAGGGTTAGTTAATTAGAAAATCATTTTTAAGAGTTACCATTCACAACATAATGAATATATATAAATATATATATGCGTGTGCGATATTCAGAAAGTTTGTGTATAAACATTCATTCATATAGACATATACATGAACATATACAAATTCATACAGATAAACCACTCAGCTAGTAAAATATAAATACAGTTCCTGCTATTCCATTCTGAGTCTTATACTAAGGAACATGGTAGGAAATGCCCACTTAAGAAAGAAAAGCGGGTATCAGTTTGGCCTCAAAAAAAAAAAAGTTTAAGAATTATCCCAAATAATAAAATCTCCAAAAAAACCAATGCCTAATGTCATTTGCACAGTTCCTGGAAGGCTTAAAATGAGATTAAATTATATTACTGAAAATGATTGACCAAAACACAAACTGCAATATCATACTTTCTTTTTATTAGCTCAAAGTATCCAAACACATTTGTTTCTAAAGCTCTATTTTATACCTTTAAAACTTTGATATCATTTCTTATTTATTGTCCGGCTCATGTTCAGCTGTTTTTTAAGCAGAAAAATTTCCCTCTTAGATGACACAAACATAAAGGAGCAGAACTGTGAGCTTTAGTCCCAATTAGCTAGTTTAAGATTCAGAGCATAAGAAAGTTTCAGAGAATTCAAGGATAGAACACAATCTTGTGTTCAAAATAACCAAAATCAAACCCAAAAAACTGGAGACCACGGACACATTCACTAACACACAGTTTCAAATGTTTAATTTAAAGGCTAGTATGCATATTTGCCACACTGCATACCATATATTCCTTTTAATGAAAGCACTAAACACAATGTGGATGATTCTAAATGACAAATTGCACATGCTTTTAAATTTGGCACCGATGCTGTCAAAAGAGTACACATGCCTGACTTACCAAGTGATGCAGAGATGTATACTGGACCAAAAACATTCTCAAAACAAAGTTAGTGTGTATGCACAGAAGAAAGAACAGGCTTCTCTTGCTCCATTTTTTCTCTCTTTCACAATACTGCCTTTTTCAGGTTATCATGGAGTTAGTGTGCATATATGACATATAGCAGACAACAAGGTGATGAGCCCATAGCAGTACCATTTCAATGTGCACATGCTCAGACTTATATCTCAATGCAGAATAGCTAGGGAAGGTGTGCTCCAGAGTTGAATGTTTGAAGGTGACATATGCACAGTGACTATGCTCATCATTTAACCACCATTAAATGATACTGCAAAAGCTGACACCAAAACCTGTAGCTAATTTTTAAATACACTAATTATATAAGCAGCTGACATGAAACAAATTACTCTAAAGAGCAAGAAAAAAAACAGAGTGAAACATTTTGATGAATTTTTCTTACCTTAAATTCATAAAATATTCATTACACTCATACCTACCTCCCAGTGCCCATTACAAATTCCAAAAAGGTCTAAATATATTTGCATAACTTAGACATACTGTAATTCATACAGATGATATTAAGGAGAAATAAAATAATGTAATACCTTTACTTTTACCTATGGGTTTGATGAAATGGTTCCATGAAGAAAGGGTTTCCATACAAAGAGAATAAAGAGGAGAGAAACAACAATAAGAATTATGAATATATGTATCTGTGCTACTCTTTGAAAATTAAACAAGACAAGAAAGTATAAATAAGGGTTTGAAAACAAATGGAGATACAATAAGTACATGTTAAGAAACTTGCCTTTTTTAAAGGTAATTAATACATGCAGAGAAACTGGAAAGCCCATGCTCGCTTTAAAAATTACACAAAAAAGAGGTATACAATGACTATAGGTAAAAGAAATATTGATTCTGTGGAACACTATACTCAGCATTCTAGAAGCCAGAAGCCAAAGACGTCTGCATGTTTCCAAACTGCCATGCATGGGTGAAAAATGGACTCTTTTTGGTACAATAGATTAAACTGAATATCCTTTTTCAGATATTAATTTCTGATGGTTCTTCTTTCCTTTAACTACCTTTAACTGCATATGCTGATAAATGTATGGGAACTTTCAATTACAAGTTTTTATGTCTCATTTATTTGTAAATATTATAGCGTAAAGAATGAACAAAAAATAAAAGTCAAAGGAGTAAACCAAAATAAAACCATCAAATAAAGAGGAGAGAAGCACATGGAAAAATGTGAACAAAAGTTATGTATTTAATTTGCAGCCAGATAATTCGCAAGCATTTTCCCATTCTTGGCACTGATGGTTTGAAAGCAGCTATGAAACAAGAAAACACTGAAAGCAGAGTGGAAAAGGAACAGAGCCCATACCTTGGTCGCCCATCATCAGGTGCGCCAGACCTTGAAGGGAAACAAGAGCACAGTCAGCAATAAACAAGGGAGCATGGGAAGGCAGGGTTGTCACGGTGACAAAAAATGTTCGGTGACAGACATTGTTTTTCCTATGAGACATGTCTGTATCACAGAGGCAAATCAAAAAGCATTCTTTCAACCCCTGGTTGGAATGCTTTGGGGCAAAGAGTTATAGAACTGCAATTTAAACACTGGCATATGCTGCACTGTGTATTTCTTCTTTGTATCAGTTGGAACAATTAAGAGCATAAGAGCATGACTTAAAATCCAACCAATCCCCTAAATATTGCATCTGCCCTTCATGCCCTTTGATGAGACTGTTTTGAACACTGCCCCCACAGGGCCTGTCATTCTTTGGTGATAAAATCAGATATTTAAAAACCCAAAGGAATACCTGAAATATGGGCTGGGTCTGATCTTTTTCCCCTCGTCAAAAAATGAGAAGTTTCAAAATTAAATTTAAAAAAATCCTTAGTCACACTGAAATGATAATGCAGAAATGTCTCCTTGTCTGACACATGTAGCAGTTGACTAAGCTTGTTCAAATACAAAAAAAGATCATTAGACATGCAGTTGTAAAGTTAGAATTTACTACAGAATGTTTTTAAGAAATAATGGATCAGCTTTAAATAGGTTCAAATAATTTTCCATGAAGAACAAAATTATTCAGCATTTTATTTAAATGTGACTTCAATACTAAGCTATGAGTTAATTTAAATGAGTACATAATATATACACAAATATGAAAAATAATTTCAAGGAAGTTTTCTAAAATACTGAATTCTCTTTATTTAAATAATTTATTATCTCTTGCTTAACAATTAACTTCAGGTTGAAGATCATTCCTTTTTTAAAGAATATTTCTAATATTTTTAAAAGGTTCTTTCACTATCCAAGTAGATACTTTTTACTGAAAGACATAGTTCCTAGTTCTTTATTCTGAATTAAAAAAATTAGCTACTCCTCAATCAGTGTATATTTCAATAATATGGGAAAATATTAGAGCAATATAATTTTAATAAAATTTATATTTCCCAGTGTTATTTCAAATATGTTTGAGATTTTATTTGAGCAACATAACATTATGCATTACTTGCATCAATACTGAAATAATCAGTATTATTTTCCTCAAAGTTTAGGGGTATTTAAACATCCCTGTGGGGCAGATACAATTATAATCATATAATCACAATATGAAAATTATTCAACAAAAGAGTTTAAGGATTCTGTAATCTAACCTCTTTTGATATTTCCTAAGTGATTTTAACCAAAAAAAATCACACAGTCAGATTGGAAAGTTTATGATCTGTTGGTGATTCATGATATTTTATATGCTTAGTGGCTTATCTGTCCAAGTCATATAATTTTTCATTTAATTTCACTTTTAAAACTACTATATATATATTTCTTAATAATAGTTTATAACTTTTTATACACTAAATCAGAGAATTATCTATCAGATCTAATTTTTATTAAATATATTAGACACCTCTAATGGTTTTTAATATATTTATCAAGTATATTAATAAATATATTTATTTGTTATCACCTTAGTAGGGATAAAAATGAATACATTCAACTCACGCTAGACATTCCTCATGCTAGATTTTCTACTTTTAAGGGAGCTCGACTATATTGCCAAAGTCAAGTTACAAACAGATGTTAAAATTATGATTGAATAAACTTTATTATAATAGTTTATAAGGGCCTAGCCTCTGAAAATCTTGTAAAAATTTTCCATGGGATGAGTGTGTGTGAGAAGAGAGGCACTCATGCTTATAAGGCTGGTTTTAAAATCCCTTAGAATGCAAGTGGATTTAAAGAGAAAAGAACAAAAACATGAAACTTTACAGGATGATTAAAGAAATGCAAAGGAAGTTGAAAAAATATTTAAAAAGAAACTTTCAATCTCAATTTACATGCACAATATAAATGAGACTGATTCTGGAAGATGTCTGACCTGCAGGGTAATATCAAGTGCATATCCACGTGCTATTAAAATTATAGTATAGAAAAACAAAAGCCTTATACAGAGCCAATACTTGGAAAGATAATCACTGATGATTTCTTTTGAAGTTTTAATCTACTTTACTTATTAAATAATTGAACAGAAATATTCAGTACCTAAGCAGCTATACTGTCCCTAAAGAATGACAAATAATATAATTAACTTTGCTAGTGATCAACCCGTATTACCATGAATTGTTCTTTATTTGAAACGTCAAATCTCAGTAACTCTATTGGCTATTTATCTATAACCTTCAATGGAAAGTCCTTTTCTAAGAAATCTCTCATTCTGTAGAAAAGTACATTATTCTTACAGAATGTCTTTATTTCAAAGTATTGCAGTGAAATATGTTAAATGCTTCTTCAAACATATACATATCAGTAAATTATTCATGCAATAACTGTTAATTCTGTAATTACATAAATTGATAGAATATCAATTTGCCTTACACAATTCTTTGCTCTATCTAGTTCTTTTCACATATTTATCCTTAAAAGATTTGTTTGGCAGCATATTAGCTAATGCATTTGAGTATTTTAAAGATAAGAATGCTGAAATATGCTTAGTTTGTTGGATTCTATAGAAAAAAATTGTACACCTTTCTCAAAATTCCTTGAGATAATTTTAGAAAAACTTGAATAAATACTGTAGTTTATTTAACAGACACAGAATATTACAAATATACTTACCAGGCATCATGTTGGAGTGCTGTATGCTTTCATTTCCACTGGCCAAAGGCTTATTTTTTAATCTAAATTGATGCCTCTTGCTTATAGTCACTACTTTATTTTTCATTCTTTTTATAAATCAAATCATTTAAAACTAAACCAATGATCTTGAGATGATGTAATGCTAAACAACTTTAAAAGACACCATTTTGATTAAGAAAAAAATAAAGGATCATGCACTATGTTCTTTCTCATTTAAAATAAAAGCAGGATTGTATCATTTTTCTATACAGAACACTGTAACATGTATTCTAAGGTTTAGATGGGATGCTGAAGTCCATCAAGGGTTGGAATTAAGGTGGGAGGAGTTTTATATATTTGGGACTGATGGGGCTGAGAGTACGTGTGTTCTATATGAAAAGTGATACACAATTCAGAAATCAACAAACGCTCAGAAAAAAGTTCAACTTACCGTCTAAATTCGAGATGTACTCTATTAATACTAAGAAATAAAAGGTAAATGAGAGTTGGAAAAATAAAGTAAAAAGCACCCACCTTCCACATTGTTGTCTTCTGAAAGCACATGACAAGGAGGGAGAGAAAAGGAAAAACATTCATTAAGCAGCATGCAGACTGGACCTTGCCTTTGCATGTCTTCCTCATGCAAGGCACCAAACACATCATGCAAATGCTCCATTGCTACCATTCAAAGGGGGAAACAAAATCACGGGAAGCAGGTTCCCTCCCACTGGCAGCATCTTAAAAAATGTGATACTTAACTTCAGTAATATTGCCGTGTGCTGAGCAAGGAGTTTTAAAAAGTTTTTCACTGCCCTCTGTAAAGCAAACATCATTCTTACATGTGACTGGCCTAGTTTTTTCCAGGCAATTATTTTTTAATCTTTTAGAATTTTATTTTACACAAAGCTAAAATCCTATTTCAAAATTCTGATTTGTACTTGGATGAAAGTCCATTGAAAATAGCCATGAAATCTCACTTAAAGATATTCCAGTTCTACCAAATAGGTAATCCATTTATTATTATGGCCTTTAAGTATTTCTAATACTTTGATTTCTTAAAGAAATGTAACATAAATTTATGCAATTAAAATCTAAAATTTATTTGGCTTATAGTGTTCATATTTTATTGTGAATGATAATTTATTGTAATTATTAAAATGCTAATTTTTAAATGTTAAGTAGAAAAAGTAACCACTGAAAGACAAGTCCATTTGGGAGCTGTCCATCAGAAAAAATTTATCGAGATTTATTCACTTTGTACTTAAGTTTCAGGTGTGACTATAAATAGAATTAAGATCATGACAGTATTAGGTAAACT
>NW_011888872.1:8048816-8051605 GCF_000151845.1 Pteropus vampyrus | reverse complement strand
TACAAATATACTTACCAGGCATCATGTTGGAGTGCTGTATGCTTTCATTTCCACTGGCCAAAGGCTTATTTTTTAATCTAAATTGATGCCTCTTGCTTATAGTCACTACTTTATTTTTCATTCTTTTTATAAATCAAATCATTTAAAACTAAACCAATGATCTTGAGATGATGTAATGCTAAACAACTTTAAAAGACACCATTTTGATTAAGAAAAAAATAAAGGATCATGCACTATGTTCTTTCTCATTTAAAATAAAAGCAGGATTGTATCATTTTTCTATACAGAACACTGTAACATGTATTCTAAGGTTTAGATGGGATGCTGAAGTCCATCAAGGGTTGGAATTAAGGTGGGAGGAGTTTTATATATTTGGGACTGATGGGGCTGAGAGTACGTGTGTTCTATATGAAAAGTGATACACAATTCAGAAATCAACAAACGCTCAGAAAAAAGTTCAACTTACCGTCTAAATTCGAGATGTACTCTATTAATACTAAGAAATAAAAGGTAAATGAGAGTTGGAAAAATAAAGTAAAAAGCACCCACCTTCCACATTGTTGTCTTCTGAAAGCACATGACAAGGAGGGAGAGAAAAGGAAAAACATTCATTAAGCAGCATGCAGACTGGACCTTGCCTTTGCATGTCTTCCTCATGCAAGGCACCAAACACATCATGCAAATGCTCCATTGCTACCATTCAAAGGGGGAAACAAAATCACGGGAAGCAGGTTCCCTCCCACTGGCAGCATCTTAAAAAATGTGATACTTAACTTCAGTAATATTGCCGTGTGCTGAGCAAGGAGTTTTAAAAAGTTTTTCACTGCCCTCTGTAAAGCAAACATCATTCTTACATGTGACTGGCCTAGTTTTTTCCAGGCAATTATTTTTTAATCTTTTAGAATTTTATTTTACACAAAGCTAAAATCCTATTTCAAAATTCTGATTTGTACTTGGATGAAAGTCCATTGAAAATAGCCATGAAATCTCACTTAAAGATATTCCAGTTCTACCAAATAGGTAATCCATTTATTATTATGGCCTTTAAGTATTTCTAATACTTTGATTTCTTAAAGAAATGTAACATAAATTTATGCAATTAAAATCTAAAATTTATTTGGCTTATAGTGTTCATATTTTATTGTGAATGATAATTTATTGTAATTATTAAAATGCTAATTTTTAAATGTTAAGTAGAAAAAGTAACCACTGAAAGACAAGTCCATTTGGGAGCTGTCCATCAGAAAAAATTTATCGAGATTTATTCACTTTGTACTTAAGTTTCAGGTGTGACTATAAATAGAATTAAGATCATGACAGTATTAGGTAAACTTTCTTTTATATTTCCATATGGTTGTATTAAATTTATTTTTTCATATATTTAAATATATTTCCATATGTGCATGTATATATATACAAGCATATTTTTATGTATTTTCTACATATAATCAATGTAAGGGTACGGATTTAAACTATCATTAGTACCTACTAGATAATTCAAGAACTATTTGAGACACAGAGTTTAGCATCAGGTAGGGAATGTAAGGGAAAACTGTTTTTGAGACTGGGGTGAGAGCAAGGTTTCTGTACTTATCAAAAATTTTCCAATGGTAAGTATATCTATGTTGGAATTTCTAGTCTCGTTCTTTAATTTGCAGAACTTTTTTTAAAGTGGTCATTTGATCAAAAGTGTTTATAAAGAATAAAACAACAGCAAACATAGAAATGTGAGAGAAAAACTACAAATGCATCGTTTCATAAGGTTCAACAAATAAATTTTTAATGATTAAAGTTACTAAAAGTGAATTTTAAAATGTCGATTTTGCTTAAAAATATTAGCTGGACGGAAATACCACCACAGCCATATTTACTGATATGGTCTTAATATATAATAGAAAACAGCTAGTGGGTATGAACAAATATGAACAATAATATCTACACAAAGTATTTGGTTTTCCAGAGTTGATTTTAAAAGAAATTTTTTTAAGTGATTGAAATATTTGGTATGTGATATCCATTTATTGTTTGGTTTTGGTTTCCAAGCTACCAAATAAGGAATTAGACTGAATTTGTTACTTTTTCAATGGCAACTCAGGCATGACATGGACACAATTATTAAAATTTTGTTTTACTGCTTTATGTTGGAAGTTATACAAAACTCTAGATTCTTTCAATATTTAAGATACACTTTGGTTTTATACTAACTGTCCTTTGAAATTTTATTCCCCATATTATTTTAAACAAGATTATTTAATATGTAGAGTATACTAAATTCAGGGAGTTAAAAGAGAGTCAAGTGCCGAGAAGGTCTATCGATTACAATAGCACTATTTCATTTCTATAAGCAAAAGACTGGCAAATATGGTTGTGAGTAGTACAATCCCAGAAAGAAGTTTTGGTAAAATGCTTCATAGAAGCCTAATAGGAAAAGAAAAATGAAAAACAAGCTAACAAAATAAAACCGGTCCAGGCTTGACACCAATTTTATAAATTGCTAAGAAAGATATTAGGAAGGAAAGTTATGCTAATAAAATCAGGATCGTTGATTTGCTCTCCTAAAAGCAAGTTCTCGTTTCACTTTTAACTAAGGCACAGGGCCACAGTTGGTGCCGTTCATCCCATCCGCCCTTCTAGCAGCTTTCTGAGCTCTTATTCATTAAGCAAATCATGACTGATGGGACTCTCTGTATGCAAATTCAAGTCATGCCCCAAATGCAAATAAATTCTGAGTTGAGCAAGTTTAGAAAAATGGTCTGTTTCAGAAGATTTAGATTAAAAGAAAAATCAAA
>NW_011888872.1:8043664-8047966 GCF_000151845.1 Pteropus vampyrus | reverse complement strand
ATATTTTGCTTTAATGTGATATAGAAAGCAGTCCATCCAGCCTTACCTGCAGACATTGTCAAGTTAGGGGAAATTGGTTGGAATGCTGAAAACCCTGACTTCTTAATTCTGTTCACCTAATTATGCTGTATACATAAAGCGAGTCTCTTAATAATTTTACTATAATTACCATGCCACTTACAAAGATCACAGTCTTTTTCCCCCCTTTTAATTGTGAAAAGAATGAATACAAAACCATGAAAAATATACCTCAACTTTAATTTTTCTTTCAGATAAGACATGCTTCCCTCTCGGTGATGGAAATTAGGCACCAGAATATCAATCATGCTATGAATGATGGTGGTGCATTGATATGAAGGGAAGCTGTAGACTGTTACATTGTATGTTTTTAAATTACTTCAAAAGAGCATCTCCACAAAACTTTTCCTTTGGCCCCCAGCCTATAAGAATGCAAGGACAGTTACTTTAATCTATCGTGACAATATTTTTTTGCACTCAATCTTAATTACATATTTCTAGAAAAATGAGTAAGCAAACGAATGTGCTTGTTTAAATACAAAGAAGATCAGAAATGTAATCACAATCAGTGGATAAAGTCTGGAATAGAATATCACAAATAACTCCTTTTTATATAATCAGTTTTTAAGTTTAGCAATATAAAAGGGTTCATCTAAATGTACAAGCAGCAATCAACTTATGTGCTATATTTTACATTAAAAATTGGCCAAAAATTTGTTGCTACTTGAGCTTTCTTTCTCTTTGGTTCCTTCCTTCTCTGCTAGTTGCCTGTGACTGGCTCCCTTAATATTTTTGGCTCTCCCTCTCCTCCATTAAAACTGCCACTACAGTAGGTGGCTATCCAACCCAGATCCATGCCCTCCAAGGTGGGGTACATAGTAGCAAAACTGGTGGCAGTACTAGCCAGCAGAAGGAGAAATGCAAAATAAGCAGCTGTTTTCTTCTTACACACATTGAGTTTGCTAGCTTCTGTCATCTCCTTTCTAGCCCCTCACATTACCTTTCAAGACATTACCTCTGATTTTGGAGATTAAATGCCAGTAAAGCACAGTCTGGTCCCCATGGTGGCATAGGATGGAGTTTTGTTTTATTTTATTTTTCTTTTGGTGTTAGCAGTGAGAACCTCTAGAATGTTTCTAGGACTGGGGAATGGAGGAAATCATTGAGACTGTGGATTTGTGTAGTAGTCAGCAAGAGGAAGAGAAATGCTGGCCAGAACCAACAGGAGGTTCACCAGAAAATGAAGCAAAAAGGTCCATTATGGAGGCTTAAGGCAGCAAAGAAAAAGCCTGGGCAGGAATCTGGCTAGTTTCAAAATGCTTTTTAACAAGTGGCCTCTGAAACTTAATTTAAATCCACCTAAATGACACCCCACCTAGCCTACTAATCCTGGTCCGAGGGCATGAGGAGAGCCAAAGAGAGTAGCTAATTTTTTTTTTCCTACTCTCTTCGCTATTCAGGAGTAAAAGGAGTGGTATTTCCAAAGCAACTTGCAGCAGAGATATGTTACTGACATCTCACTTGAAACTATAAAAAACATTTCCCTAGGAACATGATGGGCAATGTCTGACTATATTTTTTGTATAATACTATGATTCAAGTATACTATAGAATTAATGAGTCCTTTTGTAAAGTGGTTTGAGAAGTTTGCTTTGCCTTACAATGTTGTTGCCATAGGAAAATGTGATACCAGTTTCAACTTTTTTATTCAAAGAACTTGTAGAATAGCACTTTCATAAACTGGAGACTACCTGTGTTTCTGCTTCACATGAGTGCCAATTTAATTACAAAGAAGTCTGTGGCATTCAATGCAAAAATCTCCATTTTGTTAAGGGAGGAAGGGAGGGAAGGAAGGAGGGAGAGAAGAAAGGAAGCCTAATTATATGGCAGATTCTTATAGTATTTAAGTTGTTCAATGGACCTAATGGAATTTAATAGTTATTAGCCAATATATTAAAATATATATTGAATGGCTCACATAAACTATATTGTACACAATTTAAAATTTTCTTTTCATGAGGAACTATTCCAAGGATTTTGCTTTGCTTTTATAGCCTATATTCTTCCCTACATCCAAACTTTGAGAGTTAACATTTATATACTTATTTCAATAGGTGGATTTAGGGAAGGACCAGTGCATTTAATATTGTTGTAAAAATTGTTCAATCACTGCTACACAGCTCTCCAAAGAAAGTTGGTTTAGTTGAGTAGTGCTTCCTTTCTAAGAGTTTGGAATCATTATACTTTAGACTGTAGAGCAGAAAAGTTCTTGGATTGAAGTTGGGAGAATAAATTTAAAAACACCCTTACCTGCCTATTCAACATTTCACCCCTTCCGACGGTTATGTGGTTAGGCCATTGACTTTCAGATGTGACTGTCCTTATGAACAAATAAATGAGACACCTTCTGGTCTGTGTGATACCATACCAACAGAGAATATTCTGCAATGTGTCCTATGTTCTCCAACATTAAAATGGAGAATAGGTGAACTGCTAAAGGACACTGATGGCCCTTCATTTGAAAGAACTGTCTTACATATGCTAGATTTATACCTTTTTTTTTTCCACAAATCATTTTATTACAGAGATTTTTCACAAACTTTCAAATACTTCGGATTTTACTCATCTATACTTAGGTTCTCAGATTGGTCCAAAACAAATCTGTTTAACAGCTCTGAGAAAAAGCAAACATATTTTGTCATTAAATTAAGGGAGCATTGCACAAAAATATGACTAAGTAAAGCATATTGTAAAAAGAAGTCTTAAATTTAGAACTTAACACATTAGACTTGTGTATACTAAATAGAAAATGATTCATACAATGTGAAACTGACCTGCCAATAATATATATTCTTACGTACAAAAACAAAATTTTATTTCAAAAAAAGATAATTTATTACATGTTAGGTTTAATTCAATAGAATCCTTGCACATGTTAATAAATAATCTAGAAAGAAAAATGCATAAAATATTAAAAGAATCTTTTAGTTCTTCAGAACTTTTAGTTTTTTCATTTTCTTTAGTGTTTAAAGCTCAAGATATTTGCATATTTTTATAATTTATAGTTAATGTAATTTTAAAGGTTTATAGAAGTCACTGAAAATCATTTTAAAGGGATTGGACTGGTTGGTTGGTTGACTGATTGGTTGTTTTGGAGATTTTTTTTTCCTAAATAAATTACATAGCATGTTAAAATTTTCCAAGAGTCTCCAAAGTTGACTAAAATGTTACCTATAATGAACCAACTACCTAATAATCTTTTTTCAGTGAGGACATTTCAATAGGAAGATAGTCATGAAGAATCCCTCTGCTTCTCCAAAGACTGAAATCATTTAGTCCAATAACAGTTGAAGTTGAAACATAAGAAATCGCTGTTTTCAGATAAAAATTGGTCAAATATTAATAATTTAATATGGTTTAATTTAATATTTGTATGTTGGTGGTTTTCCTAGAAACTTTTCTATCCTTTGCCACCTAAATATAATGCAAGTTAATCCAAAACATTATTATCAAGTTAATCCAAAACATTATTTCATTCTTTAGAATCAATTATTGGAAAGCAGAAAACAAAGCGAGTGTAATTTTCATAAAATGTTTTACAAAGATCTCACGTAACTTGTTCCAAATGTTCAAGAGAAATAAGAATAAAAAATAATATATTAATACTTGAGCAGTCTTGCCACTTTAAATGGACTTTCATGAACATCATCTTATATAATCCTTATGTTATCTCATCATGGTGGTTGGGTGACTTGCCCAAGGTACCCAAATAGAAACTGGAAGATGTGAATGTCTAGAAAGTATGTTTTAAGGTTTCTTGCCAAAGTTTGTGTAGATTTCAAAATATTGTTTTAAAAATCAAATGAACATGAAGAATTTGGACAATACAGGGTAATGCTAAGGCTGTGTTATATACCTGGAACTATTATCAAAGTGTATTATCATTACTTTTTTTAAAAAGGTAATATAATAAAAGAGTAAGACTGTATATATGATTTCTTTGATCCTGCTGAAAGAATACAGAAATATTTTAAGGAAAATATTTCTTCCTTAATTGCACTTATGTGTTGAGTCTATGAGGTCAAAGAAAAAATTAATACTGTTAATTTCCTTTACTGAGAAAAAAGATACTGCAACATTCTTCTTCCCTGTAGTATTAGAATAAATTATTTCCAAGAAAAATATAAGCTTAGAAAATCTTTGCCCCACTTTAACAGCAAAAAGCAGGTTCACATTAGTAAATGTGTTTACCTATGGACATTCTAACCACTAGAAATGTCCATA